>NW_024062781.1:0-602526 GCF_006381635.1 Hibiscus syriacus | reverse complement strand
GCCTGCTGCCGTCCTAAACCCCAATGCTTAATTACATAATAAATTAAGTCTCAATCAAGAAGAGAATCAAGCATTTCCAATTGATGCTTTTAGACAAATTATAGATTAATTACAAAAATGTAGTGATCAATAAGTACCATTTCGATTATTTCAAAAAAAAAAATCTTCATTTAAAATTTTACATAATTATTTTAGATTGTATTATAAAAACATACAGCCATATATGAGATTCTTTTTGGCATCAAATGAGATTTGCAAAAGAGGACTTTTGTAGTACATGTAACAGAGATGTTCGTTATGCTAAACAATGCAATCAATGATTAATTAGTCTTTGAACATATCTTCCTAATCTCTCCTTCGGACCCAGTTTTCACTTCAATCCTACTCATCTTTATCATCGCTTTACGAACTCATAATCAAACCTTAACCCCAACAATCCTCTTATGTTCCCTGCATATTTTTCCACTACCCTAAGCGTAGCAGCATCTCCCCAAAGCCTCTGGTCCGATTCTATTACTCCTTTCCATCACGAACATTTTTGAAGAAGCTCACGTCAAACTTCGTTGGACTGTTTATATCTATGCCACCCTTTTCGAACAGTCAACCGTTTCGGACTAAAGTTTGGAGTTGTACTAAGAATGATTGGTTAATCGTCGGGTCCTGCACTTCCGGTTTACTGTGAAGTTATATAGGCGGTAGCGAAAGAACAAGCAATCCGTTTGCCCAATGGTATGTGCCCCTGCCATAGAAAACATAACATGTAATTAAGCAATCGGAAACTTGGTGGAGAAGAAACTATGTACGTAGTATATGCATACTGTAACCCTCCATGCCGTTAGTGTTATTTTGCAAAGTTTCAACATTTGGTGATTAAAGTAGAACAATTATATGGTTTAAAATAAAGGTTGGTAATATGAGATTAAGGTGAGGACCAAATGGTCATTGCAAGGGGAATTTTTAATTAATAAAATGCTATGGGGTATATGAGAACACGTGTATTCCAGAACCTCCCATTTCTTCTCCCTTTTCCTCATTTTCTTCTCTTCTTCTCTCAACGTTGGGCTTGCATTTAAGGTAAGAATCTGAACTTGATATTTCTTTGATGTTTTATGATTGGAAATGAAAGCTTGGATGTTATATAAGCTAAGGAAGCTTATATGACATTAAAACAACAAGATTAGGTTTTAGATAGATTTGGAAATGAGTTTATAGATGAGATTTTGATATGGATGAGGTTTTGATGTTTGAATCAGAATTTTGACTTGTCAATAAGCTAATTAAGAAGTATGAGGGTTAGAATTCAAATTAGAACATATTGGAATTCGAGTTGGATTCTTAAATGCTACATGGAGAATTAGATTTCTAAGTTTTAGAGGTATTTATGGATAATAATTAGTTTAAGTAGTGTATGAGAGCTAAGAGTAGTAAAGGGATTGAATATGTATGTTTGAGTTGAAATTAGATGATTTTCGGGCTAAAATAGGATTTCTGGGTTAGGGGAATCGGTACCCTTCAGGGGAACCGATACCCCTTCAACGAATATGATTTCCAAATGCTAGAGGGGAATCGGTACCCCCAGGGGGGGAACCGATACCCCCTCATATGAATTCCAGATTGCTTAAGGGAATCGATACCCCAGGGGGGGAACCGATTCCCCCATGAGAAAAAGAAGAAGAAAAAGAAAGCAAGACTAAGCTATTAATTCTTTTAATTAGTAAGCTATTAAAGCTTAATTTCAAGACACAGACGTCTGATCATCTTAAAAAATTTATGTTATGTAGATACCGAGCCTACTCGAGTTCGGAACAATCTACAAGTAGGATCGATCGAGGAAAAGGCAAAGAAGTATAGGTGAGTGCATATGCATAGCATGAATACAGTAGTATATTCAGTTCTAGACTTGTGATAAGTCTAGATTCCATATTTTGACACATGATTACATTCCATATTATGATACATGACATGAATTTGTATTAAATGTATTACATGACATGAATTCATCTATATGTATTACATGACATGATATGCAGAAAAGTTCTATGCACTATGTGATAAAAGTATGTAAATGATATGCCTATGTGTTAAAGGTATGGAATACTATGTCTACGCGATATGAACTACGGGAAATGTATAAGCCCATGTTATGTAGATGAGAACTCTAGGTATAGTTTGGCATGCCAAGGTAGAGGGTATACTCGTTCTTTAGGACTATGTATCTTTGGAACCTGTGTGAAGTCTCGAAAGACACATACTTGATCCATAGTATATGTATGATTCTTAAAGGATTCTACGTGGTCCTTATGGACAAAATCTACGGGCACTTCGGTGCATTCTACGGCACTTCGGTGCAATTCTACGGCACTTCGGTGCATTTATACGAGCTGTGGTGACAGCATAGTGCACAACCTCACATTACTCAAATACCTTAGGTTCTCAATATGCTATCATGGGCCAATAAACTTATTAATACTGAATAATGAATGTTACAGTCATACGCTTACAGGTATGGATATTGTTAAAGTATACTACATTGATTAGTTACATGTTTGCATCTCAATATGATCCTGACATATTCAGTACAATACATTGCCTTATTATGTTGCCTCACTAAGTCGATGACTTAGCGTGTGAGTGTTTCACACGTAGGATCCGAGGAAAATAGAAGAGACAGGTGAAGCAGCTTCAGTATTACCTGCAACCATCAGATCAGAAGCAACTATCAGTAGGTTATTTTGTTATGTAAATAGCAGTTGGCATGTAATTAAGAGTTAAGTTGTGTATGCTCTGAATATTTTTGTAAACTTATTACAGTATGTATTATTGTATTTTTTAATACAAGTCCCAATATTTTACTATTATTTATTAAGAGTGTTTTAAAGTCAATGTAGTATCTCTGACTCATATCCGGGTCGGGTATGGGTTGGGGGGGTGTTACATTTAATGGTATCAGAGCTATGGTTTAGCCGATTCTAGGCATAAACCAGAGTCTATGGAGTCTTTAAATGGAATACATGCCACAAATGGTGATAACTTCTGATCTGGTATAGTATGAGTATGATGTTTTGCTAATAGAACAATGTGTATATTCTTATTAGATGTCCGGACATAATAGCTCCCGAAGTGAAGCGGGAGAAGATAGACATGCTGAAAGCAGTAATTCACCTGCCCTGGCCAGGCAAGGTGAAGAACAGGCATCTCAGGAGTGCCTGTGCAAGATCAAGATACGTTCTTCAGAACGTTAGACGCTATTCTGACGCGTCTTCAACCTCCTGCTCCACTAACTCCACGAATTAATGTAGCAAAAGAATTGAGAAGTTTAGGAGCTCCCGAGTTTAAGGGAGAAGCTGATGAAGGTCCGGTGTCAGCGGATCTTTGGTTGAATGATTTGAAAATCATGTTAGATGGTCTCCACTGTTCCGAAGTGGAGAAATTAGATGGAGCTGTGTCTTTACTAAGGGGTCAGGCGAGGATATGGTGGACGAATGTCACCATGAGGATGTCAACCGACCAGCTGACTTGGTTTGTTTTTAGAAGAATTTAAAGCAAGTACATTGGGGATCAGTTTATCCGCCAAATGAAGCAGGAATTTATGAGTTTGAAGCAGATGAGCCGCTCTGTGTATGAGTACGAATGTGAGTTTAATAAGCTGAGCAGGTTTGCAGCCGAGCTTGTGCCTACTGAGAAAGATGCTTGCGAATGGTTCGTGGAGGGCTTGCGCCCTAGGCTTAAGGAAATGTTGATAGTATTAAACTTGTCCTCGTTCCAGGAGGTGATCAATCGTGCAAAAGCTCTTGAAAGGGCTCAGAATGAAAGATTTGGGGACTCAAGGGTTCAGACATCAAAGAGGACGACTACTTATTCTGGTTCAACACCAACAAAAAGGGAAGAGACTCGGGATTTCGATCACAAACTAGATCAGAATCAGTTGCATCGTCTGCTAGGGGAGCAAGTCAGGCAAGACCTAGACAGACGCAGTCAGTAGAATCTGGTGGGAGATCTACTCCGGGTCAAAGGAAACATTGTGAGCACTGCGGGAAAAATCATTATGGGGAGTGTCGTATGGCAGCTGGGACTTGTTTTCGATGCGGGGATGCTGGACATTTGTCCGGGACTGTCCCTTGATGGTTGGGGAGCCGGCACCATCTGGAAGAGCTGGTTCTTTTTCACCAAGAGGCCGAGGAAGAGGCAGAGGAAGGAACCCTCTGAATTCTCTGCTCAACCTGAAGTTCGATCCACTGCTCGAGTATACAACCTAAAGACAAGTGAAGACCGTGATGACCCTGATATTATAGCAGGTATTTTCAGTTGTATGATAAATTGGTATTGGTACTGATTGATCCGGGTTCTAATTATTCTTATATTACAAGTAAGTTAGTAAAGGAGTTGGGGATTCCCTTAGAAGCTACGAGTAATGAGAATATAGTAACAACTCCGTTAGGCCAGAGTGCCCGGGTGAATAAAGTTTGTGGGGTGTCCCATAAAGATTCAGGGAATTGAATTCCCTGCTAATCTGATGGAATTACCCTTTGACGTTTGAAGTGATTCTGGGAATGGATTGGTTGTTTCGGTATTATGGAGATGTTAGTTGCAGATTGAAAAAGGTAACTCTGAAAAGTCCAGACGGAATAGAGATAAGTGTGAACAGTGAAAAGTTTAATCCGTTAGCAAATGTAATATCAATGATGTCTGCCAAGAAATTATTGCTACAAGGATGTCAGGGTTTTCTGGCAAATGTGATTGATTCAAGAGCTCAAGAGAAAAAGTTAGAGGAAATTCCAATAGTTCGAGAGTTCCCTGATGTTTTTCCTGCTGAATTGCCAGGATTACCTCCGGATAGAGAGGTAGAATTCCAAATAGAAATAATGCCGGGAACAGCTCCGATTGCAATGGACCTTATCGAATGGCTCCGAAAGAATTGCAAGAGTTAAAGCATCAATTACAAGAATTGCTAGAGAAGGGATTTATCCAACCAAGTGTATCGCCTTGGGGAGCTCCGGTGTTATTTGTTAAAAAGAAGGATGGATCAATGCGTCTTTGCATTGACATCGACAGCTCAATAAGGTGACCATCAAGAACAAGTATCCCCTTCCGCGCATTGATGATTTGTTTGATCAACTAAAAGGAGCTTCGGTATTTTCAAAGATCGATCTACGTTCGGGTTATCATCAATTGAAGATCCAGGAGAAAGATACTCCGAAGACAGCTTTCAGAACGAGATATGGTCATTATGAATTCATAGTAATGCCATTCGGAGTAACGAATGCACTGCTGCTTTCATGGATCTTATGAACAGGATTTTTCAGCCCTACTTGGACCAGTTTGTTGTTGTCTTTATTGATGACATACTGGTGTACTCGAAATCCCATGAAGAGCATAGCACACATCTGAGGATCGTCTTGCAAATTTTAAAAGATAAAAGTTGTATGCCAAATTGTCCAAATGTGAGTTCTGGTTAAGGGAAGTAATTTTCCTGGGCATGTGATCTCGGCAGTTGGGATTAGAGTAACCCTCAGAAAGTTAAAGCTATAATGGATTGGGAAGTTCCTAAGAATGTGTCTGAAGTTCGGAGTTCTGGGACTTGCCGGTTACTATCGAAGATTCGTTAAGAATTTTCGATGATTGTGCTGCCTCTAACAAAGCTAATGAGAAAGAACGTACCATTTGTTTGGACTTCCGAATGTCAAGAAAGTTTCGAAGCTTTAAAGAGAATTCTGACGGAAACTCCGATATTGGTTCAACCGGAATCTGGCAAGAATTTTGTAGTATATAGTGACGCATCCCATAACGGGTTGGGGTGTGTACTAATGCAAGAAGGAAAAGTGGTAGCGTACGCATCGAGACAGTTGAAAACACATGAAAGGAATTACCCACACATGATTTAGAAATGGCTGCGGTAGTATTCGCTCTCAGGATTTGGCGTCATTATCTTTATGGGGAACGTTGTTACTTATATACGGATCAAGAGCCTGAAGTACCTGATGACTCAAAAAGAATTGAATTGAGGCAACGTAGATGGGTAGAGTTCTTAAAGGACTACGATGTGATAATTGACTATCATCCCGGAAAGGCTAATGTGGTCGCAGATGCTCTGAGTAGAAAGACGTTTGCAGCTTTACGAGCTATGGATGCAAGATTATCTTTAACGGGAGACGGTGGTCTTTGTGCAGAATTAACCCTTAAACCAACATGGTTGGAACGAATAGAGAATTGCAAGGTAAGATGAAATGTGTTTGAAAAGAATTGAGCAAGTAAGAACAAAGAGATTAAAGACTTTGAGATTAAGTCAGATGGAAATCTTTATTGTAAAGGAAGAATTGTAATACCCGACAATGACTTGAAGAAGGAGATAACAGAGGCTCATTGCAGTCCGTTAACGATGCACCCGGTGGAACCAAGATGTATATGGATTTGAAGGATCGATTTTGGTGGTCAGGGATGAAGCGAAGCATCACAGAATTTGTGTCTAAATGTTTGATATGTCAACAAGTCAAAGCCGAACATCAAGTTCCATCAGGATTATTGCAACCGCTTTTAATTCCTCAATGGAAGTGGGAAAATGTTACGATGGATTTTGTTTCGGGGTTACCCTTGACTCCGAACAAAAGAGAATCAATCTGGGTAATTGTTGATCGATTAACTAAGTCAGCGCATTTCCTCCCTGTTAGAAACGGATTTCTCTATGGAAAAGTATGCAGAGCTGTATATTAGAAGTTATTAGATTGCATGGAGTACCTGTTTCCATAGTCTCTGATCGGGACCCTCGATTCACTTCTAGATTCTGGAAATCTTTGCATGGAGCGTTGGGGACTCGTTTAAACTTTAGTACGGCTTTTCATCCTCAGACTGATGGGCAATCAGAGAGAACTATTCAGATATTGGAAGACATGTTGAGAGCGTGCGTAATGGAATTAAAGGATCATGGGAAAGTATTTACCGCTGGCAGAGTTCGCTTACAACAATAGTTATCATTCGAGTATCAAGATGGCTCCCTATGAAGCATTATATGGAAGAAAATGTCGTACTCCATTAAATTGGTATGAACTCAAAGACCGAAGTGTTCTTGGTCCGGATTTAATTCAAGATGTAGAACAGAAAGTTCGAGAAATTCAGCATAACCTCAAAGTGGCCTCTGATCGGCAAAAGTCCTATTCTGATCTTAAAAGGAAAGAAATTGAATTTCAAGTTGGAGATAAGGTGTTTTTAAAAGTGTCTCCATGGAAGAAGGTGTTGAGATTTGGTCGGAAAGGAAAATTGAGTCCTCGGTTTATTGGACCATATGAGATTGTAAAGAGAGTAGGACCTGTAGCATATCAGCTAGTTTTACCCCCTGAGATGGAAAAGATACATGATGTTTTTCACGTTTCAATGCTCGAAGATATAGATCTGACCCTTCTCATATCGTGACACCAGAAGAGATTGAGGTTCGTCCTGACTTGACTTATGAGGAAGAACCGATTCAAATTTTAGCCCATGAAGTTAAGCAATTGAGGAACAAGACCATTCCTTTGGTCAAAGTGTTGTGGAGGAATCACAGAGTAGAAGAAGCAACGGGAGCGTGAAGAGGATATGCGACATCAATACCCTCATTTGTTCGTGCAATGAAAATTCGAGGACGAATTTTCTTAAGGGGGAGAGATTTGTAACATCCTCCATGCCGGGTTAGTGATTATTTGCAAAGTTTCAACATTTGGTGATTAAAGTAGAACAATTATATGGTTTAAAAATAAAGGTTGGTAAATATGAGATTAAGGTGAGGACCAAATGGTCATTTGCAAGGGGAATTTTTAATTAAATAAAATGCTATGGGGTATATGAGAACACGTGTATTCCAGAACCTCCCATTCTTCTCCCTTCTTCCTCATTTTCTTCTCTTCCTTCTCTCAACGTTGGGCTTGCATTTAAGGTAAGAATCTGAACTTGATAGTTTCTTTGATGTTTTATGATTGGAAATGAAAGCTTGGATGTTATATAAGCTAAAGGAAAGCTTATATGACATTAAAACAACAAGATTAGGGTTTTAGAGATAGATTTGGAAAATGAGTTTATAGATGAGATTTTGATATGGATGAGGTTTTGATGTTTGAATCAGAATTTTGACTTGTCAATAAGCTAATTAAGAAGTATGAGGGGTTAGAATTCAAATTAGAACATATTGGAATTCGAGTTGGATTTAAATGCTACATGGAGAATTAGATTTCTAAGTTTTAGAGGTATTTAATGGATAATAATTAGTTTAAGTAAGTGTATGAGAGCTAAGAGTAGTAAAGGGATTGAAATATGTATGTTTGAGTTGAAATTAGATGATTTTCGGGCTAAAAATAGGATTTCTGGGTTAGGGGAATCGGTACCCATTCAAGGGGAACCGATACCCCTTCAACGAATATGATTTCCAGAATGCTAGAGGGAATCGGTACCCCAGGGGGGGAACCGATACCCCCTCATCGTATATGAATTCCAGATTGCTTAAGGGGAATCGATACCCCAGGGGGGAACCGATTCCCCCATGAGAAAAAGAAGAAGAAAGAAAGAAAGCAAGACTAAGCTATTAATTCTTTTAATTAGTATTAAAGCTTAATTTCAAGACACAGACGTCTGATGATCATCTTAAAAAAATTATGTTTATGTAGATACCGAGCCTACTCGAGTTCGGGAACAATCTACAAGTAGGATCGATCGAGGAAAAGGCAAAGAAGTATAGGTGAGTGCATATGCATAGCATGAATACAGTAGTATATTCAGTTCTAGACTTGTGATAAGTCTAGATTCCATATTTTGACACATGATTACATTCCATATTATGATACATGACATGAATTTGTATTAAATGTATTACATGACATGAATTCATCTTATATGTATTACATGACATGAATATGCAGAAAAGTTCTATGCACTATGTGATAAAAGTATGTAAATGATATGCCTATGTGTTAAAGGTATGGAATACTATGTCTACGCGATATGAACTACGGGAAATGTATAAGCCCATGTTATGTAGATGAGAACTCTAGGTATAGTTGGCATGCCAAGGGTAGAGGGTATACTCGGTTCTTTAGGACATATGTATATCCTTTGGAACCTGTGTGAAGTCTCGAAAGACACATACTTGATCCATAGTATATGTATATGATTCTTAAAGGATTCTACGTGGTCCTTATGGACAAAATTCTACGGCACTTCGGTGCAATTCTACGGGCCTTCGGTGCAATTCTACGGGCACTTCGGTGCATTTATACGAGCTGTGGTGACAGCATAGTGCACAACCTCACATTACTCAAATACCTTAGGTTCTCAATATGCTATCATGGGCCAATAAACTTATTAATACTGAATAATGAATGTTACAGTCATACGCTTACAGGTATGGATATTGTTAAAGTATACTACATTGATTAGTTACATGTTTGCATCTCATCTCATATGATCCTGACATATTCAGTACAATACATTGCCTTATATTGTTGCCTCACTAAGTCGATGACTTAGCGTGTGAGTGTTTCACACGTAGGATCCGAGGAAAATAGAAGAGACAGGTGAAGCAGCTTGACAGTATTACTCCTACAACCATCAGATCAGAAGCAACTTATCAGTAGGTTATTTTGTTATGTAAATAGCAGTTGGCATGTAATTAAAGAGTTAAGTTGTGTATGCTCTGAATATTTTTGTAAACTTATATTACAGTATGTATATTATTGTATTTTCTTAATACAAGTCCCAATATTTTACTATTATTTATTAAGAGTGTGTTTTAAAGTCAATGTAGTATCTCTGACTCATATCCGGGTCGGGTATGGGTTGGGGGTGTTACACATACCGACTAATGTTACAAGATCTTTATCGTCGAGGCCTTTTGCTGCAAATTTTTGCCTTTGAGCAGCAATGGAACCAAGTGGAGACGGTAAACTTGAGGCTTGTGATGATGAAGAAACCCTGCCATCCCTTCTTCCGGTTGGAACGGTCCAACTTGGACCATCAATCTGAAATGGAATCAAATTAATGAAAATCTCATGTCGATGTATGTTTGTGCGTACGAGCTCGGGTTTATTGTTAGTAGAGAAAGAAAGAAAGCAACCAAGTCAACCGCGTCCCGAGCTGCCAATGCTAGGATGTCAGCACACGAGACTACTCCAGGGCATAGAGATTCCAGCTGCGTTTTTGCATCGTCAATAACTTTGAATCCTCGAAGTCCAAGGTTTGGCAATGCACTTCTCTCGCTGGAAGAGCCGGAGATCAACACCGAGCTGTCACATCCCTGCACGGAAGTCATGTGATCAGTAACACTTCCACCACAATAAATCAGGAAGAAGAAGAGAGTGACCTGAACAAAACAGTCATGGAAATGAAGCCTAAGCAAGCCAGCTGCAACGGGAGGATCATTGTTGAAGTGAGATTCAACTATGGATCTTACAACAGCTTCAGCCTTTGGACATGAAGAAGAATAAAATCCATTCTGCAAACCTGATCCCTGCCCCTCAACTAAAGAAAACATCACCAAGTACTTCGCTACAGAAACCAACCAAAACCTCCCATTTTCAAAACCTGTGCTAAACAAAACCAAATTCGAGCATTATATATGCACAATGGGATTTGCTTAAGTTGCATTATTGGCCTGTCTTTTCGTCGAAATTCGGGCTACTCTTTGTAGTGGAATACGTGGAACCATTTGTGATAGAAATGCTTTCTCTTTTGAAATAATTAATGCATTAACAAGTGGATCAAAGTGGAACTGGGGAGGTGCAAGAACTGTGCATATAAGAAAGGAATTGATAACGTTAGACGCCTTTCTTATCATTTGATCAACACGTTTTTGTTGTTGTTTTTACTTGTTAATGTTGAAAATTGAGAATGTCCAATTGGAATACATTCACGCTCTACATTGACATCATGGAGGCTAAATTCTGAACTAGGTCCATGTCCTCTTTTATCTTCCATTTTCTTCATCAACTGCTGCAACTCCTAATGTATTATATCAGCTCTGATTCTGGGTGGTAAACATCTTATGTTCCAAACCAATTTGATTGTTGTTACCTTCAGATTATCAACCGTGCAGCATTGAGGGGCTTCCAATTCACAAGGCTGCTCAACAATTCGTTTCCCATCTTTACCTGCTGCTGGATCCTGCATCCATCTAGCAAAGCTCTCAAATCATCTGGCACTATTTTCAATCTGGTGTTCCTTGTTATAGTTGCGTGCCTCATCGAAGAGTCTATCACGAGCTAGAAGGGCTACCAGCAGAACACATTGTGTAACTGTAGGTGTCTTAATGCGATTGAAGAATGACATTCCTACATCAACACTTCAAGCTGTCACACAAGCATGGAGAACTGCAGCATGTCATATTTCTAAGCTGGAGTTTTTCTCCATCTCCAAAACAAACCTAGTCCAGTGTCATGTCTTCATGAGGTGGAGGATATAAATCCCACGTTAGAAAAGAAAAGAGAAGGCCTGAAATTTATAAGAGATGGTAATTTCATATTCTATGAATTTGATTTTTGAGAGAGAATGTCATGCCTCGAAGTGGTGGAGATATAAATCCAATTACACAAAGTATAGTTGTCAATTTTTCACTCGTTAATATTTTTTTTATGATTTGATGATTAAAATAATAATTAATTCTTGAATTTTTATAAATTATTTTAATTTGTTTTACTATATTATTCTTTAAATTTGTTAGTGCAATATCGAAGGTGCAATATTATAAAATTTATCATACTAATCTTAAGGAAATCAGTTACTTTTCAACATTACATATTCGAAAAACAGGAACACAAACCAACAGGATAAATGATTAATTAAAATAAACATTTGAACATAAATTTATGATTATACCAAAACGTAGCTTCAAGTTATATAGGATTTACATGTGTTTGCATCTAGGCCTTGCATTACAAAAGCTAAAATGTAGTAAGAAAAAAAAAACTAAACCCCAAAAAAAAAAAAGATTCATTTTCAAGCATAATTCACCTATATTACCACAATTCAACTACTTGGCAGCTTGTTCAAGAACAGGACTCATTTTCCATGCCTCGTCCAATCCGCTTATTTGCAGTGGAGGCAACGAGAAAACGCTAACAGTTGAGCTTCCACTCCGAATTTCCTTCAATACCCGCAATGCTGATATTGTGCTTTTCATGTATAAGCTCCCCACATTCTTTGCTTCACCGGAAGCTGGTTTTTCGTTCTTGGGGAAGATGTGTTCCAGCATCGCCTCGCACTCCTTCACGAGCTTGTGAAGCAAGTCCGTGGTGTAAAAGGGCTGTCGCAACACCCTTTGAATGAAAGGCAACCGGATCAAAGCACCAGTTTCTTTTGTCATACTTCTTCAGTATTTTCACCAACCCTGTTCATAGCATATTGAGTTACTGATCTAATCCATTTGATGCAGTAAGGGCATTTTAAAAGCATTAACGTCAAAAAATCCAGGGGATCTTCACGCAAATTCTATTAGATAATGAAATCAGTTTCCAGGAGATCATGGTGCAATTCTGCACCGCCCAGCAGTATTCAGTACAACTCTAATTATCTCGTCTATAACTCTTTTACCAAATGGTTTTTCTCAAATAACCCTAACAATTTGGAGAAAGTCAGACCATACTGGCATAAATCTATAATAGTGGCGGCACATGGTGAAGCAAATGCTCCCAGTACAGTCAAATGGGTCTTTTAAAGAAGTGATGAACATTTCATGTTTGATTAAAGAATGGATGTGAATAAGTTGTCCGGCAAAGTATGGATGTCAGAAGGAATGCATACAACTGTTCTACAGGAGTTTCCCAGCAGCTACAAATCTAATATTTTCCCTCAACAACTCATCCGGCCTGCTAAAACCGTGTACTACTGTTTTGAATAAATCACTAGTATTCGACTAGTATTCAATTTATTAAGCGACTAATTCATATCGAATTTTACACTATTATGGAAACTACCTATAAACTCAATTTACTAAATTCACAATCGTCAAGATTTGAACCTTTATTTACTTAAGTTTAATGGTTATGGGTAAATTCATGTACCACTAATCATGTAAAACATTGAAACAAAGCAAGTGGCATATATATATTTGATTGAAGTATTAAACAGAGGAAGAGATTAAAAAAAAGGTGAAATACCTGTGTAGTTAAGGGCGCTATAATTTCTAATAGAACCATCTCGCCATGGAAGTCGACTATCTCCCTCCAAATCTTTATCATCTTTTCATTAGAATCCTTTGCCTTTGCCACGTTATCTTGTAATTCCTGCATCCCAAGTTCCCAGTCCAAAATAACTCATAAAACAAGCATACAAAATTTACACAATAGAAAATCCATAGTTATGTCTTGAACTTAGAATCTTTACATAGCAATTAGAATGTAAAAACCAACGTCGTTTCGTTTTGGTTCTAGTAATGAATTTTGCATCCCTGTTTGTTTATCGGGAAAGCAGGAGAAAAGAAAAACAAAAAACAAAAAAATGCCGCCAATAAAACAGATCGAAATCAAATCAGAGTTGGAATTACCTTCAATCTAATGATGTATTCTTCCTCTTTCTCAACAAAAAACGTGTTGAATTTCTCGAGCTCATCTTCCAACAGCTTAAGAAAATGGGTCTCCTCTCTGGACATAACGTCTCCATCACCGGAGTTATCCACGGCATCCACCACGTCACCAGAATTTTCATCCAACTTACGCCGTTTATTCGGCCTCTCATCGGAATTACGTTCAATGAGCTTTACTTTCTTCTTAAGCTCCTTATAAGAAAGGAATTTGTCCCGCCATTCAGGCAACGTATCCTCGATCTGGTTACTAAGGCTCTTCCCAAATTTCATAGCGAAAACTCCTTATTGCTTGAATCTTAACGGCTGGAGAGAACAACGACAGAACGGAACGGGGGTGGTGGAGGGAGAATAAGGGGTAAATATAACAGGAAATTGAAGAATATTCGGAGGGAAGCGGTGCGAATTTAGAATATCTTTATTTTTTATTATTAAATATTTTGGATTTTCTAAATTCTTTCGAAAGAGTACCTTTTTACTTTGTCTATTTATTTTTATCAAAAAAAAATATTTTATCCATTATGTTATTTTGAAACGTTTCAAATATTGACACGTGGACATTTTACTGTGGGACTTCTGGAGAGGCGTAGCTTAAGAAAGCCTTGCTTGTACTACTGGCACTTGAAAGTTAGGATACAACTTTATTGGACTAAATAAGTTAATAAAAATAATTTAATTACATATTTGATCTTTACTTGAGATTAACATTTTAATATAATCAGTATTTTCGTTATATAGTTTAATGACTATACATACTTGTAGTTTATCCAAACTAATATTTACTTATTATTATTTTTATAATAGTCTAAAAATATTAAGACAGTTTTCAGTGCGAAGCTTCCCAAGTATCTTCAAGAGCACAGCCACAAAGCCCAGCCCAAGTAGGGGACTTTTTTTGTTTGTCACGTATAATTTGAGACTTGGTATAATTCCAAAGCATTTGGAATATCCATTCCCTTTCACCTCATCAAAAATTAAAGAAAGACTGGTTCTGCAATTAAACCAAAATAAGTGTTGTGTCACCCTCTCTCTTTCTCTAGAAACTAGCAGAGAAGTCAAAAAAAGGGTAACTTTGGTATTTAGTCCTTAAAGTAAGGTTGAACATGGAATTTCCCATTTACACAAGTTGCTAATCTTGCCGGGACAATATTAAAATGAAATAATAATAATAATAATAAAAATAATAAAGCAGCATATTCTATTTTGGTCCCTTTGTGCCCACCACCCACCCCACCCCAAAGATCTTTTTGCACTTTTGAAAACTAGCAATGCATCCTATGCACAATATAAGGAGTATTCCATATAAGGAAAAAATACAATTATTAAACATAAAAAATATATTTATATCAATAAAAATTTTTTGCCTTCCAAGTCAAGATATCCTTTGCTTATATAAAGAATATTAATTTCCTTATGAATAGTTCACCAATTACTATTTAATAAATAAATAAACACGAATAAAAATGTGTTGATTCGTTTATGTTCATGATAAAGCCAATGAATCGAATGAATAAACAAAAACCAAATGCTCAGTAGGAGCACTATAATAGCAATAATTATTGCTTTGGTGCTTTATTTTAATCATCCAACCTAAAAGAAGTGTGAGAAGCATCCTTCTATAGTGAAATGGGATGGACCATTGAAAGTGAAGCCCTTGTGGGATGGGCCATTGAAAATGAAGCCTCAAGCCTCCTCTATATCCAATGAAACAACGCAACATTTAAGACCAACCAAATACTTTGACTTATCTCAATACAGATATTAAAATAATAATTAATAACTGTATTTTTCAGAAAATAATTGGGCTTCGACTTGAAAAATGTAGATTGGAGTCGCCACCGATCATTTATTTAAAACAAATGGGTTGATCGGATACCCTATTTCTTACCTGATCTGCGTTTTCCAAAGATGTGTCGGGTTCGGGAGTCGATTACGGTCAAGGAAGGATCAGCACACTTGAACCGTCCTTTCGGTACTACGTAATTTCCAGTTGTCTTTGATTAATAAAATTGCAAGTTAAATTAAAAGGTAAAATTTGATCCGAATTAGTTACCCTTAATGAGTTTACGGAAATACCCTTAAAATAAGATTTTAAAAGAAAATAATAATAATAAAGAAAATAACAAAACTAAAGAGTAAACCAATGGAATAAATTAAATCAATAATAAACATAAAATAATTGGATGAAAAAAATGAAATTGAATAAAATAAAATAAATGAATATAAAATATATATACAAAAATAATAAAAAAGGTAAAGTGTTTTTTTAAAAAAAGAAAAAAATAATAAGAGCAAAGAAACTAAAATATAATGAAATAATAAATAGTATAATAAAATAATAAAAATATATATAAAATATAAAATTTATGTATAATATAATAAAATACTAAATAGTAATAATAATAAATAATAATGAAAAATAAATAATATAATATTAAATAAAAAATAGTAATCATAGAAATATAAAAAAATAAGAATATATATATATAACGTTAGGAAAATATAGTAAAAAAATATAGTAAATAAGTAAACATAGATAAAATAATAATAATAATATATATATATATAATAATAGGAAAATAATATAAAATAATGCAAAGAAAAATGAAAAAAATTATAATAAATAAATAAAAAAAATAATTAAAATATACATATACATATAATAATAAAAATAAATTAAAATAAAAAATGAATTAGGGTTCAAAATTAAAAGCCAATCGAAGAAAAAAACGATAAAACACGCGGATCCACACGACCCGTTTATAAAAATCCGAATAGTTTTTAAAAACACAAGCCTCGGAGACTAGATCTACAAAAATAGATCTCAAAAATGCCCCGTTCATCGGCCAAAAACACTTCTCTCAGTTTTCTTTCGAAATCAAAACACAGCAAGGGTAAGGAAAAATAACATGCGAATGTATGAACTTTACCTTTTAAAATATAAATGCTTCAAAAAATGGCTACGAGTTGTTTGTAATTTTTTGTTTGGTATTCCGTATATCCTCCTCCGAATGTGTTACAATAGTGAGTTACAATGACTATTTATAATGCTTGTGGATCCTATCTTTAGGAGTTTAAATAATAGTAGAACTCTATCCTATTTTTAGGAGTTTAAATCCTAACAAAATTATATCCTATTTTTAGGAGTTTAAATTTTAACAAAATTATATTCTATTTTTAAGAGTTTGAATCCTAGTATGACGAAAAGGTATGTTGACACTTGGTAATACGGTACACCATCCATCAAATCTACAGCTTCCTACACATAAGTGATAAATACTCATTAGTGTTACATTAATATTATACGGAGAATTAGATCTAGACATCCGAACTTGTTTTTTTTTTTTTTTTTTGAATAAAAAGAGAAGACAAACGAACTAGATGGCCACATTGAAATATCAGCATGGAGTGTAGCGTTGCACTCTTCAGGAGGATCGTGGAAGATAACGTACTCATGTGGAAGAGTCCACGCCAAGTGAGCCAAGGTATCCGCTACTTTGTTACACTTCCGGGGAACATGACGAAGCAAAACAGACCAATCGCGTTGCAGGAGTTCATGGACGTGAGGGATTAACGACGAAACACCCCTTTAAGCTCCTCTCTTGCTAAGCAAAGTTATATCTTTGCTGTCCGATTCAACTAAAATCCTCCGCAAACCTGTATCCCAAGTTAGACGCAGCCCTTCGTAAAGACCCCAGAGTTCCGCGTCCAGGATTGAACAACTCCCAACAATTTTAGCCAACCCCACGAACCACGAACCGGCTGAATCTCCGATAATTCCGCTACAGGAAGCAAAACCAAGTCTGTTTCCGAGCACCATCCGTGTTCAACTTGTAGACACCATCAGGAGGCAGTTCCCAGTCTCATTCCTGTCAACACGAGCAGAAGAACTCACCACAGTATGGGCCTTTGAATCGTACATCCGTTCTGTCGACCAATACATACGCCAACACTCCTGCAAAACATTGTCCATAGGTGTGAAATCCTGGTCAAAAACCAATTTATTCCTCCTCTTCCACAAGCACCAAAGAATGACCCAAAAAACAAATCCCAATCAACGGATACATTGAAAAATAATAGAGGAGCGAATATTCTTCGCGATCCACGGCACCAATTCCAACCGATCGAATTCATCAAGCACCCCGTCTTAATCAGATTACCCCAAACTGCTCGAGCAATCACACAATCCCTGAAGATATGAGAGACAGATTCAACAGTAGCTCCACAAATAGAGCAGGCCGAATGATTCGCCATGTGCCGTCGCGCCCGCTCCTCATTTGAAAGAAGTTTATTCTTACAAATGAGCCATAGCAAGGATTTAACTCGAGGTAAACCCTTATAACTCGCCAGCAAGCTCCAAATGGACCCTACTGCATGTTCAACAGGAGGAGAACACCGAGCGTAAGCACTCTTCGTCGAAAATTGGCGATGCTTATCCCACTTCCACCCTGGAATATCCGACCCACAATTTTGAAGAAACAATCATATGAAAACCATACATTTGCTTCAGTTAATCTTTAATTGTCTGACCCAAAATTTTGAACTAAAAGTGAGGTATTTGCTTCCGGGGTAGTGCAAGGTGATCATTTTCTGCAATTACAGGTTTTAAAATTGGTAGACCTCATGTCAGATACCTTGGTCTTCCTCTGGTTTACCAGGATGCAGCCAATATTGTAATTATATGATTCAATTTCTGTCTCACAAACACCATTTGCTCGTAAACTTATAATTATGATCTATCATATATCATTGATATATATACAGTCATATATATTCGCCCATAATTAGGATCGATGGTCTATCACTAAAGAAATAAGTCTCCCCTTCTGGCACACCAAACGACGAACAGTTCCTATGAAACAGGTCCTCTATCATTTGCATTGCAATTCTCTCTCTTCATCAATCTGATCTCCTCTCAGTTCAATAGTCTCTGTCTCCGCTTCTGCCCGATTTTGCCGCACGCCGATATGGGAATTATCGGTGTGAAGCCTTAGACAAGTGATGGAAGGAGATGGCGCCTTGCTGCATTTTGTAAGCGTGGCATGGAGAAGTTGAGATAGCTCATTTGGAGGTGACGAATGGGAAGAACTTCCGAGACCTAGGGGTGTATTCGGTTCGGTTTGGTTCGGTTTTTTACCAAAAACCGAACCGAATCGAAATAAACGGTTTTTCAATATTTAAACCGAAACCGAAACCGAATAATTAAAAAACCGAAAAAATCGAAACCGGTTTTTTCGGTTCGGTTCGGGTTTTTTAACGGTTCGGGTTTTTCAGTTCGGTTCGGTTTTTCGGTTTTTCAATGAAAAAAATCACTTGAAACTATAATTTTTTTTAAAAAATTGCCTATTCGGTTCAATATGGAACAAATGAGTTCCATATGAAAACCCGAACCGAACCGAATCAAAAAAATGAAACCTTTAAACCGAACCGTTTAAAGCCAAACCGAACCGAACCGAACCGTTTTACTCGGTTCGTGTCGGTTTTTCGGTTTTCTCGATTTCGTTGCTCACCCCTACCGAGACCAACTGAGAGGCATGTACTAGGAAGCACTACCATTTCTTTCTTTTTCTAAAGTCCTTTTTCCTCTCCACTCTATTAGAATTAGATTTAAAATTAAACCAAAAAAAGGCCTTGAGAACCTACCAAATAAAGATTGGGGCTTGCCATGCATGCTACAACGTCATTAAGGGTTTCCATTCAATACAGTTAAGAAAACAATCTCGATAAACTATTGAATGGTTTCAATGATAAAAATAAATGTTATTTTTAATAGATATCTTAAGTCCAAACATTGTTTAAGATGCTCGCATTATGAATAAATAAAAATGATTCTAATTAAATATTATCTTATAATCACACAAACTATTAAAAAAACATTGATGGGACATACCCTTTTGCATCCATCATACTGAAACTACTATTACATTTTTTAAAATGGTCATTATGATATAAATTAAATAAAAAAATTATTGGTATTACAGTGATAAAAATGTAATTCTTTTAAATGATTCGAGTAGTTACATCTATAGATATGTGTGTAAATTTTAATTAAAAAATTATGAATATATATATATATAACATTTATTTTAATGGTATACTTAATGATATTGGACCACCATTACAGATAGATGGTGAAATGTCATAGTCTAGAACAGAGCATAAAATTTTAAAAGATAATACTAAACACACCCTAAGTCGTGTCAAAGTGCACTATGCTAATGTATTGTTATTTTTTAATTTAGGGTTGACTGGACACGACTTGAAATACAGATCATCATCAAAGGGATATTTGGGCTCCGCCTGCCCAAATTCACTCTCGGCACTTGCAAAGCCATTCTGTCTATGGTTTAGTCTTGATTCTTCACTCTGTATGAGGCTGCTAAGCTTTAGGTAAGCCCACTGCCATTTTAGCTTACGTTGTTAGCATATTAATATATAATAATAGAATAAAGGTTCGGGTAATAGTAAGCATAGTGTATTTATTATAATAATTTAAGTTTAGATATGAGAACGATATTAGTTAAAACAACATTAATAAATTTCGATAATAAATTATAAATCAAACATGAACTATAAAAAAATTAATAGACAAACTTAGTTCAAGTGGTAAGTAGGGATGGGCATGGATCCAATCTCGACGGTTCAACCCGACCTGATCGGGTATTTTTTTTTAAATCAGGTTCAGGTCGAGTTTTTTAAGGTGATGTTCGAGTGGTCGAGTTCAGGTTTAGGGTAAAATACTGCTCGACCTGACCCAAAAAATAATTTTACTTATATATTTAGAATAATACAATAATACCGCTCTATAAATTATTTTTTTCCAATCAAATCCCTATTTTTATTGAATAAAAAATATTTTATTATTTCGGGTCGGACGGGTCGGGGGGAGGGTGTATATTTTTCGGGTCGGGTCTGACCGTGCCCATCTATAGTGGTAAGCAGCTTATATAACCTATCGAGTCATTGTGTATGAAGAAAATCCTCACTGGAATACTCATCCACCAAACTAGTGTGCGACTCGATCGGTCTAATTAAGGCTAAACCTTGAAACTGAAGCGCAAGAGAAAAAAATTAATGACAATGCGAAGATTTGAAATTCTTCATCCATCAATAATAAGAGATTTTAAAATTTTAAAAG
The DNA here is from genome assembly GCF_006381635.1 of Hibiscus syriacus. NCBI lineage: Eukaryota > Viridiplantae > Streptophyta > Magnoliopsida > Malvales > Malvaceae > Hibiscus > Hibiscus syriacus. The sequence goes on along the minus strand of NW_024062781.1, from coordinate 581,857 downwards.
AATTTTTTAAATGATTTTTAGTAGCTTATCTCTCGTTCAAATCTACCCTTCCCTAGGTAAACATTTAAACTTATCTAAAATTCTTCCCCTAAATAATTGTTGAAAATATAAAATATGCTCTTGGATGATCTTCTAGCATACTAAATAATAATAATTTTGTTTTATTTTAAATAACTAAATGCCTAAATCATATCTGCCACCCATGACTCCTGATTTGTTGACTTCTCAAGTTATATAAACTATAACCTACCCTTTCAGATTCTTCCAAGACCAATATGCGTTTCCCATGAAAACTGGAAACCCTAGTTTCTTCTTCCACGAAGCTTCGTTGTCTCAATCATTATTGTTGCTTGAGGACTACTTCTAAAAACCCAAAGTTACTCCATAGACTTGTTTGTGTATGACGTTAGTTGGAAGGTAGATAGATAATATATCTCTAGCAATTTGCAGAGAACTACAGCAAGTGGTTTCCATCAGTAACCTTTGTCTACCAAAACTTCTTTTCTTTGGTAAATCATCATCACATGATGGTCTATATGCTCACCTTTTCATCCATTCACCCTAAAGTATTATATTACTTTGGAAAAAGACGGCCTACAATATTCTTTTAATGTTTTCTTGCTTTAGGACATGCCCGCCGACAATATTCCTACAGTCATTCATTACGGACTTAAAGAAATAGAAATGTGCTTTCACATTGCCATATCAAGCCTTTAACTTGTGGCTGCAGATTAAGTTCCAGGATATATGATTGAAAGAAAGCTTGCCTTGCAACTATTACAGGCTTTAATTTCTGGGATTTAACAGGATTAAGTTTTTTACCTGTTGATTTTATGAGTGTGGAATGAGTCAATGATTTGATTTGATGTAAATCAAAGACTTTGTCCAAGCCGAATAGGAACCTGGAAAAGGATTTCTCCAATCCGAATTCTGTTAGTGTCGCCAATACAACAAAATATATTGCATAAATCAAAATTAAATGGCACCCACTTCTGAAAATTAATGTCGTTTACCAGTTTCCTGTTTCCCTCTTAATATGTGAAATCTCATGATTAATGAGTTTGATCACTACCAGAGGACATTAATGGTTGAAGTACAAGCATGTGGCAATTTTATATTAAAAACATTAAATAAATAATTATTTAAATAAATAGGATCTTCTAAGAATTATTTAGAATAACAACCTCAAATCATTCACATAAGATGACATCAAATAACGTGTTAAATCTTTGTACCTTCCAACACGCGAGATACGTCTGATGTAGGTAAACTTTCCAGGTAAACCAATAAAAAAATTGGATAAAATGACCTCGCGCATGACGAAGCACGAGATAGCATGATAACCAAAATATCGCAAGATTTATGAGATGCAAGCCACGAGGATATTTCAAATTGAAATTAATAACAAATAAATATAATAAATAGATATAATAATATTAATTATTAATATAATAACTAATTAAAATATAATAATAAATAATATAGTAATTAAAATTAATATTTTTAAATAATAATTATAATATATTTTGTAAATTTTGAAACAATGAAAAATTACATGTATAATATATTAAATATGAAATAATTAATAATATTATAATTCTAATATATTTTGAATTTTTTTAATTTTAATTACAAACGTGTAGTGTTGCAATTTATCTTTAAGGTGACTGTAATATCATCATATGAGACATTTTAAGCGAAAAACAAATGACTTTGAAAATGGTTAGAAATAATGATTTTGTGAAGGAAGAACAAAAAATTGGTTTGATAGACATATTGGAGTGTTATTTATGGCTTGTAAATAAGAGTGATTTCATAATTTATATGCTTAGAGGTATAGTATTACAACTTATATTTATGTTGAGAATAATTTGGCCACATACTATATATTTTAATAGGAGTAAAAATCATGTTGGAAAATGTTGGAATGCATGATTTGGTGCATAAAGAAATCGAAAGATATTAAAAACTAAGTAACATTTGTTGTTAATTAAAAAAAGAAATAATACAAAAAGCCCATTTAATTGATATGTGGGCATGAGCGATTGGGACATTTATTTTTCGTATGTCCGGGATTCCTACAATATAAAGCATAATTTCGATTCTTCGATTTTTTATTGATGTTCGACCAAATCCTCATCACAAAAAATTGGGTTGACCATAGACGACCGGATTTTTTCGTCGCAGTACCTTAACCTGGTCGTATTGTAGGTTCATCATCAGCTTTATCTATATCTCATTTATTTCCAATGAGAGGGAACTCGTATTCATAAACCTTGAATATAGTTTCAAGTAAGTAAACCCGATCGACGAATCTCATGTAGGGTATTCGAACAAAATAAACAGTATAAATGGTGTGCGCGCACTGGTATTTGAAAGTTTGGAAGAATCCGCACTTGCATATTTTTATCTTAAATTAACCACGTATGTGTTGTGTTGTATGCCTTCCAATGGCTCTCAAATTCTGATACAAGGAATAATGACATTTCGCGAGAGAAGCCTATGGCACTCATCGCGTTGGAATGTTGTTAGAATGTTTGTAATTTTATGAAGAGATCTGGTGGATTTGATGGCCACCTATCATCCAGTCAACTGCTTGTCATCTCAAGGTTGCAAAAAAGGTTGTCAATCGATAATATGTCGCTTTGACATTTTTCATCGGAATTACAGATTTACAAAGCTCTCGTTCCTTAATCACTCAAATTTTGCAAATGATTAAACCACATTATATGCACTTTATTTTGGGATTTGTCTAGCATTAAAATCCCCCCATAACTCGTAGTATACGCGCACGAGCAAATCACTGCAAAATTTAATAAAATAATATAATTACTTAATTTCTAAAATAATAAATAAATAAATTACAATATTAATAAATATTCATAAATAAAAACATTTATATTTACTTCATTCACTACATGCTCCATATCGTGGGTTAGGTGTGTAAAATTATCATCCAAAAATTTAATTTTATTTTTCCACCATCTCGTGTATTATCAGGCGAAACAATTCCGAGCAATGCCTCACATACATTTATAGGGGCGCCGACAACACCAGTAATAGCTACTCCATCAATAGGCAATCCCAGTTAAAATGCAATATCTTGTAGGGTAATAGTTGCCTTCCCACACGGTAAATGAAACGCGTGCGTCTCTGGTCTATATCTTTCCATCAACGCATGTATAAGTGGAGGATGCAACTTCACATCGTCACCAGTTATACTACTGATATAGCTGAAACTCGCTAAATGTAAATAGTCAATAATATTCGCATTGGTATTGTGACACGATTTATATGACACTATAATTCACATTCATATCCCTACAAAAATAAATATTAAAAAATTATTTAAATACCAAAACAAATAATTTAAACAAACAAACAATAAATACTAAAAATACAAAATAATATTAATTAATTGACCTCATCATTTCGCCTCCAATAATCGAATACGTGACTTCGATCATGTCTTAATAAATCTACTACCATAATATGAAATCTTTGAATATATTGAAAAAAGATTATGACAAATTAGATGATAAGAAAGCGATGGGTGTGATGATGATTAGGAATGAAGGGTCATATTTATAGCATTTTTGCATCCGATGAATCGTGGATTTAAGTATCTCATGTCCTACACGACGCGATTTACATTGAAAATACACGAATTTTTTTCCGTTGACAGTACCTCGCGGTTTGCAAGGCGCAAGATAGATGTTTTCAAAAATTAATACAAACTTTTATCTTATAAATTTCAAAATATTTTATAATTATAATATTATTAATTATTATTATATTTAATATATACATATAATTTTCATTATTTCAAAATTTACAAAATATATTATAATTATTATTTATAAAATGTCTATTTTAATTATATATTTATTTATTATTTATTTTAATTATTTATTATATTTATATTTATATTATTATTATTATTATTATTATTATATTTATTTATTTATTATTAATTTAATTTGAAAGATCCTTGCGCGTTGCAGGCCGTGAGGCCTCTCATAAATATCGTGCTTTGCAATACTCGATGTCATTTTATTCAATTCTTTTATTGGCTTACTTGAAAAGTATGTTCACATCGACGTATCTTGTGTGTTAGAATGTACAAATATTTAACACGGTGTTTACAGGTCACGAAGTCGTCATATGCGGAAGATTCGAGGGTTATTCTTTTATATAATTCATAGAGGGTCTTATTCCTTTACATAATTATGTATTTGGGGGGTGTTTGGTTCAAGGGTTGTGGGATTCCCATGGGATGGGAATCCCACATTCCTATGTTTGGTTGGCCGGGAATCTCATTCCCGGTAATGTTTTATTACCAATAGTAGATTTTTTTAGGTATATTACGGGAATGTCATTACCTCCATTCCCTTAGGTATTGTAACATTACCGGCGTTTTGGACTAAAATGCCCTTAAATTTTTTTTTTCAAAAATATCATTCTTCTGTCATTGAATAATAAAAATTCTACGAATGTTAAATTACAAATTTATCCTTAAATTATTTTAGATTTAAAAAAAAATCTATAATTAAAATTTTATATGAAGTTTATAGATTAAAATATTTACCCTTTCATTAAACATTTTTTATATTTTTAATTTTGAAAAAATATTTATATAAATATTATGAATTTAATTTTTTTAAAGAAAATATAAATATTTTCAATTTGTAATATTATACAAATATATAATAAGAACAATTTGGTCAAATATATATTCTAATAATCTTTTATTCCTTTAATCAAACACGGTAATCTTACATTCCTGCTAAACAAACCAAACACAAAATACAACATTCACAGTAATCCTATTCTCTGATAATCTTATATTCCCACTGGTAATCTTACATTCCCACTAATAATCTTACATTCCGTGAACCAAACGCACACTTGAGGTTTTAATATAAATACCCTTATGAAGCCCCAAACAGAAGCCTTTGGCATGGCGGACTCTGACACATCATGCATGACACGATGCAAAGGAATCTTCAAAGGTAAATTAACCAATAGATTATTTAGCAGATGAAACTCTCAATACGCTCCCTTGACTCTCGTAAGGGCGTGAAATTCACTCTCCTAGTGAAAATTAAGGGAGCCCCATGTGTGTGGAGTTTGAAAGAGTTTTACAGACAAAAGCATGTTTGTCTGTCATTGTACATTGCAGATCATTGTCCGTTTCATACAAAGTCTCTTTTTTCATCTTCTTGTTTTTGCCCCCCGTTTTTGGTTACTTCCTTAATTAGCCTCATTCTTTCCTTGAGATTCTGACTCTCTTGAAAAATGTTTGAATTTTTGCCCAACACAGAAACCGATTCGACTTTTCTTTTATAAATGGAATTTTGAGAAAGCAAACGAAAATGCAAACACCTAATCTTTCATGCATGCATCCGCCACCTCTAACTGATCTTACAGATAAACAAGCATTGAAAGCGCCCTTAATTGACATCTTATCCAAAGAATCTAGCCATTACAGACAACTCAAAAACGAAATATATATAATTTTTTTTTTAATTATTACCAACAACCCAGAGATCCAGACTTTATTCCCTAACATTTAGACATAAATTCCCAAATCCCAATTTGTAATATACTAAAGAAATACATATAATAAAAAAACACCTAAAAGTGAAGCGTCCAGGTGACGCGCTACAAAGAATTAGTCGAGGGGTTTGGTTATCTAGTCGGGCATTGCCGTGTAGTGCACGAGCAGCAGTTAAGAGATCCCAATCCTAGAGCCTTGTCTGTAAAAGCAAACAACGCTAGTCATCCCTTTGCTTTCCTTTCAACCCACCAATCAGAGCTTCTTTTCCTTTCTAGAGATACAAATAATTGGCCATTTGATTCCAATATTTTATTCAAGCATTCAGACTTAGTTTATGTTATAGACCATCTTTGTATTTATACTCAGTAAACACCAACTCTCTTCTCCCATCAACTCTTTTCCACCCATTTTGAGATTGTTGGTTAAAATATGGCGTCGATGTTGAGCTCACAAGGAATGGTATTAGCAACAGCTATGGCAGTCTCCGGCACTGTAATTCTCCTTGCTTTTCGCCTACAGAAATCTTTAGATCAAATCTCACACCCTTCTCAACAAGTCCTCCGTTCCTGCATATCTTCTGGTACATATCTATAACAAACGATTGCATGAGAACATACTGTTTCTTTACATGATTAAAAATGTTTCCTTTTTTTCTTTCTTGGGTTTGTTTTTAAAGAAGGGAAGAAGAAGAATAAGAAGAAAGTGCGGTTTGCAGAGGATGTGATGGATCCAAGGAGTGATGGAGCGGAGTTCAGGAAGCAGCTGAAGAATCGTGTCGGGACCAACAATTCAGCAACGACGGCTTTGAATTCAACGCCAAAGCTCAAGAAATTTGGTGGAGGTAGAGATTTAGGAATCCCTGCTAACAGACTTGCTCTGTACAATGGAATTCTCAGGGATCGTGTTGTTCAACGATTAGCTTACTCCTACTGAAAAATATTAGGGCAGGAGAACAAGGAAAAGTAAAATTAACACAGATTTTGATTTTTATTATTGTACAATCAAATTAGTGTTTATTTTTGTGCCTGTAGTTTGTAATTTTGTAGATAGTCTAGCTTTTCTTGTGTAAATTTTTCGTAATTATCCTTCTTAATATATTTAAAATTTGAATTTGAATTTTCAATATTTATGGTTGATAATCAAAATCAATTAATAATTAATAATGTATTGTTTAAAACAAATTGTAGAAATTGTTTTAAATTTTGAAGTTTTATCAGAAATTGTACTATATAGGTTGATCCGGTCATGATCACATCTGTTCTGTCTCATGACTTCATATAAATAATTAAGGTAAAAGTGAATAAAAAAAAATTAGCCGACGGGCGGACCAAGCAAAGCTTTTAACGTCACAATATATAATACTCATGTATAAAAGGAATGGAATTGTGTAGATTACGTTACGTCTTGAATAGTGTTTCTTTCTTTTATGCTATTTACCGGTAATTTTCTTACAGTAAGAAGTTTAATATATATATGAATTTATCTCAAGAATTACTTTTAAATATCATAAAACAACATGCCAAATGACGTACGTCCATCTTAACTTTGACTAAATTACCTTCCTCTCCGTTATTCAATGATCCGCATTCTTTTTATAATCATGGACAACATAAAATTTTATGTTAGGGATGAATTTGATTTATAAAATTTTAAGAATGAATTTAAATTTATAAATTTATAGGAGGGTGAAAATAAATTTTCAATAAAAAATATAAATATTTTAAATTTTTAGGGAAACTACATTTACTTACCCCGCCTAGATACTTCCCTATTCACACTTATGGTCGGAGAAACTCGACAGATAGGCAAAGGATGCAATATGAAATGTTTGCACTGAAATTGGGACACAATCGGTTTTCCCATCACACCTCTTGTCTTTTTTTAATATTTATTTGATTACTAAATTAACAAAAGCTTTTATAGAAATATATTTTTCTTTCAAATTTTTAATTTAGATATTATTTTTATAAGTGATGAAATATATTAGTCGGTAAATACTATAATGTGTACTGATTACGTACCTAAAATGCGTACTAATAATTGAAGTGCAACGCAGTTCAAAAGAATTTGGGGTAGGTTAGTCAATGTTTGATGACCCAATAATTAGAGCCTAATTGAGCAATAAGGTTAACGTTAAGACTTAAGTTATATATTAATCCTCCCTCAGCGGCCCTTGTCTTGTCCCAAACATGTTCCAGATGTGATTACACAAGCCATGTGAGCATTTTCATACATCTTTAATTTTTCCAAATTTAAAAAAATGGCGGACAACCATTTCACCTCTTTTTTTGTATGGCTGACGAATTGTGTTAATATTAGAATCTATTTGAAGACAATTCTCTTTAAGATATCAAATATTTCCTAGATCTATCAGATGATTTAACCTCTCAACTGACTCTATAATTGTGAGACAATTAAGACGTTCGGAGATCAAATATAGATATGGAGGGTTAAAATTAGTATTACACTAATTAGAGTGACATCAAGAATTAAAATTTAATGATTTAACTGATAAACTTTTTTATTTAATGATCAGCATATAATACATTTTATAGTTCAATGACTGATTACGTAATTTACCCTAACAATAATCGGAGACGGCAGTGGAACACGACACATCCCCATTTCAAAAAATACGCTTCAATCAAAGACAACCACATTACCACATCGATAAAAAAAAAGGCACATGACGTAGAGAAATCTCATGGTAATATAAAGATGCTGATTTAGATGCTTCCCTAGATCCCTCAATTACCTTACTGATTAACTTTTTTTCAAAAAAATATTATTTTTAGGGTAAACTACACGGGTGATCACTGAACTGTGGTTATCAATCATTTTGACCACCAACATTTAAAAACGATCAAACATATCACTGGTCATTAATTTTTAACATAGCTGATGACGTGACCGTTAATAAAATTGATATACTTATATATTTGGTTCTTGATATTTATACATTGTATCAATTTAGTTACTATTTCAATTCAATTAATTAAATTTAGTCCTCAAATCCCAAGATTTCACATGCCACTATATAATTAGAGGGTAAATTTAATTAATTTTAATATGTTAATTAAATAATATTTTCAACAATCCGATGATGACACGTATCACCACTTGTGCAAAGGGAAAATATATTGGAATGGAAGTACATTTGGGTGGATTCGACCGGGGACCTTGAGAGTCCCTAGGCAAGCTTTTGGCACTGAGCCAAATCCATGTGTTTGGTTCTAAAGTGTACAATCTTTTTTATATTGTATTTGAAATTATTTCATATAAACATAAATATAATTATTAAAAAAATATAATAAATAAATTATATTTCACATATATATCAAATTATAGTCACTGTAAGATTTAAAAATAAAAACGAGTTTAATAGTTTTTACAATTATTTTTAAATAATAATATATGAATTATATTAAAAATAAATTTTATTAAAATTATATAGAGAATCTAAATCAAAAAATAAAAATAAGTTTAATATTTTTATTTAAATTATTTTTTACAATTACTTTTAAATAATAATATATAAATTATATTAAAATTATTTAGAGAATCCAAATCACAAAATAAAAATAATTTAATTTAAAAATAAAAATATTAAACTCATGTAAAATAAAAATTTATTAGAATTTTAATAATTATATATATATATATATGTTTGTGTGAAATAATGTGAGTTGGACTGTTACTATAATTTTAAAATTGCGCTCCATTGCTCTCACAATCTTATCTTCTTATGGTTATCTTAGGCTTAATGACATTTGGGAATCTATTCGAATCAAAAGGGAGAAAGTTCCCTGGAAGAATCTGATCTGATTTTCCATGCACATTCCTAAATTCAGTTTGATTGCTTGGATGTCTTTGTTAAACAGATTACCAACAAGAGATCGGCTTCTCAAAATGGGAATTTTCACTAAAGGAACCTGTGTTAACTGCAGTAACGATCAGGAGACAAGAAATCATCTTTCTGTCAATGCGCTCTTGTTGTTCGCCTTTGGAACTCTGTCCTTTCGCTTAATGGCTTGAAGAATGTTTCATCTTCATGAGAAGAAATGGTTACTCTTGCTTCTTCATCATGGAAAGGGAAATCATTGCTCACCACAATCCTGAAGATTGCTTGGACTGCCTATATCTACACATTGTGAGAGGAAAGAAATTGTAGAATCTTCCAAGGTCGTCATAGATCACCTGATGAATTGCTCAAGGTTATTACTGAAGTTGTGCGAATTCAACTTAAGGGTAAAAATATTAATAGAGCTGATAGAATAAACTCTAACCTTTGTATTAATTGGGGTATTACTTAAACCAATCATTGTCTTTTATAATACGTTGTTGTTAGTTTTGTTCTGATTGGTTGATTGTTTTTGTAGCAGAACTCTGCTCTTCTGGATAATAAAATTTGATTTATCCAAAAAATAATAATATCAAACACAATATAAAAGATTGTGTACCAAATAAATGGCTTCGGCTAAGTGGTAAAAGACTTCCTAGGGACTCCCAAGGTTCTTGGTTTGAATCCACCCAAATACATTTCTTTTCCAATATGTTTTCCCTTTACACGGGTGGTAACACGTGTCACCATTAAATTGGTAAGAAAATTTATTTAATTAACATATTAAAATTAATTAAATTTACCCTCCAATTATATAGTGACATGTGACATATTCGGGTTGAATGACTAAATTTAATTAATTGAATTAAAATAGTGACTAAATTGATACAATGTGTAAATATCAAAGACCAAATATATGATTATGCTAATTTTATTAACGCCCATGTCATCAGCTCTGTTAAAAATTAAAGGCCAGCAGTTTGTTCGATCGCTTTAAATAGTTGTTGGTCTGTTTGATCGCTTTTAAACATTGGTGGTCAAAATGGTTGATGATCATAGTTCGGTGGTCACTCGTGTAGTTTACCCTTATTTATATTTTTCAATTTTAAATCAAAACAAAAGAGCCAATGGCTTTCATGTTCTCTTACATGTTCTTTTTATTTATATATATATATAAATAAAGTGGTCCAATATGGGCCCACCTCTTACATTTAGTCAGAAAAAAGAGCCAATACTTTTTGCTTAAGTTAGCCTTCTCAACTAACTTAATTAACATAAAGTTAGCCAATAATTTGATCAAAATCCCATTTCCTTATCACCTCAATAATTTGATCAAAATTCCATTTCCTCATCACGTCAATAATTTGAATTTTGTGCCATGGTTGTTCCGATTGTTGCTTATTTTCGCTCTTTAAAATCACCTTTTTTTATTATTTTTTTATCGATACTATATATGATTTCAAAATTTCTAAATTTCAATAATTAAAATAAGAGTGAAAAGTAAATTAAATAATAAAATTTATAATTTTTTAAAGCATCAGGTTTTCAAAGAAATGAGCATCGACTAATTGCTTGAAGGAATTTATGTGGGTGAGGTAAGCTGATGAGTGGTGTTTGTTTTGCCTTAATAAAAATGGCGAGGCAGGCGGTTTGAAGATAAGGATCACCACACAAAATTAAGATAATGGGGAGTTTTGGCTATTTGATTTAGTGGTAATGACGTTGGGTTGACGTTGCTATTGATTCCTCACATGTTTAAAACAGTTCTAACATTACCATTTCTCCTTCTTTTTCGACGAAGAAATGAATTTAACCATTCAGACCAACCGATAATGTTTTGATCCATTAATTTAGCAACAACGTTAATTTGGGGATATGCACTTTTAAGAAAGTACACATTGGTTCCAAATGTTGTATGCGTTGTACCGACAACTTGAGATTAAACAAACATTCTTTCTTAGGTGGGTGCAACGTTGCATCATTGCATGCATATCAGCTTAGGGGGTGTTTGGTTCAAGGAATATGGGATTCCCATCATGTTTGGTTGGTCGGGAATCTCATTCCCGGTAATGTTTTATTACCAATAGTAGATTTTTTGGGGTATATTACCGGGAATGTCATTACCTCCCTTCCCTTAGGTATTGTAACATTACCGGCGTTTTGGACTAAAATGCCCTTAAATTTTTATTTTTTTCAAAAATATCATTCTTCTGTCATTGAATAATAAAAATTCTACGAAGGTTAAATTACAAATTTATCCTTAAATTATTTTAGATTTACAAAAAAAGTATAATTAAAATTTTATATGAAATTTAGGGGTTAAATATTTTTTACCCTTTCATTAAACATTTTTTATATTTTTAATTTTGTAAAAAAATTATATAAATATTATGAATTTAATTTTTTAAAGAAAATATATAAATATTTTACAATTTGTAATATTATACAAATATATAATAAGGACAATTTGGTCAAATATACATTCCAATAATCTTTTATTCCTTTGACCAAACACGGTAATCTTACATTCCTGCTAAACCAACCAAACACAAAATACAACATTCCCAGTAATCCTATTCTCTGGTAATCTTTTATTCCCACTGGTAATCTTACATTCCGTGAACCAAACGCAACCTAAAAGTTTCATGTCGATTAAAAAATAGTTTAATTATTATATTTGAGTTTTAACAAATCAATTGTTTAGATGAATACACCAAACAAGAGACTTCGTTAGTAAATGAATTGTTGTTATTTATTGATGTTCGGGATTCGAGCACTAGCGATAATAGACGTGTGAGTGTTCAAACTCAAATGGTTGATGTTTAAACGGATATTATTTTTCACTTACCACATATTAATAAAAAAAATTGTTTAGATGAATCCCTGAGTCTTATGAAGCGAGTTTTAAAAAAAGCTTATTAACAGCTTGCACGAGCCCAATTCAAACTCAGTTAAACTCGACTCAAAATTTGAGTTCTGATCTTGAAGTGTTAGGCCGAAAAGAGAGCCCATTTGATATTTTGGGATTAGATGAGGATCCATGTTTACTTTTTACTTTTGCCTTTCACATGCACGTCTCACTTTGTTTGGGCTTAACATTATTTTAGCATTGTTTTCATGTATTTGATTGGCCAATTCCACTGTTTTTTGGCCCATTACCGTCGCCCAGGATTTTTTTGGGAAATAGAGCCGTCAGACTTTTATTTATATTTTATACAGGGGAACTTGATATAATATTATTATATTTGTAGTAAAATATTTTAATATTTTTTTGAGAACTCGTCACATCGAAGTGATAGGTTTGTTTATATTATTTTTTATTTTTTAGTTGAATCGAAAATTGGAAAAAAATACGTTGGAACTCATCAGTTGAGGTGACGAGTTGCTTAATATATTTATTTGGCGTGGCTGATGTTTTTTTATGGTCTATTTAAAAAGTAAAGTCGTAATGCTTAGGTGATGTGATGTAAGTGGTTATATTTAGTTGTTGTTTTTATTTCCTTAGTGTCAGGAGTCGGAACGATCATATTAATATATGACTGAAAAATTAATCAGATTGCAATAGATTTTGTTCAAAACAACAACGAACTATGAACATTACATTAACCATTAAGCATGACATTATGGAGAGAATAACAACGAACCATGAGAAATGCACAGTAAGAAGAAGAAAAAAACAACAAACTTAATACATCACCTTAAGTACGTAAATAGGACTAACCTCACAAACACCCTAAACAGTAAATAAAATCATAATCATAGCAATATTCATTAAGATGTTTTAATCTTTGTAATTAGTAGACCATGCTTCTGGGTTTCCATCATCTATGTTTGTTTCTTTGACATTTGTGTGAGTTGGTGAGATATTCGAGTTGGAAGCAACATCCTCAATTGTACGAGCAAGGTCGAGATCAGCTAACTCTACAAACAAATCAACATTAGACAAAGAATGATAAAAATATGTCTTAATCATGCTAGCAAGGTCGATTTCACTGCTTAGATGAAACCTCGTGCATGATAGTGACAATTTATAGTGTAACGAAGATACTCTTCTACTGCTTTCGAGTTTAACCCTTATTTCTATGTTGAACTTCAACTCGTCTAGTTGAATATTGGTTTCGAAACACATGGTTAAAGTTTTGTAATCATAAAAAAATTACACAAATAGTTGCCATGTTTGAAAAAAACTCAAGCTTTGATGGTTAAAGATGTGTTTTAGTTTTTTTTCCCTTCAAATGAGTAAAATGGCTTTCAACTCACGCATATTAATAGTTGTTGAAGATGATTAAATGGTCACTACAAAAGTTGGTGAAATTGTGCATTATTTGACCTATGTGGAATGCACATTTTTCTGATATGAAGTGATAATGCACTAGAGAAAGTTTTTGATTTGAGTTTATATATCACTGATAAGTTTCTAAAGATGATTAAATGACCGTCGCAAAAGTTGGTTAAATGGTGTATTATTTGGCCAATATGAAATACACGTTTTTATGATATGAAGTGATAATTCACCACTGAAAATTTATATTCTTCTCCTCCTCCTCCTCTCTTTTCATCTCCTTACTTTGATCAAGAATCAATTTATTGACTCTTTCACACACTTCTCATCTAAAGACAAGTTTGAATTAGAATCATCAATATCAGAGTAACCAGACCCAAAATGATATTTCGAAATTTGCATGAAATATTATTCCCACAAATGCATGATTTGATTATCATATAACTCTATTAACTAACTCAACTCTTATTTATAGTTAAAATTTCTCAAAATGAATGTTGGAACTCATCACATCGTCACCTCGACGTGACGAGTTTCAACATATTTTTATTTTCAAATTTCAATTCAACTAAAAAATATATAATAATAGAACTTGTCATTTCGAGATGTCGAGTTATCAAAAAAATTAAAATAATAACCGAAGAATAAAATAATTTTAACATATTAAACTCGTCTTCTATATTGTAGAAAATGTCTTATATCCCAAAATAAAACTCAGACAATCCTATTCTCCAATTTTTTCTTGGCTACAGTAATGGGCCAATTTTACCCCAATTCCACCCTACTACCAATAAGACAATAACCCCAATCAAGTTGCAGCAGCCCCCTTTTCCTCACTATCAAAATATCTTTCCCACCACTGTCCTAGTCTCGACTAGCCAATAAATTATTTCCACATTCCTTGCTTTCTATTTCAGCTGGCTTTTGGAGTTTTTTTTTTTCTTTTTCGGATTCTTCTTCTCGTAATCGTTGTCGGTTGTGAGGGGTGCTAATGACTGGTGTTCTTTGATAGTTTTTCTGCCATGGTCACTGTTCATAGTATGATCACTACTTGGGTCACTGACCTCCTCAAATACATGTCGTAAGTTCTTTTATCTTCTTCTTCTTATACATAGATTGTAGTTTATTTCTCTTTATGTACTGAGAAAATGAGATTGATATTTCAGCAATTTAATAGGATTTAAGTTAAAAGAGAGGTAGTTACTAGGAGTTAGGACCAAACCCAGTTTAGAGTTGCTATTAGAAATCAATAACATAGCTTGTTTATGCACGATATGCCTGTTTGACGGGATTGAACAAAATCCTTAATGAATAAACATCTGATGTGAGGTGGAGAACAAGGGGCTTTTGCGAAGCTTAATATGATTTCTTAGTTTTCTTGGTTTTAATGGAGCTTTAGTACCACGAGAAGATGTTAAGACAAGAGTCTTTTGGAGGGAAATGTAGAAAATGGACACTCTTCAGGTTGAGTTCCTTCATCCTTGTTACTGAATCTAATGCTCACAAGAAATCTGGCTCTAGTTTGCTAGTCTAGGAATTGAATCCTTGAAAAGGATATAATTTCTTTGACCAAATGGAACCTCCTATGCTTGGGAAAATCCATGTTCCTTCAAATTCATGTGTTCTGAAGTATCTTTTCGATAGATGTTTTATATGTGTATTGTTTTAACTTGGTTTTCAACAGAGCAGTGGTTGTTTTGGATGCTGCTCTAAACCAACACCAATTATTGCGGTGGATCAGCCATCAAAAGGATTGAGAATTCGAGGGCGTATAGTGAGGAAGCCTAGCATTTCTGATGATTTTTGGAGCAGCAGTACATATGAATTGGAAAACAGTGCTCTCCAATCTCAAAGGAGCTTGTTGTCGATCAGTGCATCAGACCAAATTCTAAGTCAATGCAGTAGCAGTGGTGGCATGGTCAACTCATCTGATTTTGCGAATCAGGGCAAGTTTTGATTATTATTCTTTTTCCAAGTCTACAGGATATATGAACCAAGGATTGAAATTTGATGCATGATATTGTCAACTTCGAGATCCTCATAATTAAAATGTGTCATTATCTTTGTGCTCATTGCAGGCCTTATTATCTGGAATCAGGCCAGACTCCAATGGATTGGAAGTGGTAGGCATAGGAATCATACTCAACGAAGCCGAGAGCCTAGATTAAGGTGTGCCACTCATCATCATCATCTTGAGATTCTGAGTTTCTAGTCGAAAATAGTCATCCACGAAATTTTCAGAGCAAAGTGCTGTCCTGCTGTTTAAGTAGATGTCAGTTTAATACACAGTTTTCCTATACTAACAGCAGTTTTTTCTTCATCTCAATTTAGTGACATTCAGTAACTAAGAAGATGCTGTTGAAATGAAAATCAAATCTTGCTTAGCTAATCCTATTCTTTGATTGGCATTGAAAGGCTGGACCATTCGCTGAAAACAAAAGTGCATTGAATCTAGCTGAAATTTGCAGATTATGTTCGTTGGACAAATAGAGGATCAAGTTTTACTCCTTAAGAGTACCATAAATTAGCATGTCATTTAATTATGGCATGAAGTCTTAAAATATGGTAACCCAGAGAGAAGCTAGCCGGCATATATAGGGCATGATAGCTTCTTTCCCAATCCCGATACTTCACTCTGTTTTCATTCTACATTTTACTTTAATAATCAATATATCTGTACGGTCAAAGTTTGTTTTGTCTTTATGTGACATACACACACGCACTTTTTAGCGGTAATGAATTTTAGTGTATGTAATTCTGGTTAGTAAAGATTGTTATGAACAAATGAGGTGAAGAGTAAACGTATTGAGCTATGAATAAACGTTAACCGGACTGTGGATCGAACATGATAAAGTAATCTTTTAGTAGTTTGTATCCGTCCTACTAATCTTAATTTTGCCATGTTACAGTTTGAATGCATCTTATGAAAGTTTACTTGGGACCAGGAATCCATTCCCTCAGCCAATTCTTCTTTCTGTAAGTCTGCTCCCCATGTTGCTGGCTTGTAAGTAAGCTTTTCATGGCCTGCATTGCTTTTGCCGACTTCTAACAATGGCTTGATTTTGCAGAAAATGATTGATTTTTTGGTTGAAGCATGGGAGCAGGAGGGATTGTACGATTGAAGTAAGTATAGAGAAAGAAAAATGAGTTTAGTTTTTACTTATTTAAACTGTCCATCTTTGTAATTCTGAACATGTAGGGGAAGCTGTATATAGATGTGGGGAAAGGAATAAACAAAATGATCAAAATGGAAGCTTCGATTTCATTTGTATAATTTGATATATCATATATAAGTATTTTGTGCACTACATGGTACATCCCGCACGTGAGCCGTAGAATTTTATGTCAGTTGTGTGAATTTGGAAAGTTATATTAGAAATTTAGAGGGTGTAAAACTATAAAATTTCAAGGTATGTCAGATGCGGTTGTATCTCTCGGTCCATTCCTGACCGTCAACGACGGATAACCCATCTTCTTACGAAAAAACTATTGCCTATGGGTACATACAACACAACTGCATGCAATGAGATCATAAAATGAATCAACTTATGATCTCATTCACATGAATTAATCAACTTATGTATTCTTCGGTTTTGCCGTTTTTAATACTTTTTGCATTAGTTTAAACATTAAGGCAAAATAATATTTACAAACATAAAAAGGGTAAATATATATTTTGGTACCTAAACTTAGTTTCAATGTACAATTTGATACATAAGCTTAGTTTTAAGGTTTAATATGATATCTAAAGTTTTTTAGAGTCCGATTAAGTGCTTGAACAAACTTAGTGGTTCAAATTAGTACTCAAACTTCACTTTTTGATCTAAAATAATACTTACGGTCAATAACTTATTTGAACTATAAATGGAGTTCAAACACCAAATTAAAACTTTAAAATTAAATTTTAATATTTAATTAAATAATAAAATTATTTTTTATCCCCTTTTGCAACTGGTCATTATAGAGGTGCATGACAGAGTAGTCATTGAATTGATCGTAAAATAATTGGAAACTTTTTTAACCTAAAAATCCAATCTTGAGCTAAAGCGAACCAAAAGTAGCAACTTGAATCCACACAATTCTTCCCCACTTGGCAACTAACTAAAGTCTCAGACTTGCCTTTTGTCCACTAAAACAAATAAAAAGATTGGATCTTGAATATTGGGTTGAATTCTTAGTACCAAACCAAGAAATGTCGTTTCCTCCCAATTGTAAACATTTCTCCCTCAAATGACATTTTCTTACATTAAACAGAACCCCTCCCCCAAAGATTTCTATTAAACTCATTCAACTTGATGTATATGAAAAGGGTTTGCTTATTTTATTATATTATATATAACTTTTCGTGTAATTATTAATTATTTAATCTAGATTAAAACTCTAGAGATTCCATTATATCTAAAGGATTGTATAATACAATCTATCCCTGTTATTCATTAAAATGATATAAATAAATCTTTTATGCAAGAATATAAATCCACTTGATGCACATAAAAAAAGTGTTCTTTTTATATTATTGGTATATTGCTAAAAAGGTATTTCCAACATTTCATTAAATTGTTATTTTGATAATATTATTTAAAAAAATAACTTTCAATATTTTAATTTAGGACGAAATAATCTCTTATCGTTAGTCAACAAAGGTTCAGTTTTTAAAGAAGACTACACATGCATGGTTGGACCGAAATACTAACATGACATATCTTAATGTGAAAAAATGACTTAATAAAATGCTACTATTTATTTTTAAATTTCTTTAAATAATTTTTATATTAAATTAAAATAATTCTATTGATCAAAATATAACACATATCATCAACATTTAAATTTATTTAAAAATCTTAAAATATATAATCGAAAGACTCGAATCTAATACCACTCTATAGTAAAACATGTAAAGATGTATAACAATATTTACTGTATAGGAAATTATTGGAATTAATTGGCGACCTCCACGATTGATTCGTTGGGAAAAAAATGATTGAGCTGATCCGTTAGGGGATAGAATGAAATGCCAATGGTTCGCATTCAGATAAGCCAAACTATACTGATCACTTGCTATGCTGTCAACAACAAAATCATACAGCCCGTGGATAATTTTATTAAACTGCTTAACGAGCAACAAACTTTCTTAACGAACAACGAATCAATGAAATTTTTTAACGAACACGAGTAGAACAATGTCCAACTCGCTCGATAAACACCCCTAACAATATTTATCATCCATTTCCAGGTTTTCACGTAGAAAACAAAACAAAGAAATTTGAAGACTCTTGTTGCCTTTATGCTTTGTCTTAGATAAAAACTGTATAGTTGATTTTTTTTTTAAATTTTCATTCATAATCATTATTTTGTCCCTAAATTTACAACATTTATTTAAAATTTAAATTCTAGACCCTGAACTTAAACAAGATAAATAGTATTAAAGTAGATATGTTTGTATATTAAGTGTTTGACGTATATATCATTATCCGAATGACCCAAAAATGAAGATAGTATTTAATTGATAAATACTAGATACATTGTAATTCGATTAATATTCGAAAAAGATTGCAAATAAAAAGTGAAGCCAACCAATGCTAGAAATTCATGCAATGATTCTCTTGACTCTTTCAATTTGTCAAATTTCACCTGCGTTAGCGGCCATATATTATATATTGGACCTACATTACATAATATCAACTCATAAAACCATTTTTTAAAATAAAGAGGTGATCAAATTCATTGCACATAATTCTCCATTTGTCTTTAACATAACAAGAGATCCTAAAAAGTTCATGCATTTGGGAACCCATTTGCCACTTTACTTCCCATACTCGTTGTTTTATTTATTTTCTATTCTCAAAATTAAAGTGATGTGAGGTTCAACGGCTGCTAAATCTACTCACAATTATCATTTAGAAAGTGCAATTTTATAGGTTGTTTAAAATATGTCAAAAGTTACATACGACGTGACGCACTTATGAAATTTCACCTATCAAGTCAGTTAAAATGTGCCCTATAAAATGACCCTTACAAAAAGTATAACCACATGATGAAAAAGGGTGTTATTTTTTTAATACTAAAAGTATTATTAGTGTAAAAATGGACGAAAATTAGTTTCCAAAATAATTCTGAAAGAGTTCCACTAATGTTGTTATAAATTGTGTACTGGTACATGAACTTTCTTTTTGCATTATCAATTGTTACCCCTTAATTTTGATATTATTTTAAGCATTTTAGGATAATAATTATATAATTTAATTTAATTAAAAAATATTATTGATTTTTTATAATTATAGATATTTGACTCATTATGAATGTGATTTATTTTTAGTTTTATTTATTGTTGAATAATTTTTTAAGAGACATTTTATTTTGGTCAAGTGGTTGATGAATAAAACCATTGACAAATTAATCAAAGATAATGAAAAACACTCACTTATACAACTTGTTCTTGAAGCATCGAACAAGTCGTCGTTTTCCCTTTCTTTTCATTAATAAATATTTCATTTAATTTAACCAATAAAACAAATTACCGATCTTATCTACTTAAATATCAATTAAATTTAAGCCGTTGGAAGTAAAATTTATACCTAATATAGATCAGCATAATGGAAAATAAGTCGGCATGCAGAGTCCCAAAATAATTACGTAGTATCTGCATAGATTTCAATGGCAAGTAGGCCGCCGTAACTGGGTGTTTGGTTGGACTCGGCGAGAAAGAGAGAGAAAATAAAAGAGAAAACGGGCTCCAAGAAAGATTCATTGCATGTGCAGTGCATAAGTTGTCAGATAATGTATCTGCAGCAAAGAATTTTAGATAAGTAATCAGATAGAAATTTCTTAACACGGCATTTTTCGTTTTTATCTTTTCCCAAACCAAATATATAGAACTATGGTATTCTGTTTCGGCTAACACAGATTTCCCTTCTTCTTCCTCTACGTATTCCTTTTTCTCCCCGTTTAAGTATTCTTACGTCGGAACAAGTTCTGATGCATTCAAGCTTTCAAGGGATACACTTGGTCTGCGTTCTTCTCGCGTTTTCTCTTTTTGGGTGTTTTATTTTCGGGTCGGAGGATTATCTGAAAGGTTTATTCTTTGGGATTCAACCATGCCTGCTCTTGTTAATTACGGTGGTAAGCTTTTTTTTTTCCTCTTCTTTTTTGTTAGTTAAGATTGGGTTTGGGTTTATAGAGATGTTTATGTTTATTAGATCGATTATATATACTTTGAAATATAAGCATGATATGGAGATAGCTTCTAAGTTGTAATAATCATCTATGTTGATATGAATATCCTTTATTCGGGTTATTTTTTATATGCTATCATATTAAGCACAATAGAGGTCTGATTCTGATATTGGTTTCAGCTAGTGTTAGTTATATGAATATGTATTGTAAGGTTTGGATCCTTGAATATTTGCATCAAAAGTTGGAAGCTTTTACCAAATAGTCTGCTGTACGATTGTTCTTGGAAGGGGGGAAATATTGTTGTAGGAATATGTCTGATTTTCTCATGGATTTTTCATTTCGAAGTATCCTTTGAGTTGGTGTGTGATGATGATATGTTTGCTGGAATTTCAGATGATGATGATTTCTACTCCGGGGGTTCCTTTTATACAAAGTCCAGTGACTTGGGTAGATTGTGTTCAATCAGTTCCCAATTGGACGTGTACTACCCTCCTCATAAAAGAGCTCGTATTGGTGCCCCGTTTCTCTTTGGAGAAACAGAGGTCGAGCATAATAAGCAACCATCAATCGATGTTCTTCCTGATGAATGCCTTTTCGAGATCTTTAAGCGCATTCCTGGGGGCAGAGAAAGGAGCTCCTGTGCTTGTGCCTCAAAGCACTGGCTTATGCTTATGACCAGCATCCGTAAGGGCGAATATGAGTCATCCAAGGTGGTCAAGGAAAATATTAGTTCAAGCTCTGATGATGTTGAGACTATCTCGTCTGGGGAAGCTGATGGTTATCTTTCAAGGTGCTTAGAAGGAAAGAAAGCAACTGACATGAGGCTTGCTGCGGCTGCTGTTGGAGCGAGCGGTCATGGTGGTTTGGGAAAGCTTTCTATTAGGGGAAGCAGCTCTTCGTGTGGAGTCACTAATTTTGGGCTATCTGCTATAGCCCGTGGTTGCCCTTCTCTCAAGGTACTTTGTTTGTGGAACGTCCCGCATGTTGGAGATGATGGTCTGTCTGAAATAGCTAAAGAATGTCATTCGTTGGAGAAGCTTGACCTTTGCCAGTGCCCTTCTGTTTCAAACAAGGGGCTAATTGCCATCGCAGAGAACTGCCCTAATTTGACTGCTCTGAGCATCGAATCTTGCCCAAAGATTGGTAATGAGGGCCTCCATGCTATTGGAAAGCTCTGCCCCCAGCTGCATGCCATCTCTATCAAGGACTGCCCACTTGTTGGCGATCATGGAGTATCAAGCCTGCTGTCATCATCTTCTTCTGTCCTTTCAAAGGTTAAGCTTCAGGGTTTGAGCATCACAGATTTTTCTCTTGCTGTGATTGGACACTACGGCAAGTCTGTGACAAATTTAGTTCTCAGTGGTCTACAAAATGAGACCGAGAAGGGATTTTGGGTGATGGGTAATGCTCAGGGCCTGCAAAAATTGGTCTCTTTGATGATTACTTCTTGCTGTGGGGTAACTGATGTTAGTCTTGAAGCCATTGGAAAGGTGTGCATAAACCTGAAGCAGATGTGCCTTCGTAGGTGTTTCTTTGTTTCTGGTGATGGATTGGTGGCTTTTGCCAAGTCTGCAGGTTCTCTTGAGTGCCTGCAATTGGAAGAGTGCAACAGGGTCACTCAAGCCGGAATTATCGGTGTTCTCTCAAACTGTGGATTAAAATCTCTTACCATAGTGAGGTGCATGGGCTTTAAGGATATATCATTGGGAGCTCCTTTGTCCTCCCCATGCAATTCCCTTAAATCATTGTCTATAAGGAACTGTCCTGGATTTGGAACTGTCAGCCTGGCTTTGGTAGGCAAATTGTGCCCTCAACTTCAGTATATAGATCTGAGCGGGCTATGCGGCATCACAGATGCAGGTCTTCTGCCTCTTCTACAGAATTGTGAGGCAGGACTTTTAAAGGTGAATCTGAGTGGCTGCTTAAATTTGACCAACGAGATCATTTTAGCCTTGACGAAAATACATGGTGCAACCCTCGAAATGCTCAATCTTGATGGTTGCAGGAGGATTACAGATGCAAGTTTGGTTGCAATTGCAGACAATTGTGTTTTCCTAAGCGACCTGGATGTGTCAAGGTGTGCAATCACCGATGCTGGTGTTGCTGCCTTGTCTCATGCAGAGCAACTGCATCTGCAAGTCCTTTCGTTTTCGGGTTGTTCTGGAGTAACAAACAAAAGCTTGACCTTCCTGAAAAAATTGGGCAAGACCCTGATGGGGCTGAATCTCCTGCAATGCAATTCAATCAGCACTCAAACCGTTGACCTGCTCATGGAGAGCTTGTGGAGATGTGATATCCTTTTCTGATCGTGGGTTGAAGGCGCTGTTAAGCCAGATCCGAACAACTATACTTACGGCATTAAAGGCAGTAGAAATATTGAACTCATGTAGTCAACTCACACATGTAGCAACATTCAGCACAGTTTTTTTGGTTGGACCAAGTAGCCATGCCTGTTGCTCTGTGGCTTGGTGTTTTTCCGGGGACTTTTGGCTGTGTGACAGATGGCCTATCCATCTCAATTTTTGCAGGACTTTTTTTTCCTTCAGTCCCTTTGAAATTATGTTGTTCGGATCAGTCCATAAACATCTTTCATTTAAGAGTCTTCAAGTGTTTCCTTTTGTAATTTTAACTCCATAGCGTGGTTGCTTTGAGAAGTTCCATGATTAGGTGCTCCAGATTGGTGTGCTTCGGCTATGGCAGTGGATCTCTCATCTGCCATAACAATCTTCATTTTGGTTGTTTTTTCTTTTCATGTTTTACGAGTGTTGTAGGCCTTGTAGGGTTATCCTTGTATATGAATCGTACAACTGCAACCACTGTGTTATATGATCAACGAAGCGTCGAAGCTTTCATTTGGATCTCATGAAAGAGTTCACAATTTCAGAAGGCTATTTAATGATAGCCCATGGGGCAAGAAAAACTCATAACACATATAAAAAAATTATTTTTTTAAGATGGACACATAAATTAATAAATAAAAAAATTTATACATAAACACAATAAAATTTCAAGTTGAATACATTTAATAAAAATAAACAAATAACTAAAAAAACTCTAATTTCATTTCAAAGCTCTCATTTTCGTTTCATATTGTCTAACACAGCTTAAATGAGCAAATAATTGCTTGAACTAAATGAGAGGATCAAGTAGAAGCCTAGAAACTTCTGACAATGCCACGTATGTCTACCGACTTCCTCAAAGAAGAAAGAGTTGAAAACCCCAATTCTTCAAAGCAATGTAATTAACAATTGGGTGGACCCAGAAAATTCTGAAAATCCCTACATGCTTTTGTTTTCTAAAGGATAAATTCTATAGATAGTGCCGGTACTATCTGTAAATTCTGGATTTACTCTTTATAGTTTAATTCAGTTATTTCAAATTTTAATCCTAATTCAGATCATAACTGTGGAATTTGTTGAATTCAAATTTTTCATTGGCCCTCCATAATGCATTAGTTGTAGATTCAGTTCATGTTCTCAAATTTGATCATTTAAAATCATATAATTTAATTATATTGTTCTATATTCTGAGTCAGGATTAAAATTTGAATTCATACATTATATAGTATTAAACATGAAATTTGAATTATTAATTAATATATGAAATATTAATATTATTATTTTTAATACAATATCTACATTAGGTATAAACATTTGACGTTGTTCGTTCAAATGTCAAACCAATAATCGGATTGCTACATCATTATCATACCAATCGAATATAAATTCTTAATTTTTTAAGCTGATTTAGATGTTGCAAGTGCATGGGCACGATACTCAAATTCGACAGGTTCTAATTCGATCTGATTGGATCAGATTTTTTTTAAAAAATTGAGTATGGGTAGGGTCTTTTAAAAAATATGTTCGGGTTAGGTCAATTCGGATTTAGGGTGATAAATTCTCGATCCGATCCTACCCAAAAATAATGTAAATTTACCTTATATATTTAAAAATAAATATAATAATTCTTTATATATTATTGTTTTTCAATTAGATCTCTATTTTTATTGAATAAAAATAACATATTTATTTTAAAAAGATCAAATTTGGATTTTATCTAAAAAATTGAGTCGAGTTCATATCGGCAGAAAGTACCCCTAAATCCAATTCGAATCGAATCAAATTTTGAGTAGAGAGTATATATTTTCAATTCGAGTCGAGTTGACTGAAAATCAAATTCGACCTAACCCAACCTGTACCATCCCTACACATGAGACGTACTCTAGTGGTGCCAAGTCTTGCTGTACCATAAATTTGAATAAATTAAAAAAATATATACAAAGTATATATGTACTGGACATATTATATTACTTTTAAATATATCATTCGGTATTCATTCCAATTGTAAGTAAATTTAAATCATATATTTGGATTTGAGCAAAGCAATAAGATTTAGTAGTTAAAATACGAAATATAGAAAATCAATATTTTAATCAAATTCATAATACCTAATTTTAGAGCACGTATATTACGTTGTTGAGTTAATGGAACAGAAGCATCAAAATTCCAGCAGTCAACATTGTTCACCACCACAATCCCATGGTGTTGAAAATCTAAATTAAAGATTAAAACGGACGGTGGCGATGAGTGAATGTTGATTTTTGCAAACTTTTTCTATTTTCATTTAAATTTTTTATTAATCTTAAATAAATAGAAAATAATATATTTTTAAAAATAACTTTCAACTATTTAATATTAAACGTTCATACTCTTGATATATGTTCGAACCCAAAATTTCTAAATAATAATAATAGTTTCTTTATCCGCTTAATTTGTATTTTATTTTTTTAATAAGAGCTTAGCAAGTGTGCCGCGTGTGAATAGCATTCACCAACTGCTCCTCATAAACAAATGGCTATTAATTAATCGACGCCCAAATCTTCTTCAACAACTTCCATGAAACGTGTAACCCAGCCTCCACCACTCTCTATATAAACTATAATCAGAGGGAGGAAGGATAAACATATCCACATTAGAAAAGCAGAGAGCTAAAGATCAAAGGGGCGACTGTCTTTAATTAAGAAGATAACACATTAAATTTATATCCAGGGAGAGAAGAAAAAATGGAGATGAAAATCACGAGCATGGCAGCAGCACTTGTTGCTGTTGTTGTTTTGGCATCAACTGTGTTGCAGAGCACAGATGCTGCAAATTACACCGTGGGAGACACCACCGGCTGGACAGTCCCTCCCGGTGGCGGTAATAGTGACTTTTATGATGAATGGGCCGACAAGAAGAACTTCTTCGTTGGGGATATCCTTGGTGACTTTCTTATATCAATATCAACCTCCGTTACGTTTCTCTTTGATTTTTTTTTTCTTTTGTGACGAAGAATGTTTCAAATTGTTTTTGCAGAGTTCAACTTTGCTACAGACGCACATAACGTTGCCGAGGTGACTGAAGCTGCTTACGACAGATGCAACGGTACCAATCCCATCTCTATGCACAGAAACGGTCCAGCAAGCATTACCCTTAACAGGACCGGAGAGTACCACTTTATTTGCACTGTCCTAGGTCACTGCACCGGCGGACAAAAGCTAAGTGTGAATGTCCGAAGTGGCCCCAGGACTACTTCGACACCTGGTTCAACCCCCAACGGTGGTTCCTCTAGCTCAGCTTCATCACTTGTTGCCGCCGTCTCTGTTGCCATCGTGTCCCTTGCCTTAGTTTCGCTCTGCTAATCTATGTTCAACCCTTTTGCTTGTTTTCTTTTCTATGTTATGAGTTCAGAGTCCAGACTTTGTAGCGTATAAGAGAGACTCTTTCGATTCGTTTTGATTGTTTAAGTTCTACTGATGTTGGAGTGATAGTTTTGTTCGTTTTCAATAAAACGTTTGATTCATTCTATTTCTGCAAAAAAAAAAAAACCCCGACTCTTGTTGCGAGTTATGGCTGATGTGTTTCACGAAAAGAATAATCAAGATAAAGAAGAAACCGCTATCATATATGGTTCTTCTTCTCATTTCTTCTTTCTCTTTTTGGAATGATCTGTGTCAAGTGGCAGCCCCACCGCCCAGCTTTTGTGAAATCTAAAGTTTTTTACTACTAAACGACACATCGGTACCGGCAAAACGACCTAACCCTATCTTGATTGCCTAATCTTTTTACTTCTCCAAGTTCATCTTAACCAATGTTAACTGCCCAGGAGCGTTTTTTACGTCGAAATTTGAACTATTTATCCAACAGGTGTTATCTTAAAACCGATCGGCTATTCCAAGTTTTCTGCTTTGAATTTACCATGCCATGCCAACTTGGAATTTTGCGTATCAATGAAGGGAAAATTCTATTAACATTTTACGAATCATTAATAATGAATATCATTTAACATCATTAATTTAATTTATAAAAATTTAAAATTTTAAAACACTCAACATATAATTTCAAACTAATTAAAATTTTGAATGTAAATTATTTAAAAATAAAATATTAATTAAATTATTTTTTAATATTTATCTTTAAAATTTTAATTAATTTATAATTATATGTTGAGTTTTATAGAATTTTAAATTTTTATATATTAAATTAATGGTTACAACAATATTCATCGTTAGTGGTGCTGAACATGCAAACTCGTCTATCAATGCAATATGTTTTCAGAAATATTTTTCCTACATTTAAATTTTGCTTGACAAATAATGATAATGAAAGCTGTATTCGCATTAGATTTCACGATCAACACAAACACATAGCAGAAATTACAATAAAGACATTGTGAAAAATTAAATACACATCAATTATGTTGTTGTGTTAATGAATACTAAAAGGTTCAACTTCAAATACAGCCCTTAGAAGAGCTTTACCGAACCAACTTCATTATCATGTTAATGAATACTATTAAAAAATGTTGTCAACATATGTAATTAATATATAGTTTCATTTTTCACAACAAAAACTAGCAATACGATGAATTTCATTTTAGTAACATTCATACCAACTGCTGCCGGGAGGATTGCCAATCGATCCATGGTAGTTTGGGTCCCAATTTAGCAACGAGGACGACCCATATCATCAGTTTCTTGAAGCTTCTATTCTCGTGTCAAGTCTGACTTAAAAAAAAAACGTTTTTCCTTGAATTGGGTGAAGAAAATTTGAAGTTATGTGATGAACATAAATTGTTTCACACTACCTGGTATTAAGGCAAGGATTTAAAGAAGAAATAAAATGACAGTTGTCTAGGAGACAACATCCCATGTCAAGGCCTAAAATTGCTTCAATCGGGAAATCTTTCCTAGTCGATTTCCCAGTCCAACTATTTTTCTTAAGATTTATTGTGATGGAGATTTCTTGCTACCCATTAGTGTAGGTAACATGAATATCAACAATTCTACCATGTTATTACATTGCTATCTTCCGTTGCTTCAATTTAGGATTTCTGATATAAAAACTGAAGAATTGGGTACACGAATGAAGGGGGAGATTTGGATTTGAAAGAATAAGGTTGATTGTGTTTGAGTTGATATTGGAAATCAAAGATTGATTGATTTTAAAGGGTTGAAGGCCTGATTTTATGAGGATTTCAGTAATTTATGCTATTGGTTTAGAGTTTTTTGATGAACTGGAAAGGGATTTTCCCAATATTCCTACGATTTTTGTTGTTGAAATCGTTGCTATTGATTACCAGGAACTGCCATGAAATTAAGGATGAAAGCTTGGTTTCAATCTTGGTTTATTCTATGACCATTGTGATTGATGGATTAGGAAGAAGTTTATTTTTTCATTGGGTGTAATTGTTTACTTAATTTTTTTTTGTTAGTGCCACATCATCCGGTTAACACATCAATAAAATTATCCTAGGTGGAAACAATTGGTGTCCAAATCAGCATAAACTAACAGTTTTGTTAGTCAAGATAGTCAAATGTACAAATTAATGCAATTAAACAACTTTGGTGGTAAAATTAATGAAAAAATATGATATGAGCGAAATTGATAAATTTGATCTACTATAGAAACATCGGCGACCTTTAAGACAAAAAAATTATACATACATGAGTATAGCATTTTTATTAATATACATCCAAATTTATGATTTAAACGTTAAACTTAGAAATGATAATGAATTGGATCGAATTTATATTTTAGTAGGTTCCAGGTGCTTTCTTTTTACAAACTAATCTCTTTCGTTCCAAGTATCCATTTCTTTTACTCGTGATGTTGCTCAGAAAGGAAGTGCAGTCTTTGCTAGCTAATTTGCAAATCTTTCTATTAACACTTCCGCTCGATTCACAGCTATACTATTTTATTGGTTTTTGCTAGTGCAGTCGATTTCTGATAACCAATCTTGCTTGTCTAGCAGTCTTGATTTTGCTATTGGACTGGGTTGGCTCCTGCATCGTGGGCTTCCATTTGATTTGGTGTATGGGCTCAAGTGTCAAAGAGATTTTTTAGAAGGTCTGTGATATGAAAGCCTCGGTTAACCTGGTATACGTTTGCCGCATACTTGCCAGTTTCTTGCTTTCAGATGAATGTAGTTGGCCCTTGAGAACCTCATACCGGAGGTAAATACTAAATAATCTAATGCCCCTTTAAGAAAGTCCGCTTAAAAGGTGAAATTGTATCCATTTGTGCCTGAATCTTTTACAAAAGCAAAAGGTTTCTATTAACCACTTATCGCGGAACACTTTTTTTTGTTTGTTTTTTTTTTTTGGGGGGGGGGGGATAGATTATAGGAGGTAACCTCTGCTCTCTCCCATGTGTGGTGTGGACACACAGTTGTCAACTTGATTACTAGTAAACTCGAGATCCTGAAGAGAGTGGTGTGTCTATCTTGTCTCCACAAAATGACAACCGAGTTTGGCCTACTTGCCTTGAATGATTTAAACATACACCCCCACCCACGGTTTTGTTAAAAG
The DNA here is from genome assembly GCF_006381635.1 of Hibiscus syriacus. Taxonomy (NCBI): domain Eukaryota; kingdom Viridiplantae; phylum Streptophyta; class Magnoliopsida; order Malvales; family Malvaceae; genus Hibiscus; species Hibiscus syriacus. The sequence continues at coordinate 552,153 of NW_024062781.1, read as the reverse complement.
CTTAAATCTTGCTTCAGTGCTCTCAAATGCACTTTCTTGGTCCTTCCTACCAGAAACTCAGAAGAAAAAAAAGTTCAACAGCTTCTTTAGTGTTACGGTGCATAATTGCCATTGATCTTGGCGTTAGGCCGATTTAGTTTGATGATTAGCTCAGATATTAAGACTGAGAAATCACATTTTACTGTATTTATAATGTTAGATGTAATATTTTTGAAATAGGATAAAACTTAACATTTTATATCTTAAAAGACTGAAAAAAGTGATGTTTTTGCACTTTGGATTTTAGATTTTATTTTAACTCAAGCAAATCAAACTTAAAAATCAAAAGTCATTCAACAACTCTCTTTCATTGGAGAAATGCTAAAAAAGATTGTTGGCTTTTGGTGATAAAAAAGAATAAAAGCCGACAACGATGATCATGGACCATTCCCATACGACTTGAAGAAATCTATGCACGGCATGATCAGTAAGAAACACGGGTGTCTCTTTGTCCCACCCCTTTAATCAACACTTTGAATTATCAAACAACCCAACCTTGGATAATGGATATCGATGTTCCCACTCTTCGTTTTTGGAGAATCTGTACACATTTTCATTAATATATATTTATTCCTTCACTTGAAACCGTAACTCTTGTCACACAATTAAAGGCATGTGCTGGGTCAAAATCATAATAAAAATGACAACGTAAAGGGGGGGAAATGGCTAAATGTTGTGATATACTATACCTTTTGACCTATCCTCCATTTCTTGAGGAAAAGAAAATGAGATTAAATAATAAAAAATGGGTCCTAGGAACTGGTGATGAGCGAATGAAATGGTTGAAGGCGTGGGAAAATCTGTAATTGGTCAGTGGCACGCCCATAATCATGAGTTTGTGAGAAGAAGAAGCTTTATTTTTTAAATATTAGAAAATGTTGCTTTTTTAAACAGTTCCCAAAATCTTCAAGGCGAAGAAGAAGATGAAATAGTGGCCTGACTATCCCTCTTTGAAAGAAAGGAAAAAGAAAAGAAAGCAAAATCCAAGGAGTGTGTTCCCTGGTGCAGGTCTCCTTTAGCGCTGGTGTCTCCGCTTTGGGTTGTCGGCAATGCAAGGCCAAATCTTTGCCCTTTTACTATTCGCTGCGCGCCTGCCGTCGGTGCCACTTTTAGCCCCGATATATGAGATTATACGTGTCTATCTATACTGAACTCAACATTTTAACATAGATCAGTATATGTATTGATGAGTTTCTCTGTAAATAATTATGAACATCATAATGTACGGATAAACCCCGATCGATGTATGATCCTCAAAACCATCTTACTCTCTTTGCTCTTTTACATATAGAATTCATTAGATTTGTTTATACGGATATGTACGTAGAAGCCAACTATCATATTGTCTTGATTAATCCAATGCAAACAGGACATAGAAAGGTGGCGGTGTTTTATAATAATAATAATAATAATATAATATAAATTCTAAGAAAAAAGAAGAAGAAGGTAGCATGGAAAGGAGTTGTTTTGTTAGTAGGGTTCATTCCTTTTTTCTTTTGAGGAGAATATTTCCAGGTGCATGCGCAAGTGAAGGAATTTGATTTTCATTGAGTACAAATTAAGCATGGCAAATCCTAGAAAGTAAATTTTGCTCGCAGAACATCATTTCCCTCACCTCTCAATCTCATCAAAATTTCGTAATCGAAATTTTAAATTATGATTAGAGATACATTTCCGGTAACATTATAGTTATTACGATAAATATCTACATTAAATATTTAGTGCAAAAATTAAAATAATCATCATAATACCGTGTTCTAACCTCTATTTAAATTATTAATCTCCCTCTTAATCCTTCTCTCGTGCATCAAATAAAGTTAGAGCTATATTGATCATCGTTCACAATCTCCTAACTTCCGTTTGTTTTCTTTTTGAACCCTAATTGAGTTAAACCCTTCGAAAAACAAGCCTTGTTTTTTATTGATTTGAGCGGTACTCTATGATAAACAGCAGTGATCATATATATATATAATCAATGTTTTCAAGCATAGTTTGCTGAAAACTTTGAGGATTACTGTAAGACACTTTTTAATCAACAGAAGAGTGTCTCCTCCATTTGTCTTTTGTTATGTCTTAGTGCACCAAGAAACATCATATTATTACTGTGTTTGTCGTGTTCATGGATCATATTTGATTTTGATTACCTCTTTCTGTAATTGCTTTAATCGGCCCATTCTTGTTTTGTTTTTTTAGGTTCCTCATAATTAATTTCATTGACTGGACATGCTAATAGTTTAGCACCAAAATTGCCTTGATTTCGACACAGTTAATGAAGGAATAAAGATCATGATATTAGGGATCCCACTTTGTCATAATCATTCCCAACCACCAAAAAAACCGCCATGATCTCCACCTTCTACTCCATGAAGGCAGGCTTCTTTTGGCCTACCAAAAACACTGGAAAAGAGGATCAAATTTTTGATGTCATGGGGCCATATCTAACTCTTTATTATTCAAGTACCCTTTCTCTTGTTGGTTGCTAAGGGCGATATAAGCAGGCATGCAAAGTGTATAAAAGCTGCAAACTCTACAAACATCGATCGGGGTGTGTTTCACATTGCATTAGTGGGATGAAGGTTTAGATTTGGTGGTTTGCTTGGGAAGCAAAAGAAAGAAAGCGATGTTGGTGAGGTTCAATCCGAAGACGGATTTACGCATGGATTAGGCTGTAAAATACGATCTCAGATTGAGCCGCGCCAATATCACTTTCCACACACCTCCTAATTTGCTTCCAAACTCCCCCTCTACTTCTTCTTCACTATATATTTGGTTTCAAGTTTTGTTTTGTTTATGTTGTCTTTTCGTTGAATTCATCTTGAGCTTGCCTTTTATCGTCGGTTGATTTTATAGCAGAAACTATCACTGGTATTTCTGGTTTATCGTCGAGACACAGGTACGTGTAAGTTCATCTGGTTTATCGTTGCCTTTTATCATTTCCAATAGTGGAGTTGTCGTAATAACAAGTTAAAATCCATTAATCTGTAATGAGATATAATTTCACTGTTGCATTATCCGGTAAATTAATTATTGTAATTGAATGGCTGCATATCACGACGAAATAAATTTTATATTAGTTTATTTGATGTATTGTTTATTTAGTTTATTACTAATAATTCGAATGATAATATTTTATTAACAATTAAAGTTATTTTACATTTATTTTTTATTAAGATGATTTTATTTAATTCATTTATAATATATATATATATATATATATATATATATATTATCATAAAAATTATTATATGTTTAAAAGATCATGAGAATTAAACATGTGATCTTCTAAAAAAGTTAGGCTTTCAAAAGTATATTAAATGATTTGTTTAGAAGGTCACGTTTAATTATCATGACCTTAAAACTCTAGTAGAGTTAACAACACATTAACGAAAAAATTAAAATAAAATGTTATTAATTGTTTGAGAATTAATATAAAATGTTTTAAAGTTTAGTTTTAATATATATATATATATAGTTTAAACTATATTTTTATTTTGTGTTATTTAAAATTTTATCTTAAAATTAAATTTAAATCCCTAAAATTTTTCTTAGGTTTGTACTACGTACTTCTAATTTTTAAAATTTTGAATTTTTTTATTAATTTGTCAATATGAGATTCGAAAGAAAAAATACAATCAAATTTAATGTTTTGAATGTTTTCTTTTGGAAATAAACTAATATATATATATCATTAATTTTTTTTTGTGTATGGATGATATATTATGAACCTTTAAATTTTTATGTATTTCTTATGCAATTATATATATATGAACTGAGTATCAGTAACTCGAAAGTACGAGTGTCCGAATTTGACAGGTACCCAACTACCAGGTACTCAGACTTAACAGGCTCTAATTATAATTACGATAAAATCAGAAACCCGACGCGGGGCCAGAGCCAAACACAGTCCAAGGCCGAGAGCAGATCCAGATTTCTCTTTACTGGGTATTGGCTCGTTATTGATGGTGTACAGCATAATACTCCCTAAAGCTACCCAAATGGAATGGTTTCTTTTTCTTTAAGCAAAAAAAAGTTTCCCACGAGGACGTGCCAATGTAACTAAACCACTCGAGGAAATGATTTGCAGAATCAAGTAAAGCTCAGAAAGATTCCAGATTGAATCCCATACAAAATACGTTCCTGACATCTAAGGCAGATGTAAGCTAATTGCCAGGCTTTAAGCATCCATTTAAGAGAATAATTCAGCTCCAAACGGGGATCCACCAATTGGTAAAGCTTTCTCTTGTCAACTAAATACGGCCGAGCCCAAGCAACCAGATTCTGCTCCCCACTAGGATGCTTCTTGTCCATCGATCTTCGCCCGGTCAAAATGTCGAAGCTGTATACATCACTCTCAGATGTCAAGTGTCCTGAGAGTTAAACATAAACCCAAATGTTAAAATCAAGTTCCCTTCTTTCAATTGCTTCAGATCATGTCCGAGAAGTTTAGTATCTGTCATAACATACTCTGGTGCAGCATAACCATAGGTTCCAACAACTCTAGTAGAAACATGTGTTTTATCACCTTGAGGATCAGCTTTTGCCGGACCAAAATCCGAAAGCTTTGCATTACGTTCCTACAATAATAATTTACATGCGAACGATTCCATGAAATGAAGGATTTGAGTTGACATAATAAGAAGTACATACCGAATCAAGTAAAATGTTGGGTGTTTTAAAATCTCTGTAAACGACTGGTTCTGGGCCACCATGGAGAAAGGCCAATCCTTTTGCTGCCCCAAGTGTGGTCTTAATCCTATTTGACCATGGAAGAGGTATTGTCCCTTCGCAAAATTAGACAACGTCAATATTTCTTTCATGTGAACTTTTATATCTAGCTGAATTTACTGTCGACTAGGGCCGATTCACAGATGATCTAAAATGAGTTTGAAAGACAAAAGGAAAGGAACCATTAGAGACTCACTTCTAAAAAGATGGTTTTCGAGACTTCCGCGGGTAAATTCATATACAAGCAACCGCCGGTTGCCTTCAATGCAGTAACCGATAAGTTTAACAAGGTTAGGATGATGAAGTTGTCCAAGGAAGTCGACCTCAACCTGCAAAAGAATGAACCCAGGTCTCTTTCAAGTTTGAATCTACTATATATATATACACTAACCACCCATTCTCTATGGCCTTGAAGGCCATCTGGCTTCAAACTCTTGACAGCAACTGTGATGCCAGAACCTGGTTTGGCCGGTGCTGTCCCATTTTCCTCTATCTACCCTTTGAAGACATACCCAAAACCACCTTCACCAAGTATGATGTCAAGCCTAAAGTTCCCCGTTGCAGATTTTAGTTCCTGATAAATAAATTGAAGAAGCTGGTTGGTTGATGTTGGTGGACGAGGACAATCAAATGAAAGATGAGCTTCATTTGTGGGCAGTGCTCTCTATTACTAGCATTAAGACATCTTGTCTATGTAGCTGCATACAAAATGAAATCAGAATCTAAGCAACACCTGGGATTAATATCAGAAATCACAAGTAAACATTAGAAAAAGCAAAGGAACGAAAGAAAATACCAGCATCATAAACAAGGCTGGTGCGAGGGATTGTGTTGGCAGAGTGAGACAAGCAGAAGAAGAAGAGTTGCAAACGCCGCGTTTCAAGAAAGCCCAACAGCCACAGTTGTTATCAGCCATGAAGAACAAGTTAGGAAGAGAAGGTGTTATAGCTAACGTGTACGTTAAACAAGTGAAGTAGAAGAAGTTACTATAATTGCATGAGATTAAACGAACGGTGGATGGATAAAAATAAAATCATAAAACACATGAACAAAATGGAATTCCAAGGTGCTTTGGGAGATGGAAAAGCAAATTTGATAAGGTCCCCTAGCTGGAAAGAAGGGTTGCCCATTGCCCCCACTAAGCCGAATGGGTCCTTAATTCTCCAACCCTTGGATCCACCACCAATGGTGTAGGCTTCAGAATAGAGGTGAAAGGCTCACCAGTTTTACCCCACTCAAGCTCATCATATTGAGTAAACAAGATGCCCTACTTTTGGAGGTCTCCATCATATAATTGGTACTATACGAGAAACATCAAGAGCTTTACACACAGGTGTTACAATCAACTTACATTTTTTAGATTCAACAGATTTTAATAATATAAATTTGATATATATTTTTAACAAAATAAAACTCAACAGATTTGATCATTATTGTTTGAATCTTATATTTTTAAAATAATTAAATTAAAGGTAAACTACACTCATGATTACTTAATCACAGGAAAATTCTAATTTGATCATCAATCTTTTAATTTTGTCAATCTAACCACTTAATGTATCAATCAAGCTAACCAACTTTATCATTTAATGCAAATACTGACATGATAATGAACAAAATTGATATAATTATACATTTGATCATCATTATTTACACATTCAATCATTAATTTAATTAAAAAATAAGACATAATTAATAGAATGCGTAAATAATAAGGACTAAATGTATAATTATATAAACTTCTTAACTATCACGTATGTTCCTCTGTCAAATGCTAATGGCAAGTAACTTGATTGATATAATCTAAATAGTTAAATTATCTAATTGATAAAATTAAAAGATTGATGGTTAATTAAAATCTCCTCATAATTAAGTGTCGTGGATGTCGTTTACCCAAAAAATTAAATTCACAATTTATGCAAGATATTAAATATATGAACTAACACAAGCATTTGACCTCCTTAGTAGGATCTTCCAGTTTTAACCCCTCCTAACTAAAACTAAATCCAATAAAAGAAGAACACGTTTCGCTTGTTAATATGTTTTCATTCCAACGTGTATAATTTTAATTGGTCGGTTATCCAATCCACGGTGCTTCCCTATCAGCTCCCCCATCGAATTCAATCCAAGTATTTTTTATCCCTTTTTGTTCCTACTTTTCTTGCGAGCGGCTGCTACGGCTACCTGCCTCCGACCATGATAACAATAAATAAAATTGGGGGAAAATAGAAGGGGAAAAATCAAATTATTTGATGCTACAAGATCATCATAACCATCAACAACAACAGGGATTCCTCTCTATCAAATTTCTACTGATAGAGAGAGAGCAAATCCTAAGTTATTGAAGCCTTTTAGCGTTTCTGTTTTGAGAAAAATCGAGATCGATCGGATCGGAGTTTTTGAAACTGAAATTAGATATTATAAATTTAAAGGGAGGAGGGAGTTGAAGAAAAAATAAATAAAGGCCGTGAGTGCAGGCAATTTGGCTGAAACATGTCTGCCATAGTTTCAGGGAAGAGATCTTTCTTTGAGGAATTGAGCGCGTCACCTCCCGTTTCTAAGAGAATCCGTTGTTCTTCTCGTTTAGTTTCTTCTTTTTCTCTTTCTTCGCCGCCTCCATTATTTTTTATCGATCATTTGATTCCCATGTTCCCTGAAATGGATAAGCAGGTAAGTTTTTCTCTAGTCTTTTTAATACATATATAATGCTTCCGCTTAAGTTTTAATTTCTAGAAAAGAATATTAAATGGAAATTATTTTTATTATTATCATCATTTATTCATTCACAAACTCACTCATTCACTTTTTCTTGTTTGTTTTAATTCTTATATGTAGTTGTTTTACTTCCCTAAAATAGATTTTTTGAAGAGGAATTTTATGGTAAAAGAATTTGGGGATATAATTGTAATTGGAATTTAATTATAATATGCGGTTTAGTTTTCTGTGTAATCAAATCAGTTATCAGGTTCTAAGATCAAATTCCATGTTACATAAAATGTATGGTGACATTCTATGCATGATAACCTTGTATTCTATATTTCTATTATATAAATCGAATTGACTTGAGAATTTCATTTTATTGTATATGAGAAAGGATGTTTTGTTCGTAATGGTTTAGATACTTGAAAGAGTACTTGAAGAATGTGGAGATGATCTGGATTCAGCTATTAGAAGTTTGAATGAGCTTCGTTTAGGATCTGCTGATAGAAATGCAGCTGCTGTCGCTGATGATAAAACTGGTGTAGAATTAAAAGGAAATGATCAACTTCAAGCTCAAGGTATGAATAGAAAATTCCTTTTGATTCAATTTTGATAACTCCAGATTGATATCCATGGCAATTTTGTGTCGTTTGGATTGACCAAGATTTTTAACTTGGTTCTGCATCTCTCTTTGGATTCAGTTCCTAAGATTATTTATTGTGAGACTATATCTTCATCATGTTAACTTTAAGAACTTTTTAGTAGTTTTTTTGCGATTGTATTGCAAAGAAGATTCATTTTACTTGTTTTCGTGAATAACGTGAAGACAGTGGAATGTTTGTATTCAAATGATAACCCTAATGTTGTTATTTGATTCCATGTGACACGTTTGAATAAGTGGTTTGTTTTTGATGGTGGTGTCTTAAGTCTATGAGAGTGCTGTTAGGATGTCTGAACTTAAGAAAGGGTAATTTGTATTGTATGATTCACTAAGAAACTCCAAGGCTTGGGCTTGTTGATAAGTAGGAGTCCCTCCCTTGCCCCTTTCCCTCTCTCCAAATTGCAGAAACCAGAAACCGGCACAAATGTAATGTGCAATATGTGAATCTTTCTTAGCAATTTGATCTGTGTGAACATTGCTAATAAAGTTACTGCTTCTTTTTATGTTATTTGGCTAGCCTAGCAGTTTATATGGATGAGATGCCATTAAAACTAGAATTATAACTTATCTATAGTTCACTGATGAATCATTTTTTAGTTATTTGGCATCAATAGTTGCTTAGTAAGCAGAGGATTATTCCGTTGTAGGTGTAGCTCCAATAGTTGCCAATGGAGATGTTCCGGCTAAGGAACAGACAGTCCCAGAAGTCCTCTCCATGGATGGTTCAGACTGGGTGGAGCTTTTTGTTAGGGAAATGTTGAATGCTTCCAATATTGATGATGCCAGAGCTCGTGCTTCAATAGCACTGGAGGTTTTGGAGAAATCCATTCATGCACGAGCTGGAGCTGAATTTGCCCAAAATTTCCACCAGGTTGGTTCTCATGGTTGTTAAATTTGCTAGTAGTTATCTCCTCTTTTATCCCTGCTATTGCTATATGCCTGATCCTAACTTTTTGTTTGGTAAATAACGTATATCTTCCTAGAAGTTAACCCCATTTTTTTCACGGTAAATAACGTTTCACAAATATCTCAATTAATTATTCCAATCTAGTCACCCTAACATATATCTTCCTAACAATTAATGAAAAATGATATGGTTGTAAACTGCTCCATCGGAATGTTTTTGGCGAATTATCAGCAATTTTGAGACATAAAATTCGAAGAGCTGTTTTAAGCCTGTTGCTGCCACACACCAAGCAAAACTAATCACCCCCAAAACCCCAAGTAAACTCTATCCAAAAGTATGATTTTCCATCAAAAACTTATTACAGAAAAATTTATTAAAACACAAATCAAAGTCTAAAGAGAAAATTTTACTCATGATAACTTTGCTGTAAATCAAGCGAAGATTTGCAAAAAAAAAAAAAAAAAGTACACGTTAGCTGAATTATTTTGCTAATAAGTTTTTCGGGATGAAATCGATTAGTGAGGCTAGATTTTGTATGATTAACAAAATTCAGTGACCTTATTGGTACTCTGAGCAAAAAGTTGGAAATTACAAATATGTATTTGTTATTAAATTGGATCAATACCTCAAATTGAACAAGTACGAGGAAAAGATCCGTACCAGGTAAAGATAGGAAAGTATCTCATCATGACTAAATCTTCAATTTTCTTTTAGATGAGTGATAATTTCAGTGATCCAAATGGGATTTTGGTCAAAGAATACTTATCAATGATGAATTTACTCAGAAAATGGGAAAAGGATTGTTTGAGTTGGAGGATGCTGAGATTGTTACCTGGTTGTAGGAAAATAAGATGCTGAAAGAACAGGTGGAAGCACTCGTTCAGGAAAATACTATTCTGAAGCGAGCTGTTGCTGTTCAGCATGAGCGTCAGAAGGAGTATGAAAGCCAGAGTCAGGAGTTGCAGCATCTGAAGCAAGTAGCATCTCAGTATCAAGAGCAGTTGAGAACCCTTGAGGTTAGCCGCATGAACTCAACTGTTCCATATGCCTATATAATCTATGTGTCTACTCCCATCTTATTTTTCTTGCAACATGATTAAGTAAACGGCTTTGATTGTTTCGGAATCCGATTAAAATTGTTTGATGATCTGACCTCTCCAACAGGTAAACAATTATGCACTGACAATGCACTTGAAGCAGGCTCAGCAAAGTAGCTCCATCCCAGGCCGTTTCAACCCTGATGTCTTCTAGTAATTCTTGGATATGGCTTTTGCAGATGATTTGTGTGCAATTCTGTGCTCGAATCATGACAAAGGCTTTGCTAACAGTATCAAGCTTCCAAAAGTTATATTTTTCTTCAACAAGCATGCTGCCACCAGGTGGTGTGTATTTCCTCCTATATTTACAGAAAAATAGGCTGCAGGAAAAAGATAAGCCTTGATTATTTTAACGAAAGACACGCATGTTACTTTGCATTCCTGATTATTTACTTGAACTAGAACATTTGATATGAAAATATGTTGGTACGCTTCATATCGGCGATCGAGCAAGTGGCGTTTCTAACATATTTGAAACTCTGCATATTTTATATGTATTTAGTCTTGTTATATGTGGGTGATATTTAAGATTGTTTCGGTCTAAATCTGGGTATATTTTAATTATATTAATCTCTTCATTTGTGTATTATAGCGATTGATTCTAATTATATAATATATGATTTTATTGATTATAACCATAATCATGCTCCATTTTACCTCCAATTTCCATGAAGATCAATGTAATATATTCAAAATTGTGATGAACACTTGTGATAATTCATTTAACAATTGAAGAGAGAAATTCTTCTGAACATGTTACCTATTTAATCTCCGGTTAATGGAGAAGAGCTTTTTTTTTTTTACTTTCTGTCAAACAAAAATGTCAATAACGTAACATTTTATTTTTGGATTTTACCCAACCTTCCAAGCAAATGGTGATAGGGGGTAGGGACTAGGGACCATTCTTGCAAACACAAATTATTTAATATTGTTATTGCAAACTAATTACTACTAATTAATTTTTTCACTGCTCGGTTTTCCTTTGCAGCGGGTCTTATTCAACAGAAAGCCCCCCTCTCCTCGTATACAAAGACAACGGGGATTATGAAAATAATCTAGATATAAACAAAATCTGATTAAACAGGTTGGACTCCATCAAAATGGAACACGGAACTTCTTAAAACTCGAGTGAAAACTCATTGATGTCTCATATTTTATTATTTTACCCTGAATGGAAAAGAAAAAGAGGTTATAAAAGAGCTGGAAGCATTTGGTGGATCCAAATTTCATAATTGATGATTGGGTCCTTTCGCTAGAGGTCTGTTGATGGTGGGTCCCATTTTTATTTATTATCTTTTTGTTTTTGCACGAGTACATAAAATAGACGGATTAAAACGAAATATAATGAAATTTGGCACTAACACGATTTAGACATGTAATCCCATTTCTGATGTTTATAGAGAATCTAACATAGAGGCAAGCAGTGTCCCATCAATCAACTCAATGTGTATTATATGATGTGTGCGTGTGGAGATCGTCAAATTTACCCATCTTTGTTCATGATCAGTTTCAATTTCACATTGACGCAGTCAATGCCTAAAATATAACTTTGTCTGCATGAGTTTTGTATGTTTTTTTGGCACATCTTATCCGTCTCAATTACAATTTGAATTATCAAAATTGTATATTATTATTGTTGTTGTAATTTGAATTATTATTATGTTGTTGAGTGAAGTTGAATTCATATGTTTTTATTTAATTTATTTAATTACATTTGATTAAAGTACATTAAAAGTTTTATATTATTTTTTTGTCCTATTAAAATTTTCACTGTTAATTTTTATTTTAAAACTATTAAAGAGTACAAACTAATCGCTGAATAATGAAAATACGATCATAAAAAATTGGTTAAAACTTGAAAAGCAAAATACTATATACAAACAAACACCATTATCGCTTATGAAAGATAAAATAATAATAGAAAATAGATATAATAGTTACAATACTTCAATAAATGCTTTGTACGACAATTCAAATAAAATATATTTAAGATGAATAGAACTTATAACAAAGATAAAAAAAATTTATAAAATAAACGTGACATCAATTTTAACCTTAACCTTAAGAAAAGGAAGTGAACAAAACAAAAATCAATCATCCTAATTACCCTACATTAACCAAAAAAAAAAATCATCCATGGTTTCGTACGAGAGAAAAAACTATTATTTTATATAAAAATAGATCAGATAAAGTTTAAAACTATTAATTGTTTAAAGTTGGGGCTCTTTTTTATTCCTTTCAAATATGGTTAAATTCATTTATTCCCAGTGGCTTACAAAAATGTTCACTCAATGACCTTGTCATTTTACACGGCTGGGTACCCCATCAACGCCAATGTTTGTCCATGAAAATGTCATATCGTTGCATCCAATTTTCAAAAGTTTAGGTCTCTGATATAGATATACAAAAAAAAAAATATTTATTATTCTTACCCTTCAATTTTCAAATAAAGAATTCTTACCCATGTTTTACACAATCCAAAAAGAGCGAATAAAGTATTTTATTTCACAAATTTTCTACAATAATCTCAACAAAAATTCAAGAAAGGTCAAAAACAACCACTTACAGCATCATGATTAGCAATCGACATTGTATATAAGTGTAGGTTAAAAGAGATAAAGCTTAGGGGACCATAAACAGCCAATAAAAAATTAAAAGGAAAAAGAAAAAAAGATGGAAATAACATGGTTGCATGTGATGGGAGTGGGATTTTTTTTTCTTCAATTTGTGTATAATTTTGAATCTGGGTTTCTTTTAATTTTCCTGCATGCTTATTAGCCAGTATTCATCACTCCCATAATTTTTTTCCAATGTAGGGTTTCTTTTTTAATTTATTCTTTTGTTTTTCTCTTTACCAATCTTATCTAATCTAGCTGTGTTATGTACCCCACACCGCACTCACTAGTAAAGCAAAGGCCGAGTAAAATAAACGATGGTGGTTTGTTAGTGAAAACAAACCCTACAGGCTTACCCCTCCTCCTTTGCTTTCATCCTTTCATCGCCGGCCTCCTCTTTCTCTATAAAGCTAGGCTGACTGAGTGGTCCTTTCATCTTTGGAATGGCATCTTTCTCTTCTTCCTTCTTGTCTATCTTCCTTTTTCCATCCACTACACTGTGTTTTTAGGTCAATAAAACTGGAAATGCTTAATTTCCAGAATAGTTTGAGATTTGAGATCTGTGATGGTCGATGGTATTTGATATGTTTTTGTTAAATGGTCCTGGTCATGCTTTTCCACAGCTTTCTTGAACTTCCTTTGTATTGTAATTGTATATAGCAAACAATGAAAGCTCAAGAAAGCTGTGGGAGAACATGATGGCAATTCAGGACTTGTGTTTATCCCTTCAGCGAAGCTAAATTGCAGAATAAGAGAGAAATGAACTTCATACATAGTATGATATTCTTTAAATTTTCAAAATCATCACGCGAGTTTTTTTTATTGCAGTTAACACCCTTCCTTTCCTATGAATTATGATACACAATTCTTGCAACATGCGGCTTTGTCTCAGAGAAAAGTTTTTTCTGACGCTGAATTACAAGGTGGGTTCTTCTTCGTCCTTTGTTAACTCTTTTCTTTCAACAACGTATTAAATTGCAGTTACGGTGACTATTGCGAATACGATTGCAGATGTTAAAGTGACATTGAAATTGAAAATCATTATAATGTAATCGTTACACTGTGTTGAGACCGTAGTTTAATACTCCTATTATGTTATTTAAGTGTTCTGAATGTTAGTGAATCAAATGTAGGTGAAAATGGGGAGTTACATTAATTTGCTGGCTTTAATTCCTTGTTATATTATCAATGATGAAAAGTTTTCACTGTTAGCCTTTCTGGTTTTTTGCTTTGCCCCTCCCTTACATGATATGTGGTGGAAAATGTTAACCTTTGTCCCATGTTTGTGACATCACCCCTTAACCACTCCACTCCCCCACTTATCATCATCTCTGAATCAGTTTTTCTATCCATTTTCTATTAATGCAAATGATCCAAGATTGTTTCATAATTTATCACATACTATATATATATATATATATATATATATATATATATATATCCAACCCTTATTCTCTTTCTTTAACTCCTATAGGATCACTCTAACCCTAGCTCTTTCCATGCATTAATTACTTATTTACCGCCCAGAACTCTAAGCAGTCAGATAAGATCCTGTTTCCTTTTCTGCAAGAAAATGAATCCAAATTCTCAGACTTATGTGTTTTTCTGAACAAGTTGTGGCAAGTTGACGACAGGAGAAGCGTGGAAACAGCACATCAGAGGAAAAGCCAAGCAACATAAAGTTTCTCTAATTTATACTTCTTGTTCGGGTTTTTGTGTGTGTGTGGATTTCATCCAATTATATTGTAGCAAATTTCAATAACGTCAGTGGGTGATTTATATATATAGGTTGTATCTCAGGCAGTACTGGGTTTCAGCTTTTAACAATTTACCTACGGTCTTTCCTTTTTAATAGCTGTATATGAATACAACTTTAGAAAATACTTTTGAAAAACAGATTTAAGATAGAATCGATCTGTGAAAGAGGCTTTACTATTCCCTTCTCTGTATAAGAAAAGCTAAGGAAGAAAGCAGAGAGGCCATTTGTTTAATATGTATCTCTTGTTCCTCTCATCACTGCAATTTTTATATAAAAACCCTACAGCTAAAACAACATATAAAAAATAAACAAAAGTGTGTTTGTTTGGGTATTTTAACCTTGAGGTCGTGGGATCGAGTCCCATAGAGGCATTTCATAATTTGGAGGTCTCCTACGGAAGCTACTCTCAACCTAATTTTAGGAGCAGCCTACTATCTTACCTCCCCTTACCCCATTACATATGGGAACAAGGGACAGCCAGCCAGTTTATTTTAAATATTTTTTTACTCTTATATATCTGATTTAAATAAAATAAGTATTTTTCTCAATTCTCACCTATCTCATTGTCATCACTTTTTTTTCTTCCCATGATGTCTCCATTATTGATATTTTAAACTCTGAACCTTTTTTAATTAACAATGGCACCAATATTGATTCTTAAAGGTAATCTTTTTATTTATCTATTTATGGTAGAGTTCTTTTTTCATATTTTATTATAAAATAAATTTTAATATTAAATTCATCAATCTAATTAATACCTATTAAATTGAATACGTTCTGTGAATGAGAATAAATTTAAAAAAAGTGCAAGATTGGTTGGGTTTGGGGAGAGAGTAGATGGGCTAGCTTTGTGGGCAGGATAATAGCTTTGTTTTTTGGTGGTGCATGGACGCCCAAATATATTCTTTGGGTCATATTTCACCCCAAAAGCCGCTTTCAGTTTCTCTAATAAACGCCTTCGCCGGCCTTTTTCCACACTCCTCATTTGTGCATGAATTTAAGTTCAGTATGTTCAACTAAATGTACTAGGGTATGGAGGTTGACTTTGATAAGGTAAAGGAAAGGTCCACAGAATATGCAGTGGCTAAGAGAAAAGCCATTTAAGGTGCATGTTTTTGTTGCTTTTGTGACTGGAAAAAGGAAAACAATTGACTTGAAGACTAATGGTTATGTGCATGACTTCGAGGTACAGCTCTATACCAAGTTTGTTGCAGTAAATATTATTGTTCATAGTACGAGTGAAGATTAAGTCCTCAATTTTACCAGTAAGCACAGTAGTCTTTTTTTTTATTATTACTATTGATTGGTAAATAATTGTAGCACAAGGCTGTTGATGAATCACTGGCGCATATGAAAAGAATCAACAGACACCACATGCTACCAAAGGAAAGAGACAAATAAGGTTCATGCGCCATAGCTTCTCATTGGCCCCTCTTTCTTTTAACCTTATGGCTTCACATCCAGGGTCGGGTTTTGCCCATTTATACTGAAACTGTAACCTTCAAGTTGTTCCCTTGTGAATTCTGATTGAATACAACCACAAACTGAACTGGAAGATAAAAATGTTACCATGGAATTCTACACTGTGGTTTCCTTGTTCTTTCCCTTTGTTTTACATTAAATAGGCTTTAAAAGTTGCTTTTCACATGCATTTTTCTGTAGCAAGTTTTTTTATAATATATTTATATATATATATTTATGGGCTTAGAAGAGAAAAATATATAATAATATTTTATATAAAGTTACCAGAAAGCAACAAAACGAGAATCCCGGAAAATCATGAACAAAGATTAGTACTATCTTGATGGCATCCTTTGAAAGAGATACAGAAACACACTTGCGAATTGCAACAATCTTTTAAAAAAGAAAAGTGGATAAAAAATGGTGTTACAAATAAGAACTGCATTAGATTTGCAGTACTCCAGTTGAGAAAGGAATAAAGAGAAAGCTTGACATCCTCTCATGTCGATGTGATCAATCTACCAACCTGCAAGTCCATATGCCATGAATCTAATGAGGAACAAAGCTCGTGTAATGTAATGTAATAATTGTGTCTTTTTGTGCCTACAAGTTAATATGAACTGGTACTTACAAGAAAAGTTCAAACGAAATGATTACGCAGCTTAAGAAGCAGTTTTAGTTAGGTGATTATACACATAAACAGAAGTACTTAACTTGGTTCTAGAGATAGCAAGTGTATCCAGGTGGGGGTGTTTTTCCACAAGTGACGAGGAGCTGCAGAGCCAATGGCACGTAGAGTTTAAGGTTGAGAACCTTGAGCTTGAGAGTTGTGCACAAGCAGACGGCAGCTTCGAGCTCAGCAAGTCCTGCAAGAACCGGACAGCACTGATTCACCACCGGGTCACCAAGACCGATATGCACCAACCCTCCCAGCAGATCCACACAGGCACCCAGTTTCAGCGTGTCAATAGGGCAAGTGTCCTTGGTTGGTGGCGATGGACGGGGTTTTCCTTTCCCACTTGGTGGCTTGGTAGTCACCGGAGGAAGGTGGATGGGTGGCTTCACAATTGGAGGGAGCTGAACCGGAGGGAGTTTAGGAACAATGGGAGGCAAAGTGATGGGACCTTTAGGGGACTTGCCCTTGTGCCTTCGATGCTTTGGTGGTGCCTTCCCACAAGAACGGCACCCGAGAATTGGAGTCACCGAGGAAATGAAAAGCATGCAAATTAGCAGCAGAGCTGATATTTTGCTGGACTCCATTTATTTTCAAACCCAAAGAGAGAAAAGGGAAAGAGACGAGTTGAAATGTTTAAAAATTATTGTAGACAAGTGGGGATTATATACAAACAAGGAAGACGAACAAAGAAGCCCTAGAAGAAGAAGAAGAAGAAGAAGCAAATCACGTGAAGATGGGATACGTTGGAGAGGCAGCTGCCAAAATTTCCTAGTTGGCATTGCCTCTACAAATACATGACTCTATGTATCAACATTTACTCTCCGCTACATTATCAGTATTTGTTCTCGGCGGATATAGAACGAAACAATGGATTTTAGATTAAATTTTGATTTAAGCAACATTTGGAAGATAAAATATGGAGGGAGGGGTCCACAGAGTTCAGTTGGATCCTTCTATACCAATTTCTTAACCCTTTACGTTTCAAACAATACCACAGTCATCTTTTCTAATGGAACCCATGACCATCAAGTCAAACCTAAAATAAGAAAAAGTTAACACGAACCAACTTATTTCAGTTATTAAAAGATTCATTTTTGTTCCTAGAGATCTAGGGTTTGAATATCAATGGCTGCAGCAGGATAATTGAACGTGATTGAGAATATTTAGAATATATATTATTTTGTAATCATCTTAATTTAATAAAAAATAAGAAAAAAAACTAAATTTTAAAAATCAAAATAATTGATAATAAAATTAATTTATACAATCTAATCAGATAATTAGTATAATTCAAGTTAAAATTAACTGATTCAATTAAATCAATTTAGTTATTTTTTATTGATGGGATAATTAGGTTATATATACTACTATATATTATTTCAAATGAAAGCTCTTCCTTAATAAATGAGATAATGAAATGCTTAAAGCTATGGCACATACATAGTATACGTATAATGTAGCTAAACCCAAACCAATTTTAAAATTAAAAGGTTAGCAGCATATACCTTAGTAAAAATATCGTATGATTAATCATTTCCTTTTTGCAACATGGGGGCCACATGAAAGCAGACCGATCGAGCTGATTAGACCATCCTCTTGCCTCTATAATAGGCAAAATTAGCGGCGATGTGAGTTAAAAAAATTAGTCTATTAGGTTATTTTTAAAATTAATTTAAGATCTATAATATTTATTATAGTGGTTAGAAAGTCGTCACGTTACGTGATGAGTTTTAATAAAATATATTTTCATTAGAAATTTTTATTTCGATTTAATAAATTTTAATAAAAAATTATATTTTATTGAAATTCGTCATGTCGACGTGATAGATTTGAATAAAAAATATTATTTGGATAAACTCGTAGTGTGTGTGATAAGTTTGCACTGTATTGTAATATTTACCGTAACTCCCAAAATAAAATCTGAGTTTTTCTAATTAAAAGTGGAGTTTTGTCTCAATTGAATTTTACCTATTGTAATGATACTTGTGTGGATTGCATTAAGGGTAAGCAAACCAAACATGTATCAAAAGAGGTTGCCACAAGGAGTAATGAATTACTTGATTTAATACACACAAATATTTGTGGTCCTTTCGATGTACCTTCTTGGGGTGGTGAGAGGTATTTTATCACATTCATTGATGAGTACTCTAGGTACTGTTACCTATATTTATTGTACGAAAGAACTCAATCAGTTGATGTCCTTGAGACATTCATTACGAAGGTTGAGAGGCAGTTAACTATAAAGGTTAAGATAATACGTTCCGATAGAGGTGGTGAATATTATGAAAAGACATCGGAAGTTAGACAAATTCCAAGTCTATTTAAGAAACTCCTTAAGTCTAAGCGCATTTGTGCGCAGTATACAATGCCTGAATCGCCACATCAAAATGGTGTAGCGGAAAGGCGTAATCGTACATTGATGGAAATGGTAAGAAATATGATGAATGATAATTCTATACATGTTTCATTGTGGATGTATGCATAAGAACTGCCACATACATATTGAATAGGGTACTTAGTAAGGTAATTCCTAATATACATTTTGAATTTTGTACATCTAAAAAACCTAGTTTAAGATATCTTCACATGTGGGGCTGTCAAGCCAAAGTGAGGATATATAATCCACATGAAAAGACGTTGGATTCCAGGACCATTAGTGGTTATTTCATTGGATATCCGAATATGTCAAAAGGGTATAGATTTTATTGTCCTAACCATAGTACGAGAATTGTTTAGTTTGTGAATGATCGCTTTATTAAAAATGATAAAGTCAGTGGGAGTATGTGAGCATGTAATGTAAAGATAAGAGAGTCATTGATGGACCAAAACCTATCAAGAGATCCATCTCAAGTTGATGTTCCTATTATTGTAACACAACCATAAGGCATAGTTATGGAATAACAACAAATGGATGCTTCAAATTCAATTATTGATGTCATTGTTCAAGAAGATGAGGAAAATGCTCAAGTTAATGAGCAATTGCAACCTCAAGAAGAAATGACATTAAGGAGGTTTACTAGAGAAAAGATTGGCTATTTCAAATGAGTATATAATTTATGCACTTGAACATTGATAATGACTCATTCTTTTTTTACCAAGCCATGAACGGTAAAAAATTTAACAAGTGGTTGATGGCCATGAAGGAAGAATTGAAATTTATAGATGATAACAATGTCTGGGAAATGACAGAATTGCCAAATGATTCTAAAAGAATCAGTTGTAAATGGGTCTTTAAGACCAAGCGAGACTCTAAGGGCAATGTCGAGAGGTACAAAGCCAGACTTGTTACCAAATGTTACACTCAGAATGATGGCATTGACTTTAAAATGACTTTCTCTTTGGTTTCTAGAAAGGACTCTTTAAGGATTGTAATGGATTTAGTGGTTTATTTTGATCTTGATCTTCACCGAATGGATGTTAAAACAACCTTTCTCAATGAAAATTTGGAATAAGAGGTATATATGGAACAACCTCAAGGTTTTGAGACCACAAGTTAAAAAAATCTGGTATGTAGGTATAAGAAATCAATCTATGGGTTAAAACAAGTTTCCCGACAATGGTACTTGAAGTTTAATGATACTATATTGTCATATGGCTTTGTAGAAATGACCATTGACTAGTGTATTTATATAAATATTGTGGGAAACAAGTTTATAATCCTTGTGTTATATGTAGATAATATTCTTTTTGTTGTTAGTGATCGTTGGTTATTGTATAATGTTAAGAGTTGCCTTTCTAGTAACTTTGAGATGAAGGATATGGGTGAGGCTTCTTATGTGATCGAAATAGAAATATTTCGGGATTGATTACAAGGAATTTTGGGATTGTCTCAGAAGGCTTACATCAACAAAGTTCTAGAAAGATTTAATATGAAATCATGTACACCTAGTCTAGTTCACATCCAGAAATGAGACAATTTCAGTCTGTCTCAATGTCCTAAGAACGACATGGAGCGTAAAGAAATGGATAATATCCCTTATGCTTATTTATTCAGGAATTTGATATATGCTCAGACTTGTACTAGGCCGGATATAAGCTTTACAGTCGGTATGTTGGGTCATTATCAATCAAATCTTGGATTGGTTTATTGGAGAGCTGTAAATAAAGTTTTAAGGTACTTGCAAAGCACTAAGGATCGCATGCTCACATGTAGAAGAAATAGTAACATTGAGGTTGTTGGTTACTCGGACTCAGACTATGTCGGATGTTCAGATACCCGAAAGTCCATATTTGGCTATGTGTTCCTTCTAGCTGATGGAGCTATCTCATAGAAGATTGGTAAGCAATAGGTCATTGCTACTTCCACTATGGAGGATGAATTTGTAGCATGCTTTGAAGATACAATTCAATCATTATGGCTGCATAATTTTGTTGATGGTTTATGCATTGTTGATACCATTGTTAATCCAATGAGGACTTATTGTGATAATGCGACAGTTGTATTCTTCTCTAAGAACGATAGATACTCCAAGGGTACCAAATATGGATTTAAAGTATCTATCTATCAAAGAAGAAATGCAAAATCAAAGAGTTCAAATAGTGTACATTGGCACAAATATATGATTGTGGATACTTTGACTAAAGGACTAACTCCTAATACATTTATTGGCCATGTTAGTGAAATGAGAGTAGTCGTGAAGTCCTTGTATAGCGGATTATTACTCATACATGTATGAATATAAGTCTCGCACATTTATGTTTGCTTGATACTATAGATATCGATGTTTATTTGGATTTTACTTATCTATGAATCATATTTCAGTTATGCATATTTTGTTATAATTAGAAATATTGGATTTGTAATACCCCAAATTACGGGTTAGTAGTTTTCAGTTTACCCAATAGGTAAGTGGACCACGTGAAATTACAAATTAAGTTGTTGGGCTTAATTAGGTTGCCTTTGGGGCCCAATTAGTCATAAAAAGGGGGATTTTTGAATATGAGATAAAATGCAAAGGAAAAAAAGTACAATTAGACCCTTGAGTGAAATGAAAGTTGATTTTAGGGTTTTTATTTTGTTTTGGACATGGTTTTATCCCACACAACTCTTCATCATCTTTTTTTTCTCTTCTCCATCCCTCTCTAAGTTTCCATAACCTCAAGTGGTGGTAAGGTTAATTTTATTATGTCTCAAATTTG
Source organism: Hibiscus syriacus (assembly GCF_006381635.1). Classification (NCBI taxonomy): domain Eukaryota; kingdom Viridiplantae; phylum Streptophyta; class Magnoliopsida; order Malvales; family Malvaceae; genus Hibiscus; species Hibiscus syriacus. Next base: position 530,374 of record NW_024062781.1, on the reverse strand, counting down.
TCCCTTTTACTTCTTATGACATCCTTATGTAAGAATATCCTTGTAACTTTGTTGGTTTGAGGGAAAAATGGTGGAAAATCAACCAAGTAAAAAAGGAGAGTGCTTGGTAGCTAAATGAGATTCTTTTTGGGTTTCTAAGATTAAGGTAGTGTATTTATAATCTTTTGAAGTATTAAAGTTTCATAAATTCTTGGTGTTTGCTAAGATTTGGATGATTGAGCATTTTAGGGTTTTTTTATTTCTCAATCAAATATCATTTTAGGTGTTAATATCATGTTTTACTGATGCATAATGACCCTAAATAACTTACTAAAGCTTTTAAATAAGTTTAGAAACCAACTCATGTCATTTGGGGTGATTCTTGAGTGATTCCCGAGCACAAGCAAGTCATTACCAGAGAAAATGATTGATCCCTTGACCAAAGGGATCGATCCTAAAGTTTCTATCTAGCAAAGGATCGATCCCTCGGGAGAAATGATTGATCCTATTTCAAAAGGATTGGTCTCTTTAAGAAAAGGATCGATCCCTTCTCTGTTTTACTCGATGAACATGGATGTATATGCATTAATTAAAGGTCCTAAGTGTTGTCGAATGTTCTTTAGGGACATAAATGACCCAACATACCTAAAAATACTCGTAGGAGTAGGTTGCATTGGGTGTAACCATATTAAGCGTAATACACTAAAGTATCTTCAAACGATTATGTATACAGATAGACGGGATTGAGGATCAACACATGAGATACATGATGAGTGATATGATAAACATGTCAGATTCAATATTGACGAAGAACGTGGTGCTTCTAGAACGTCAGTGAACCGAAAATGGATAAGTTATTCCACTACTTCAAGGGGTATTGAGAGAAATACGATAAGAACGGTAAGAGTGTTGTTACTCAGTAACAAGCCTGAGTCAAGTATTGGGCTAACTAGTGAATCAGTCGGTGTACTGCAAGTACCATAATCAATGGGAAATTGTGAAATACTTAGAGACCTCTCTAGAGGTAGAAATGAGTAAAATACCATATAAGTATTAATACCCCTCCCAGAACATCCTAGGTGAGAGAACGAGCGGGATAGTCTCGGGTGAAAAGGATATTACCTCACCTGACTTTAATAAGTTCAGTAGCGAGTGATCGAGCTACATCACCTAATGCACTATGGTATCAGTTGGCGTGTGTTAAGGCGTAGCTCTAGATTAGATCCAAATAATAATGAGATAATGACATTAATTGTGTGATAGTCATAAAAGTCTTATGAGGTAAGATTCCATAAGACTTATGCCTTTGTGTGTCACTCGGGAAACAGTGAGGACACCCGAGTTACTTTAGCAGTAGAACGGTTGTCTTGTGTGCATAGAATATATGAATTTATCCAAGTCAATACAAGATGCAATTTAGTTGCTAGTCGAACGTGGTATTGATGTTATGTGACCGAGACACATTCTGAGTACTCAAGAGGAGTAGACTAGCCAGGCAAGGTGTCGATGTGGTGTGACCCAGACTTAGTCTATTATATTGGAAGGTGTCGATGCTATGCTACCCGAACCTCGCCTGAGATACTTGGGAGATGATGATGTTATGTGACCCAGGTCTACCCAAGGTACCTCTATTAAGAAAACATAGGTGTGAGTTCCGTGATGCTATGTGACCCCGGGCTATACCACGATGCTTACTTATTGTTAAGTGATAGTATTGGCGTCTCTGTGATATTAGGTACCATCATTGTGTTTGGCATGGTGATGCATTATAGGATGATAGTGAAGTTAATGACTTAGTACTTGTATACTCATGGTGGGGCCCTTAATGAAGACTAAGGGAAGCATGAGACATATATTCGAGGGATAGAATTGGAGGACTTTATGTGGGTAGCACTGATTGGAATCATGCTTATACCTGCTACTTAGTACTATGTCTCTAGCATGCTTTAGTTTATGAAATTCTTATGCTGCTCTAGATTAGCGATTAGTCTTTGGATGTTTTTCGTTGACAAGTCCGTAGGTTAAGTAGATCATGGAGCACCGTCACCGCATGACTTCTAGCATCTCTGACAAAGTACCGTAATGTAGCTTTAGTGAATATGTGTATTCATAGAACCTTACTTTTGTATTTGAATTGTAAACTTCAATATGTATTATTTTGATTTAAATCATATGTCACGGAGCTTCGATTTTGTAAAATGTTTTTGTAACAATTGTTTATCTTTTATTATGATATCATTCAATACATTTGAAAAGAAAATGAACAGGTTTTGAGGACCAGAGGTGCATCGGTAGCCTAGTGTGGCACTTTAGGCCTAATCGAGTTTAGGATGTTACATGATCTTATTTTAAGACATTGTTGGATAAGATATTTCCATGTGTCTATCTTATTAAATTGTGTATGTTTGAATTTAGTTGACCTGTAATACATAGAAGGAATCGGGACGTTTGCCAAGCCCGTAACCGCCATGATTCGATCGATTTAGTTCTTACGAAGTTGTGACTTGTATATTACATTATTTAAGTGAGCTCAAATTATGTATTATGTTATATACTTGTCATATATGAATCAAGTGGGAGAATGTTAAAAAATTTGATTTCTAATATTGATTCATATAATTTAAGTAATTGATAATTATTGTTGTTGTACACATGGTGATGATTAGTGTAGTATTGAGGATACATTTATCGGGTGTAAATCCCTCCGTCTCATACCATAAAAATATATGTGTAACTGAAAAGTAGAAGGGCTTTTCGGTTATTTTGACCTTTCGGTTATTTTATGATTTAATTACTCTATCAAGATTCTTATGTTTTAATTGTTTCCGCATACAAGATTAATTGATTTTAACATAATGGACTAATTTTTTTACCCGCTTTGGCTTATTGGGTAAATTTTACCCTGTATAATCACATGCCAATTGGGTGGATTATATCTTTATTTGAAAATTATACTTTAGATCTTTCCAGCTACAGCATTTTGGTGCCTACTGCATATTAAGTTTTATGTCAAGGTCGCATAATTGGTTATAATTTGAAATTCTATTATGCGGGTCGAATTTTAATTTTAAAATATCGTGGATAAAATATATAAAATCAATTAATAAACAGTTGATCTAGTGAGATAAGATATTAAATCCCTTAAGTAATATTACAGGTTCGAACCTTAGCGTTTGCGAAAGAAGTAAATTAAGTTAGGAGAGTCGTCTTTGCCTCTACAGTGCCCGATCTAGATTAGTCGATTAATAAATCGGATACTATGGATTAATTCAATATATATATATATAACCATATATAGAAAATATATTAAATACATACACAGTTGTCTCGATTATATATAATGTATATTTAATTAGTTTAAACTTATTTACAAATATTTATATGTAAATTTGTCCTAACCAAGGATTAAGAGAGCAACCTCTAACCTATTTTTTTTTTGTATAAAAAAATATTTATATGTAAATTTAATACATTTATCTCTGACAAAGTACCGTAATGTAGCTTTAGTGAATATGTGTATTCATAGAACCTTACTTTTGTATTTGAATTGTAAACTTCAATATGTATTATTTTGATTTAAATCATATGTCACGGAGCTTCGATTTTGTAAAATGTTTTTGTAACAATTGTTTATCTTTTATTATGATATCATTCAATACATTTGAAAAGAAAATGAACAGGTTTTGAGGACCAGAGGTGCATCGGTAGCCTAGTGTGGCACTTTAGGCCTAATCGAGTTTAGGATGTTACATGATCTTATTTTAAGACATTGTTGGATAAGATATTTCCATGTGTCTATCTTATTAAATTGTGTATGTTTGAATTTAGTTGACCTGTAATACATAGAAGGAATCGGGACGTTTGCCAAGCCCGTAACCGCCATGATTCGATCGATTTAGTTCTTACGAAGTTGTGACTTGTATATTACATTATTTAAGTGAGCTCAAATTATGTATTATGTTATATACTTGTCATATATGAATCAAGTGGGAGAATGTTAAAAAATTTGATTTCTAATATTGATTCATATAATTTAAGTAATTGATAATTATTGTTGTTGTACACATGGTGATGATTAGTGTAGTATTGAGGATACATTTATCGGGTGTAAATCCCTCCGTCTCATACCATAAAAATATATGTGTAACTGAAAAGTAGAAGGGCTTTTCGGTTATTTTGACCTTTCGGTTATTTATGATTTAATTACTCTATCAAGATTCTTATGTTTTAATTGTTTCCGCATACAAGATTAATTGATTTTAACATAATGGACTAATTTTTTTACCCGCTTTGGCTTATTGGGTAAATTTTACCCTGTATAATCACATGCCAATTGGGTGGATTATATCTTTATTTGAAAATTATACTTTAGATCTTTCCAGCTACAGCATTTTGGTGCCTACTGCATATTAAGTTTTATGTCAAGGTCGCATAATTGGTTATAATTTGAAATTCTATTATGCGGGTCGAATTTTAATTTTAAAATATCGTGGATAAAATATATAAAATCAATTAATAAACAGTTGATCTAGTGAGATAAGATATTAAATCCCTTAAGTAATATTACAGGTTCGAACCTTAGCGTTTGCGAAAGAAGTAAATTAAGTTAGGAGAGTCGTCTTTGCCTCTACAGTGCCCGATCTAGATTAGTCGATTAATAAATCGGATACTATGGATTAATTCAATATATATATATAACCATATATAGAAAATATATTAAATACATACACAGTTGTCTCGATTATATATAATGTATATTTAATTAGTTTAAACTTATTTACAAATATTTATATGTAAATTTGTCCTAACCAAGGATTAAGAGAGCAACCTCTAACCTAATTTTTTTTTGTATAAAAAATATTTATATGTAAATTTAATACATTTATCTAGGGATAGGCATAAGACCCGAATCTGATGGGTTCCGACCTGATTGGGTCGTGTGTTTTTTTAATTCGGGGTCGGGTCAGGTTGGATTTGGGTTTATGGTGAAAAATAATCAACCCAACTCGAACGAAAAAATATATAATTTTACATTGTATATTTATGAATAATTATAATAATATCTCTCTTTATATTATTTTTTCAATTAAATAACTATTTTTATTGAATAAAAATAATATTCAAGTCGGATTAGATTCATATTTTATCTAAAAAAAAGTTGACTCGTGGTCGGGTTGGGTGAATGATGTAAAATTTTCAGGTCATATTGGGTTGGCCGAAACCCGACCCAAACCTAACTCATGCTCATTCTTACATTTATCTCTCTCTCTATTTAAATAATAATAGTTTAATATTGTTATAAAAAAACAAATCATTTGTAAATTTTAAAGTTCACAATAATATTTAGGGTAAATTACAAATTTGATAACTAAACTTTCATGTGATTCCTATTTTACTCACCGTACTTTCAAAATTTTCAATATGCTCACTGAACTTTTAAATTGCTCATGTATTAGTCATTCAACTGTTAAATAGCTAACGGAGTTATGACATGGAAATCTCTACAAAAAACGTCATTTTATATCCTACAAAAAATAAGGATTAATTACAAATTTGATAATTGAACTTTCATATAATTATTATTTTACTCACCGTACTTTCAAAATTTTCAATTTTCTCACTAAACTTTATAGATTTAGTTTTTTTGGTCACTATGTCGGGGTTAGACAAACGGACGGCCAACGGAGCTAGTGACAGTGAAAGGGCAAATCGACTTGGTTTTGGTCGGAAAGAGGAGAGGACTTCAGCGGTGGCAGCGGTGAGACGAACGGACGGTCGGGGTGTCAGAAAATCGATGAAAATCGATGGGAAGCTTTGGTTTCTCTACTAACCTTCGACGATTTCTCTACAACTAACGGCGGGGAGCCTTGATGATTGACCACCATGGTTTCGATTAGGAGGCGACTCCGGTGCTGTTGGAGGTATCGGTGCGAGCCATCGCTGGCTGGAGATGGGTTCGACGATGAGGGCAACAATGGATGATCGTTGACGATGAGAAGTTTAAGGACAGAGAGAAAAATTGAAAATTTTGAAAGTACGGTGAGTAAAATATGAATCATTTGAAAGTTCAGTTATCAAATTTGTAATTTACCCTTATTATTATTATGTGGAAATCTGATGTGACATGTTTAATATTAAAATTTTCCAAGTCAACGAGCTGTTAGTGATATAACGGCGGAGTGAACAAAAAAGTTCAATCCATAAAGTTGAGTGAACAAATTGAAAATTTTGAAAGTACGGTGAGTAAAATAAGAATCATATGAAAGCTCAGTTATCAAATTTGTAATTTACCCTAACATTTAAATGTATTCTAAAGAGGGTTGACTGATTTAACAATTTTATTTTTTTTTTAAAATTACTTTTAATACATGCTATGGGGAGATGATATTTTAATGACCAAATTCTGACATGATACTTCTGTTACAAGTCGACCAAATTTTCTTTTCTGGCCATTGCATCTGTTTCCTCAATTTCGGTTGTACATTGGCATGTTATGTTTCTCTCAATTTTTAAAGTATAGTTTTGTATCTAAATTTATCACCTTTTAATGTAAGATTTGTGTTTTATTAATTATTTATTCTGAATATGATTTTTTTCTAATATTATATTCAGTTGTATTAATTCTTTTCAACTCATATCAACATTTTTATTTGACATTTAAATTTGAGACTCTTTTAACATAAAATTTGAATTTGTTAATTTTATATACACGTGATATTTTTATCCCATTATATTTTTTTTCGATAAAGGAAGTGAGAAATGTTGTTCTGAATAAATTTTTATGTTAAATAATATGTTTAGTAGCTAAATTATTATTTTTGTTTAAATTTGATTATTTAACTATTTTTTATTTTTAAATCACATCTAATGTTTAATTTGGTTATTTATTGTTAAAAATTAATAGTGATGTTGATGTGTCAATTTAAAACAATATCACATCATCATTAAAAAAAATAAAAAAATATCACGTCAACATTAAGCAATTTCGTTAGATATTTTAATTGTGAGGGATCAAAAATTTAAAAATTTAGGTATAGTTTAAAAAAAAGATAGTTGAGTGATTAAAATGAAATAAAAGTAATAATTGATATATTAAATGTTTAGTTTATCCAATTTAAGGCCTAATGTCTACAAGAATTAAAGTGATATATTCTTTATTTTTTTATTAAAAGTGATATTCTTTATTGACACATATCATCACAACTTTAATATTTCTTATGATATCACATCGTCATTGTATCACATTAAAAGAATAAATTATATTAAAAAAATCAGAATTATTATATTAAAAATGATAAATTCAAATATAAAACCGTTCTTTAATCGTGCATTATTAATATATTTGAAATGTTTAGCAACTTAAATATCAAGTAACTATTCACTCACAAATCCCTAATGCATTCAGAATTTTTTTCCTCAGAAGAAATAAACATGGGATTTAGTTAATGACAGCAATGTCATTACCGAATGTCAGTGAGGCACCTAAAACAATTATGGGCAATCAAACTTTATCCAAAGGAAACATGAAAGCCCACTAATGACTGATCATTTGTTATCCAATTAAATTTGATTAAAGTGGGAAATGCAGGCAAAGATGATGAGAACAGCAAAGCAAGCATTTTAATAGAATGGGGGTGGGGGATATGAAGGTCGTGCATCAAAAGGAAAAGAAATATATATATATATATATATATATGGCCTTGGTTGTACACTTCAATTCATCCGTGATTTCTGCTTTTCTCACACCCTTCTTTCTCTCTCTCCATCTCCCTGTCCCTGTCTGTCATTATTATGTCCCCCTTTCTTATTCATCAATCCTAAACCTGTATTCTTTTCTTACAACAAAATATATAATAACATGGGATAAAAATATCACGTGTATATAAAATTATGCTTCAAGCGTGCTTTTTTGTGTACAAGTGTACTCCTGGGATTCCTATATATATATATACATATGTGTGTAGAATACTGCTCAGCTTCAGCTTTTTAACAGGAAGGTGATATGTGAATAATAATTTTTGTGCAGCCTTGGAGCTTTTGGATTGGGTTGAGTATAGTGTTTTATTTTGATACTCTGGTATTATAGAAGCAGCTTGCTTCTTCTTTTGGATATATACTGTTATGTTTTAGGGAGAATTTTTTATAAGAATTTAGGGATTTTAGAATTTAGAAAGAAAGATATTATAGAAAACGTATAGATTTCATTCCAAAAAGATGATCCTTAGAAGGATGAGGTACACTTATATAATTACAAGTACCTACAGCTGTATCAAGGACATCAAATCTAACAAACTAACAGAATTCTGCTGACTCACACCCATCTACCCCGTTTGGACTTAATCTACCTAGCCCACTGTCTCCTCCAAGTCCAACTCACACCCCTTATCTGTTGGAGATATAATTGGGTCTATGTCTGTTGTAGCTCAATTGTTTTTACTCCCATGTGCCTTGTCCTGAGCCTCAAATTCCTTTAATCTAGTTATGCCTCTTCTTTCTTCATTAGGTAAACTTCTAATCCCTAACTCCTCTAATTCAATCCGATTTTCCCCAATTCCCTTACTTGATTTTCCCCAATTATTCTCGATCGAACCCTAACTCTCACACCATCCTAACAATACCCCCTCCTCCAGAAGATTCTTGTCCCCAAGGATCGAAATTAGGAAATTGTTGTCTCAACACTATATAATCTTCCCAAGTTACTTATGTTGCTCCCATATTCCTCAACTGAATGAGCAATTGAATGACTGCCCGATTCTGTCTCGTAAGCACTCGATGATTCAAAACAAGGGCTAGGTAGATTTTCAGTTGCCCATCCGATGCTACCTCTGGAGGATCGATCGAAGTTAGTCTCTGTTTCCCTACTTTCTTCTTGAGTAAACTCACGTGGAAAACTGGATGTAGTTTCAAATTTGCTGGCAAATCCAATTTATAAGCAACCTGACCAATTCTTTGTTTTATCTTGTAAGGCCCAAAATATCGAGCAACAAGCTTCAAATTTTTCCTTAGGGCAAGCGATGTTTGTCTGTATGGCTGAAGCTTCAGGTAAACTTCATCTCCGATTTGAAATTACCTGTCTGTCCGATGTTTGTCACTAATCTGCTTCATTCTATTGGTAGCTTTAAGTAGTTGCTCCCTTAATAATGAATTTAATTGCTTCATGTGTTGCATGATATCCTGCACTGGCTCCACCTTAGAATTTGTTGTCCATGTCAAATTAGGAGCTTTATACCCATATAAAGCTTCAAATGGTGTCATTTGTAGAGAAGTATGGTAGTCAGTATTGTACCACCATTCAGCCTGAACTAACCATTTTGACCAAGTCTTTGGTTTCAAAAAACACATACATCTTAAATATTGTTCTAAGCATTAATTCAGTCTCTCTGTTTGGCCATCTGTCTCTGAATGATAGGCATTACTAAATAATGTAGTTGAGCCCAATTGCTTCATTAATTCCTACCAAAACAGACTAGTGAAATACTTGTCTCTATCAGAAATAGCCACCTTAGGAGGACCATGTAACTTGTAAACTTGATCAAGGTAAACTCTAGCAACTTCTATTACTGTATAGGGATGAGCTAATGACATAAAATGAGCATACTTAGTGAATTTATCAATCACCACTAATATGCAATTGTACTTTGTTGAAGATGGCAAACCTTCAATGAAGTCCATTGTAATCACTTCCCAAGCATTGTTTGGGACTGGAATAGGTTGTAACAACCCTGGCTTAGGAATATGCTCTATTTTAGTTATCTGACACACTTCACACTGCTGTATATGCTCTTGAATTAGAATTTTCATTATTGGCCAGAAAAAATAAGACTTAATTCTCTTATAAGTAGCTTGAATACCTGAGTGACCTCCCTGTGGTGAATCATGTAAAGCCACAATTATATTCTGTCTAAGGTCCCCTTTGCTGCCCACATAAATCCTATTTTTGAAATACAAGACTCATTTAACTAATTTCCAGTCCTGTAGTTGATTTGGCTGAATAACCAGAATATGAATTTTGTCTTGGGCTATAACATCTTCTTCATAACTCTTTTTAATATCTTGTACCCAAGTAGGTGTTATAACAGTAACTCCCATTTAAACAAATTCACCAGAATCCATTTGTTGTCTAGAGAGTGCATCTGCAGCTTTATTAGACTTACATTTCATGTACTGAATAGTATAATCCATCCCCAATAACTTTGTAAGTCCTTTCTTATGTATAGTTGTAGTTAACTTCTGTTCTACTAAATGTTTTAAAGGCTAATGATATGTTTTAATAACAAAAGAGCCACTCTCCAAATAATGTCTCCAATGAGAAACTGCCATTAAAATGGTCAAATACTCTTTCCCATAGATTAAAAGATTTGCATGCTTAGGACCCAAAGCTTTACTCAAATAAGTTATAGGTCTCCCAGCTTGAGAAAGAGCAGGCCCAATACCTTTGGAACTAGTATCAGTTTCCAAAAAAATTCTGCTCAAAATTAGGCAAAGCCAAAACTAGAGCATTACACATAACTTCCTTTAACTTTTCAAAAGCTAAGATAGCTTCTTGAGACCAATGAAACCCATCTTTTTTCATCATATTTGTTAAGGGCTTACTCAACTCCCCATATCCTCTTATGAATTTTCTGTAGTATCCAGTTAAACCCAAAAATCCTCTCAAAGCTTTCAGATTTTTAGGTAAGGGCCATTATTGCATGGCTTTAATCTTAGCAGGATCAGTTGCAACCTCATAAGCTGAAATTAAGTGCCCTAAATATTCCACTTGTTGCTGTCCAAAGAATCACTTACTTCTTTTGGCATATAACCTAATTTTCAACATAATCTCTAACACAACTCTTAGGTGATGTTTATGCTCTGTCAGACTAGGACAGTAAACCAAGATATCATCAAAAAAATACAAGAACAAACTTCCTTAAATATGGTCCAAACAAATCATTCATCAAAGCTTGAAAAAATAGCTGGAGCATTAGTAAGGCCAAAAGGCATTACTTTAAATTCATAGTGTCCTTGGTGAGTTCTAAAATCAGTTTTGTGAATATCTTCATCCTTAATTCTAATTTACCAATATCTAGACCTCAAGTCAATTTTTGAAAAGAAAACAGCCTCATTCAATTCATCTAACAAATCCTCCACTATAGTAATAGGAAACTTATTTTTAACTGTAGCAGGATTAAGTTTTCTATAATCCACACAAAATCTCTAAGTTTCATCTTTCTTTTTAATAAGTAATAATGTAGAAGCAATGACCAAATTGATTCTATTGTTTCAGATTCATGAACTCTTGCTTCATTTGACGAACAAATTGATCTCCGATGTACTTATGTTTGAATTCTTCTAAAAACAATGACCAAGTTACTTGGGCGTTAGTCATCCTCAATGTAACATTAGTCCACCAGATCCTTGCTTGTCCTCTCAACAAGGAAATTACTCCATCTAGCTTCTCAGCATCGGCACAATGAAGTCCCGTAAGCATGACCTTCACGTCATTAAGCCAAAGGTCCGCAGTAACAGGACCTTCATTAGCTTCCCCTTTAAACTCTGGAGCTCACAATCCCTTCAACTCTTTCGCAACATTTATTTTTGGAGTTAAAATAACAGGAGGTTGGAAACGCGTCAATACCGCGTCTAACGTTCTAAAGAATATATCTTGATCATTGACAGGCATTCCAGAGGATGTCTGTTCTTCACTCTGCCTGGCCGGGGCAGGTGAATTACTGCTTTCAGCGGGTCTATCGTCTCCCGCTTCATTTCTAGATCTACCTTGTCCGGACATCTATAAAAATACAACCATATAGTTCTATTAGCAAAACAGCATACTTACTATTCTATCAGATCAGAAGTTTCCACTATTTGTTGGCATGTATACCTTATAAGACACTCTAGACTTCAGTTTATGCCGAGAATCGACTAAACCGTAGCTCTGATACCATTAAATGTAACACCCTTAACTCATATCCGACCCGAATACAAGTCCGAGGTGTCACATTGACTTTTCAAATCTTTGACTTTTACAGAAAATCCCGGGAATTTTTTTAAAACTTTCATTAAAACGAAATACATTAATTTACATAAGACCATAAAATACAAAATCGATCAGAGTATTCGTAATTAACACTTATTACATACCAACACTCTATACATAATCAAGTACATACTTTGTCAATTACTTCTGATCTGATCTCTTAGTAGTATTGCTGCCTGTGCTACTTCTATTTCCACTCTTCCTGATTCTTGGTACCTACGTGTAAATCACTTACACGCTAAGTCATAGACTTAGTGAGGCAATACATGAATATGCAACGATAAACTTATGAATGTTCATACTTACCATTGGATCATGACATTTCAATGTGCATTTATTTATCACATGATAACATATATAATCATATAATGAACATACGAAACTTACCTTCTTGTATCACTTTCATTGTAAATCGGTATTTCAATTGCATTGCCCATGTATATTATTGAGAATAGAGGTATGTGAGTACATTGAGGTTGTGCACTAATGCTGTCACCACAGCTCGTATCAATTCCCTCATGGGGCACCCGAACCTTAGTTCAGTATTCATCCCGTAGGACTATTATCTATGTCCCGTAGGACCATTACATCCCGAAGGACTACATCCCGAAGGACTACATCCCGAAGGACTATTATACCATCGACTCTTGGCATGCCAACTACACCTATAGTTCTCATATCGTATACTATGGGCATTATTCTTATTTTTCATATGTTCATGTACTCATCTCATTTCTCTTGTGATCATGTATCTCATATCACTTCATATCGTGTTCTCATATCACATGTCATATCACATATCATATCACATGAACATATACATGTCTTATGCATGTATTACAATAATTATCATGTATGCATGTTCACAACTATTGTATTATAAAAATCAACATAGGGATTAGACTTATCACAAGTCTTATTCCATTATAATATACATCTAGTATGCGCTCACCTTAGCTTTGCTTTGTTTCGATTCTAATCCTTTGATCGTTCCGGAATAAGCTTACTTTTAGTATCTACATAATCACACATGGATGTATATCAGTATTATAACTAATATACTCTAATGGTTCACTCTTTAGACTAAGAGAAAAGTCAATTTCATCTTTTAATGAAGGTATGCATCGATGCACTACTGATGCATCGGTGCATCAAAGGTATTCGATGTAGTATTATTGTTGGGATGCATCGATGCACTCCTTATGCATCGATGCACCAATTGCATTTGATGTTTCATTATTAACGGGATGCATCGATGCACTACTTATGCATCGATGCACGAATTACATTCGATGTTATTATTTTAAAAGAGTGCATCGATGCACTACCAATGCATCGATGCACATTCAAACAATTTATGGGTTTTAACATTGATGAATCGATGCATTATGAATATGCATCGATGCACTCTGCCCAGAATCCTCTTTTTGAACCCGAAAATTCATTCATTTTGGATTAAATCCTTCATGTTTAATCCCCTTTTTCATTATTAACTCTAATACACATACTTAAACCAATCTATACTCATTTATTTCATCTTAAACCTCCAAATCCTATCCTTCATATGTAATTCAATAATTACATCGATTTTCAACATGTTTGAATTCCACTTTTAATACTTCGTATGTCTTAACTAGATTGATGACAAGTCAAATTTAACTTTCAATTCTAGTTATAAACTCTAATCCAAGATTTCATTTAAGAACTTCACATCTTAAATCCCTCCTAACTCCATCATCCTTTGATGTTAAGATAACTTAAGCTTTACTTAAGATTAGTTATCATCTAATCATCAAAAACCAATCTTAAATTTAACAAGAAACTCAATAATCAGAAATCTTACCTTTGCTTTGGTTCACGCATACAAGGAAGAAAGAAGAAGAAGATAAGTCTGGAAGCCTTTGGTTCTCTCCTTTTCAACCCACTTGTATTCATATATATCCTTATCCCTTGTTTAATTAATTGATCCTTGCAATGACTCTTTTGCCCTTCCATTCCTACTTCCTTTCAATTCAATCCTACACAATCATTTACATATATATCTTTATACTATTCATTCATTCTATTTTAATCACCAAAATTTGAAACTTTTCAATTTAGTCACTAACCCAGTATTGAGGATGTTACACTATAAGCTTCAAATAATTTCTTGGGCTCTAACACTTTCACTTTATGTTTTAATTCCTCATTGAGGCCACTAACAAAACTGGAACCAAAATAATCCTCCCCCAAATACATATTCTATTATAACAAATAGGGTCTTAACTCCTCAAACTTTTCTTGATACTCCTCCACACTCCCCTTTTGCATTAGCTTATTGAATTCTTCAATAATATCATAATAGTTTCTGTCACAAAATCTGTGACACAAATCAACCTCAAATTCATGCCAAGTAACCCTATACTTCTGCATAATGTACCCATCAAACCAGCTGAGATTAAAACAGATTAAAAAACTTCTGGCATTTCCTAATACAACCCCTGAGATTGTTACCATCAAACATTGGTAGCTCCAATTTTGGTCTAGGTAACACAGAACTTGTGTTCCCAAAAGGGTTTTTAGAGTAATTTCTAGTGTCAGCATGTTCTTCTCCTCCCACTTTAATCTTACTAGAACTACCCATAGGATTTTCTTCTTGCAACTTCAGATTAAAATGTTGATGACCAGTAAACCCCACAGATTTAGAAGATAATATCCCTGGTTCATTAGGTTGAAAAGTATACTTCTCATGCTCACTAAGAACCATAACCAAGCATGGATGCTTACCTTCATTTTTGTTTTGCTTTGCAGCTGCTGGTGGTTGACTCTTTTCTGACCGAGGTGAATTTTTTTCCTCAGCTGCCTGATTGACCAGCTGTAGGATTCTCTGTAAATAACCTATGTTTTCAATCATTCCCTCTTCCAAGGTTTGTATCATTCCTTACAGCTCTGCTTTATGTCCAGCCCACCAAGATGGTAAAGTCTCATCCTTAACCTCAACTGCTTATTCTGATACCTCTATGGTTCTATCCTTTTGCATATTTCTTGTCTTTCCCAACGTGAAAATGGTTTTGGATAACTAAACTCAGCTCTGATTATCAATTTGTTATGTTTTAAGGAGAATTTTCTATAAGAATTTAGGGATTTCAGAATTTAGAAAGAAATAGATTACAGAAAACATATAGATTCCATTCCGAAAAGATGATCATTAGAAGGATGAGATACACTTATATAATTACAAGTACCTACAGCTGTATCAAGGACATCAAATCTAACAAACTAACAGAATTCTGCTGACTCACACCCATATACCTCGTTTGGACTTAATCCATCTAGCCCACTGTCTCCTCCAAGCCTAACTCACACCCCTTATCTATTAGAGATATAATTGGGCCCATGTCTGCTGTAGCTCAATTATTTTTACTCCCATGTCCCTTGTCCCGAGCCTCCAATTCCTTTAATCCAGCTGTGTCTCTTCTCTCTTCATTAGGTAAACTTTTAATCCCTAACTCCTCTAATTCAATCCAATTTTCCCCAATTCCCTTACTTGATTTTTCCCAATTCTTCTCGATCGAACCCGAACTCTCCTGCCATCATAACATATACATTCGATTTATCTAAAAATGGGAAGAAAAAAGAATGGTTGGCCAAAAAGAAAGAAGAACCCAAGATAATTGGAGAAAAAAAGGAAGAAGGAGGAAAACAAATAAACATTTAATGTGGGGAATAGTTTAGGGTATTCAAACAGCTGGTCTAGCATGCTAGGTAAGCATTAACAGTCTAGTTCAACTTTTCGTCACTCTAAGTAATGGATCGTTGAGTGATCAATTTACTACAAATAGATAATATTAGTGACTAATTTATAATTTTCAAAATTTTAGTGGAGAAAACAAAAATTTATCTAAAATTAATGACCATTTGTGTAGCTTACTTACCCTTCAAATAAATAGAGTGGAATGGTAACGTTTTCTTATTGCAGCAATGTCATATCCAGACTGTACTGTATCTTTTCCTCCTTTCCATCTCGCCATTTGCCCCCATTATCTGGCTGCAATATGATTGGTCCACGTTTGCTAAAATCGCCGAAGTCGCTAATTCATTCAAATCCATTTTCCCGCTGTCATTGACGAACCACCTCGACTCCTTTATCTACTCCTTTCTTCCCATTCTTTCCCCCCTCTGTTGTTCATTGTACGTATATTTTTGGCCTTCACTTTTCCCATTCTCCGCCCTTAAAACTAGCCTCAGCTCTCCACGCCCGATCCCCGCCATCTTCGATTTCCACCATAACGGGGATATTATATGGGATGGTGGCGAGGGGGCAGGTGGTTTTGACGGAGTTTAGCGCTACCCAGACAAATGCGAGCACCGTAGCTAGACAAATTTTGGAAAAGATGAGCCAAGGAAATAATGATAGCAACTCCTCTTTTTCGCACGATCGTTACATCTTCCATGTCAAGAGAGCCGATGGTCTCACCGTCCTCTGCATGGCCGATGATGCCTCCGGAAGTAAGCTATTATTATACGCTTTTTGAATTATGCTTCATACACAATATGTAATTAGTTAATGTTTGTTTTATATTAGTCATGTTCAGGGAGAATCCCTTTTGCTTTCCTCGAAGATACCCAACAGAGGTTTGTAAAGACGTATGGTCGAGCCATTCAATCAGCTTCGCCTTACGCCATGAATGAAGAATTCTCCAGGGTCATGAGTCAACAAATGGACCATTTCTCGACCGACCCCAATGCCGATAGATTGAACCGTTTAAAAGGGGAAATGAGCCAGGTTGGTGAATTTTGCAAATGTCTGTGACTATGGATCTGTCCATTTCGATTTAGATTTCATTTATTGTATGAATGATGAATTTGTATGTATAGGTACGAAGTGTAATGATCGACAACATCGAGAAAGTATTGGAGAGAAGCAATCGTTTGGAGTTGCTGGTGGAGAAGACAAGGTCAATGCAGGGGAATTCACTTCGATTCAAAACTCAATCTCATCGTTACAAGAATACTATGCGGTGGAGTAATTGCAAGATCACGTAAGCATATGTATAATGTATATATACATATATGCTCTAATCATAATCCACTCTTAACATAAGTAGAATCATGCACTGAGATTGATAAGATTTGAATTTCCAGTAATATTCATATGAATTGTTGTTGTGTTGTAGGGTGACATTGATACTACTGCTTTCGTAGATCATCACTTATGTTCTGTTCTCATTTGTCTTTCAATAGACACCTTTTCATTGTGCTCGACTTCTCGTTAACTATATTTTGCATGACACTAATAAGTTTTATACATGTAAATGAAGTTTCTCTCTATATGTGTAGGCTATTTTGGCTGTCAAAATTCACATGTTTAATAGATGTGAGAGCCATGATTATGCAAATGCATGAAATGATTTAATAAATATGTTTATTAAAAAAAGTGATTACAAGTGATGATAGTATCTGTTCTAATTCCATAATCTCTAGAATAATAATCATCCCTCTAACCAATGAGATATTTTGATTTGTGCAATATATTTTTAATTTTAAATATAAATGTCGTGATAGAATTATTAAAGGATCGATGGAGGTTAGTCTCCTCCTAGGAAAATGTTAAATTTCTTTTAGAAGTTTGGTTCGTGCAGTGTATTTTTAATTTTAAATATAATTTTTTGATTTTTTTTAAATGAACCTTTAAAAAGTTATAAACTTTTTAAATGTTCCTTAGAGAATAAGAATGAATTCCGCCATTTATAGCTCAAATAACCAAATACATCTTATTCATGCTGGGTTCGTTGAGTGGACGAACCTTGAATCAGAAAAAAAAGGTTTACATATGCTACGCAATTTTCAATTCTTCAAGCATTTTCCATGGATCAAAGTTTGCAGCAGACAATCCGATGTTTCTTCCGTGTTCCTCGAAATACAAAACATGTTCATCCGAGGTATCTATATAAGGCCCGAATATGGTTGAACAGGGATACCTGAGTAGTAAGGGTGGACATTGGCTCCATAAGGATATCCAAAAGCATTAGAAGGCGGCTGTTGCGGACCCATCATAGGCTGCTGCAACATAAAAGCCTGATGCTGACTGGCCGCTGTGGACATCTGGACCGAAGGTGAAACAGCAACCGTGTTGGAGCCATAAAAGCTGTCATGCATCATGACATTACATGTTGGAGGTGGTTCCCACGGATTATAGCCCACTTTCTGGTAGCTTCTTTGGATTAATGTATCCTCGTACAGGCTGTCCAACATAAACTTGTCGAATCCTCCGCCCTTTCAATCAAATACCAAATTAAAATAGTATCGGTGAGACATACATACATGAACATGCTGTCTTACCTATGTATGAATGAACGGACATCACGTCACATGTCTGTAATACCATTTTGTAAGTGGCAGTGGCATTATCATTCGAGATTGGAGCAGTGATAAGCGCCAATTCCCTGCCTGTAGTACCATTTGCTTGAACAGAAGCAGCTGGAGAAGTTGTTTGCTCAGCTGGAACACCATGAAAACATAAAAACAAATTGACATCAAAAAGTCGAAACTTATTTTATGTGGTTAAAGCCAGTAGAAAACCGGTTAGTTGATGTTTCATGGCGTAAAGCATTGAATTAATGAAGATGACTCAAACTCACCAACAGGAACAATAGCCAATTCTAAGGCATTCTTCTCATCTAATTTTGATGCAACCGTGGCAGGATTGTTTAAACCCTGGTAAGAAAAAGAAAAGCTCATTACGAAACCGCAAAAGTTGCAGATGAAACCATAAAAAGAGACTGACATTACCAACAAATCAAGCGGTTCAGGCAGAGAAGGTGATGAACATTGCTGCACCTCTGGGGCTTTCTTGCACTCAACGGCCAACACTTCTTTGGGGTTTTCAATCTGCTTGTCATATCAATCTTTTGTAAGATTAACAGAGTAACAAAATTCAAAGCAGGAAAAATATGTCAAAGAGATGGTAATAGAATATTATATATGAATAACAGCTCAATTGGCAGAAATTCATCAGCTTACATATATTAAATCTAATTGCATGCATGCAAAGGCATAAAAATATATATAAATTATTTTGTAGACCTGATCTTTGCGCACTGTTGAAGCTTGTGGAGCTTCATTTACATAATCTTCCATTTCTTGTAGAAAGGATGCAGGGGGCTTCAACATAAACGTCAAATGAAAATTAGTTTCTTCATATAAATAACCCTTGAGAGTTCAAGGCAAAGCGAATCTGTCAAAAAAGGCACCAAAGTTGAAGGTCCCTAACCTGCTCTATCTTAACATACATATCGCCATGCCCAATATCAAGTCTTTTACATACTTCATAAAATTCTGAAAGCCCCTCCACCTGAAAATACAAACTGAGTTCTAAATCCTCTTCATTTACGCTGGAGACAGTATTAGCAAAACTAGGACAGTAATTTACCTGATACCTGGATCTCCTGTATATATTCAAAGCTCTCATGGCATCAGGACGGTCCATGCCAAAGAACTGTCATTTGTTCAGAGCGTCATATATATATATATATATATATATATATATATATATATATATGATTTACCAAGAGTTAAAACCGCATAGCTTACCTTGTCCATGAGATTGATTGTACCATCACTTAAAGCTCGATAAATATTGACACTTTCTAGAGCAACCTGTTTGAATTGAAATAAGGGCACAAGAGAATGTCATTTCCAAACCACACTCATTGGGAGCATAGATGAGCACTGTGTTTGACAATTAACATACCAAAGAAAGTGCGAACCGTATCACAAGATTATGAGCGGCGGCCCCTATTGGCTGCACAGAAATTCTATTAATGTTTGCACAAAGAGATATGGAACTAACACGGCCAACAACATGAGAAAAGAGGAATTACATACTCACCTGACAGCCAAGAACATGAAAAAGAAGTTGTTGCAAAGCTGTCAAATGTTCAAGCGCCTCTGCAGTGTCCAAACCTTTGGTTCTCTGCAAGAAGATTTACATCTATGACGTGTCCAGATAGTTCAGTTTCAATAATAAGACATTATGCATAGAACATAAGCTTCCTACTGGGCCGATCATCTCGATATCATACTTCAAGATGCGGAAACATTCCAACCTGTCCTCCAAGTACAAGGCATAACTGCGAACCCAGGCAGAATAATCCCATGCTGTGCAGCAAATAATTTAAATAAACTTAAATAAGATTCCATGAACTATGAATTTGAGCTTTCTGAAAATGAATAGTAACATGGATTCTCAATTAAGGTACTCTTTAGGTTGGAATCATCCTTGAAATGAGACAGGTTAAGCATATGGCGTCTACTTCTGCCATGGTTAATGAATTCTTCATGAAATGTAGGATCCACCTCCCTCAGAGCACGATGAATCACTATTAAAGTTTTCAGTGCTACCTAGATGCCAAACGAACATTCAGTCCATCAAATCTAATCAATGTATCCAGTTTTCACTTGTAAGATTATTCTGCATTTCTTTAAAGTAGCAAACCAAAGACTCTGAATTGTGAGAGAATAGTAATACAGTATGTCTGTAATCCGGCATACCACCCAATTACGTGTCCTTGATAATCGTCGTGCAAGAGCATAGATGAAATAGGCAACATCGGCCCGAGGCCTAGTAGCTGAAACGGCAGCGAAAATTGCTGCAAAAAAGCGAGAGTCTAATTTTTAAGAAAGAGTTTCCTGCAAAACATGAAGACTAGAATACGACATTGAGCACCCACCTTTAATGTATTTTTCCTTTGCAGGGCGTTCGTAATGATCGGTGGCCTTCACTATAGCAATATCCAGTTCCTGCAAAAACAGAATAATGCATGACCGATAAGGTTCATATCGTAACCATCTCGATTGTTGTTATTCTTAGATACAGCTAAATTCACCTTATATTCACTATGGAATTTGGCCAATGAAACCGTGGTGGTATCTTTGATAGCTCCGAGAGCTTTCCTCAATCTACTCTGCTTGCTCCCGCCAAACATTCTCTCACTTCCGATCACAAACTTTGCCCGTTACAACATTTTGAATAATTCCGATCACACGCAATGCAGAAGCAAATGGCAGTAATCATCAATATGTATGATAATTAAGGGGGGAAATTCTAAAAAAAAGGCTAATCAAACTAATTATTGAAAATTGCAGAAAGAGAAAGAAAGATCTAACCAAACAGAAAGTGCTCACGCTTGAATTACCACCCAATGTGGAAGAAAACAAAGATTTAAACAAATAAATTGAAAAAGAAAATCAATAATAATTCTAAAATTATATTAACCTTCACTCGGTTCTGCCAGACTTGTCTTTTGTTGTGTCCTTCGCGTCACAGTTTATTTATTTCGATTTTGCTTAAATTTAATTTATATAAAAATCTTCTTCTAGATTTTGATTTTCTCTTGTCCATGTGTCAGAATACGCAACTGTAAACTGAACTTTGGATATTTTCGACCTTTGTTAATATATATTTTATTTTATTTGGATTTGATATTATCAAAGATTAAATCCAAGGACACTCTTACTTGAATTTGACAATTACTTATTGCAGCCTAAAGAAACCTACGACCTTACGATCCGAAGTCAAACGCGCTAATTCACTGCGCTATGGGATCCTACGTGTTCTATAGTTTATATTAGTTCTAAAATTGTTTGTCATGCAATATCCTGCTCTCTTTGCATACCGAGGAAAATAGGTTTACAAGTACAGGCAGAGCCTTCTCAGTATTCAACTAGCCGAAATCTTAGCAATACAATGCATGGTTAAGATCCTAAGGTTTCAGCTTAGATTACAACAAAAAGCCTACATTCATGCCCTATTTTAATTATGACATTTGTATGTACAATTATCCTTTCTAGTATAAGCATCAAACTTGTGATGGCGAATCAGAACATAACGGACACGGCGGGTCACACCTATTCTCAAAACTTGTTCTCTGTTCCAAACAATCTGCATGATATGCATGCCCACAAACTAGAATCGCCACAACAGATAATTCAGCAGAAGCCAACGCATTTCCGAAAAAATACGGTCTCCGACTCAAATGCTTCTGACATATGCCACAAATCATCTTCATCTTGTCGGGTGATATTGCATCCATCACTAACAAACTGGACCTGATCCTTTCTGGTCTCCCAGATGCTTGGTGCTTACCATCTGCAAAAGTTGGAACCACCAAGTTAATATGGCAAAATACATTAATTCCCACCGTCACACGCTATATATGAATCAAATTCTCAGAATGAAACCTGGTTGACATCCAGACTCTGAGTTGGTGTCGGTGATCTTGAAGGACAATTTCTGATCATCATGCAAAGGGCTAATCTTGCCACGAGAAGTTGATCGATTAGAATGGTTGCTGGAGTTCTGCCATTGGTAGTAACGGCGTGATCGTTTCGAAAACATCGAACGCCCAAGATTGTAATGGCGTTGAGCAACAGAAGATTTATGATGATGTATCTTCACAGAACTATCTCCAACACCCATGCTAGCATCCATATTCAACCAAGGCTATAAAAGAAAATGAAAAAAAAGAGACAAAGACAGTAAAACCGATGGTACATTGCAGACCATTCAGTTGACAAAGATATGGATGGGCAAAAGTAATCAACAATTCTAGAGAACCAAGCAATCAACAGAGAAAATTAAAAAGTACCCAAATCAAAGATAGATGAAAATCAAATATTGCAGAGTTCTGACAGATTGAAACAAAAGAAACGTACCCGAGAAGAAGGAAGAGACCAAGATTTTTATGACTGTGATGTCGGAAACTTGTCCGTCTCTTTCCCATTATAATGAATTAACCGAGACAAAAGAAATAAAATTAAGAAACGAATTATAGTAAATTACCAAAAATTAAAACCAAAGATGAAGAAGTTTCGACAAACAATAAACGGCCAGGTAAACCATAACCCCAAAAGCCCTTTCTTTTTTGTGAGAATATTTGGGTTCTGGGAACTGTACGGTCAGTATGATTTGTAGAGATAGGATCACATGCAGCCAGCAATTTCATTTGGAGCCGCTTATATGTACCGACGTTTTGTTTTCCGGAGAGATTATAGGAAAATGCAAGAGCGGATGAATAAAATAACACGTACCTGCTGACATGGCGTCCATCCAACTCATTACCTTGTAACGTGCACTAGATTTTTGCATGCGAAACAAGTACGCACGTTAAATTTATAAGACATGCACGTTAATTCATAATTGGATGTTTATCTTTCGTATCATAAGTTAAAATATTTATTTTTGACACTCTTAATCGTTCTTGTTGATCTTTCAATAAAATTTTCTTCTTTTTTTAGATATATATTTTTAAAGTTGTCGATGTAAAAATTAAGAAAACTAAGTTGTCGGGGCGTGACATGTCCAATATATGATTCGTTCAGCCCGAAAGATGCTCCAACCCAATTTTTGGAGCAAGCTAGTTAAAATGATCATGGCATTCTACATTTAAACAGTGCCGATTGCTATCTTTCCAGTTTCAAAGCACTCGGTGTTGATAGCAGCAAAATTTTTCTGTGTCCATTATTCAAGTTGTGGTCTTTTCTCATCAATCATGTTCAACTGGTTCCATCTCCACATTGAACTGTGAAGTAGAGGGGTGAAAGAAGTCGCCTTTTAAACAACGTTTTTTTGTTATTCATACCAATTGTTGGATGATAAATCATCAAGTTCAAAGAATTGTTGTAATGTCCCGAATTTCGGGTTAGTAGTGTCGGTCAACTAGAGACTCATTGGTAGAGCCCATTAGATATTCCAAGCCAATTTTAGACCAATTATTAGAGTATTGGGCTTAGGTTGACTCAATAGTTATAGGAAAAGAACCTAAAGTGTAATTTACCCTTTTTGTTAAAGTTGAAAGTTTTCCCCTCTTTTTATATCATTTCACGTAATCAAACTTCCGTATTATCTCACCCACTTTTCTTCTTCTTCGTTTCATTAGTTTCCATTTCTTTTTCCTTTCAAGAGCCAAGTTTCAAGTATTCTAAACTTAGTTTGTTGTAGCCAAGTTAAGGGGATCCATGAATCCAATCTTGGTTATAATATATTCAAGTTACCTAGAGCATCTTAAGCTTTAATCCAAGAGCTTAGTTAGTTTAGTAAACCATTATCTTGTCTTTGTTTAGTAAGGAAGGTCTAAAGCACGAGGAAAAGAGAAGTTGCCCCTTGGTTAACTTGAGAGAATTTCTAGCAAGCAAGAAGCAAGTAACACACAATCAACTCTTTCATACTCCTAGTGATCATTAGAAATGAGTTCTAGCTTGAGAGTAAGTTATAAAGCTTAGAGTGATATGTTAATGGTAGATTATATGTTTTATGTTATAAGCATGATATAAAGCCTTATTTATGCTCCTTGTAATCACATAAGACTTTGGGGACCTCACTATGGTCTTTGAGATTGAAATATAGTATTTTCATATGTATTTTATGACTTCTGCAGATAGAGTATCGATACTATAGGGATAATATCGATACTTGTTCTTCGTTTTAGGCAAATTCGTGAGTTTCTAGGTAAGAGTATGAAACTTTGAGTCATAGTTTTGAAACACCCAGAAAGTTTCAAAACTAGTAAGAACAAAATGTTTAAAAATATTGATACTTGTATAAAATATTGAAACTTTTGCAGAAGTATCAATATTTTCAATATGTTTTGGGCAAAAATGTCAGTTTTTAAGAGAATTAAACTCAAGATACCCAACACTTCAATATTTCCTCACATAATACTTCAAGTGAGAACATTAATGATGTTTAATTCGAAAGTGTGATGTTTGATATAGAGATTCGGGATCACATTCTCAATAGACTAAAGGTGTATGAACTCTGAAATACATAACCATCAGATGCACCATAATGTCTACCTAGAATAAACTTTACCCGAGAATCAAATATTATTAAAGATGCCTTTTTGAAGTAATCCAGACCACAAACCGATTCACTCGTGGCCTTCTCAAGTCCTCAACCGATTCCCAGAAAAAAAACTCTCCTCTTCCCTCCTAATCATCACACCTTCAATTTTGGTTTTGAATACTCAAACTCAGCTTCCCTTCCTTTCTTTTCAGACATTCTTCAACACAAGAAAAAACAGAGATGGCAAAATTCACCATTAGATTAGATAACTTTTGTTTTCTTCCTCATAACGCCAGCGCTTCCCAAAGTTCAATTTTTTTGGGCAGAACTTCCCGGAAGAATCTTCACTTGGAGTTAATTCCTTCAAAGCATCGGTTGAATTTCAAAGTTTTATGTAGAATCAAGGAGAAAGAGAATGTTAAAGACGAGAGAGAAAAGGTTGGTGCTTGCAGTGGTGGGTTAGTAAACGGGGTACGTGTCGAGGAGCTGGACAAAAACGCAGGTTTGGGTATGGAAAATGCGTCAAGAGAAGCTGGTTTTGATTTGGTTTGGCCTCCATGGAAGAATATTCCTCAGAGATATAAGCTCATCGGTACCACTTCACTTGCCTTTGTTATTTGCAACATGTATAAGGTTGGTCTTTGACATTTTTTTGCTTTGATCCTATTCTCTTAGGCAATTTAACAAACAGTTTGCAGATCACAACTCATAAGAAATATATTATGAAGCTAAAGTTGACCTGTCGATGCCAGTAATTGCCTTTCTGAGTCATGTGATGTTATTGCAGTGAAACTCCTCCATAGAACTCCATGCAGAACCTTGGGGACATTTGTATGTTGAAATGAACAAAAACAAGTTACAATATTCATTATTTACTTTTATGTTTAGGTTGACTTAATTTTATTAAGTGTTAAATGGGATAGGTGAACTTGAGTGTTGCTATAATTCCAATGTCACATCAGTTCGGGTGGAATTCATCAGTATCTGGATTAGTGCAATCATCGATCTTCTGGGGTTATGCATTGAGTCAGTCGCCAGGGGGTTGGCTTTCGAAGCTTTTTGGTGGAAGGTTAGTTTTTTTTTTATGACTTCGGCTATTGAGTTCAAATGTGCAATCTTTCCACTTTATTCGTGATTTCTTGCAATATGGATTAGAAAGTTTTCATTTCAAATTTAAAAAGATTAAAGAAAAAACCGGTGATCTTGAAGTTATCCACAATTTAGGACCTCATTAAGAATTTGAGGATATTTTGTGCTATCTGTGAGCATTGATGAGAAGCTAGCAAATTTAGCTCTGATATACTGAATCCTAAGGTATATTTTATTTGAGGATATTTTCGTATCTCTTGATTAATGATAACTGTTCCCTTTAATGTATTTATTCTACACATCTTAATTACACATACATTTGGACCGGCATCGCAAATTACCTTTTATTATCAAATGTATGATGAGTTTAGAATTAACAAATGACTAATAACATCTCCATATTAATATGGGGCTCTTAATCATCCATTCATAATCGTTACGGAAAAGTCCCGTAGATTATTGAAACAAGCAATTTCCAAACAATCTGTCATTTGTTTGATGTTAAAGAAATGACTTCCATAGATTATTGAAGGACCAAAAATTCAATTTTCTTTTGAAAGTCCCATGTACGCTTCATATTACCTGCTAGCTTCTTATTGATGCAGAAAAGTTCTTAAGATTGGAGTATTGGCTTGGTCCTTGGCTACAGCAATTGTTCCTGTTCTTGCTGTGTTCCTGTTCTTGCTGGATTCCTGCCTGGACTACTCTTGTCTAGGATTTTGGTATGTAGGCATTCTTTTTCTTATTTTTTCTTCAATTGTCATTATCTAGTTACTGTCAGGATTACTAGTCCATTTAATCAAATCTCTTGATTGTCTAACTGAAAGTGTTCAGGTTATACAGATTATTAGATTTTATTATCATATCATTTATTCTAAAGTTTCAATGAAGCTGTTCAGCTGTTTAATGTATTGTTCATTGATATGATATGCAATTATGCTGGAGCTTCTTTTGTAAATCTAGGTCGGAATAGGAGAAGGTGTTTCTCCATCAGCTGCAACTGACCTTATTGCCAGGTATGTTTGGCATCTATACTCTTAAGAGCATGTTGTTTTATGACCTACGGTTCATGTTGTTTCACAAGTAACCTTAAGGGCATGTTTGCCCTAACTTTATACTTTTCATTTGCTGTATTAAGCTGTCCACACTCCACATGCAGCACATTGGTGAACTGAAACTTCCTGGCCATGGTTTTACTACCATCAAAATTCAGCTCTCCTTTTTCCCCTTGTAACAATAGTTAACAAAAGATGGACCATGGAAAGCTTCTCTACAAATTTTTTAGCATAGTTCTTGTTGAAACTGGAGTTTATTGATTAATGTTTCTAGTAAAATCAAATGCATACAAATCTGTCTGAATATGTCGATTTGTTTTTTTGGGACTCTGTTTGATGAGATATCTTAAGTTTGGTGTTTTCTTCGGAAATCTATTACTCCATTTTATATGAAATCTTCTTTTCAAGTGTTAAATCTCTCAACAACCTCTGTAAATTTATTATAAATTCATAAATCACCCCAGGGATTTTTATATACGAGTATATAGGGCTGTATGCATGCTATATACACCATTAAAATCTTATATTGTTTGGAGATTCATTTTCAGGTCAGGAGGTAAGAATCAGTTACCCATCCCTGTGCTGTGGAGAAATGATTTTTTTCTTCTCTCTTTTTACATAATTACACTTAGAGACACAGATGAACTTTTATAGTTTTCCAAAACTAGAAAGCATTTTGAATCTAACATTGTTATCTGGCCTTTTGGTATATGGATACTTTGTGCCGCTAGTGCACTTTTTGTGATATTGTTCATCCCTAAATAACTAACCGTATTTTGCTTGGTATTGTCCGATACAACATGCAGATCAATACCTTTGGAAGAATGGTCCAGGGCTGTATCATTTGTCTTTGGTGGGTTAAGTGTAGGAAGTGTTACAGGGTACGTTTTTAAGTAGGCAAATACATATTAATGTTCAACTAGGTGATTCATGTTATGGACTTCGCTTGAAACTAGGACCCTCGTGAGTGTAATTTAGTTTCAAGTGATCTTCCATTAGGAAGGGGTAACAAGAACAAATTGTTGATAGGCATCTAAGCACTGTGCAAATATAGAATTGCACTTGTTCCTGACTTCTGAATTCTTGAAGAATTAATCTATATCTGCCTTCTCAATGACCTTTAGCCGTATATGAACAAGCCTTTTGAAGTCCATTTTCAAATTTTACACTTGGGAGTGCCGTGCCTTCTACCAGACCATTATGCTCCTGTTAGAATTCCAAAGTCTCATAGTGGTTATTGGCCAAAATAGAAGAGGAAGACAAAAGGACATGCATAGAAACTAAATGGTCTTGAATAGAAAACAGGGAATAGTATGAACCATGTTGTTGACTCTGGGCAAACCTGATACTTGATACGTAACATATTTTGCAAATTTACTAACCAGTCAGAAGATTATCAAAACATGGTAGTTTTCTATAACTTAATCATAGAATGCGACAATGAATGTTTTAAACATTGTTATTAATTGTGTTTGATCTTTCACTCTTTCATTTTTCCTTGATTTCCTCTTCAATCAGTTCAATGTACTAATGATCCTGACTTTTGGTATATGACAGCATTGCGATCGGCTAATCAGAACAAGTCGTGGAATGATTCTCTAAATGAATCAGATGAGATGGAAAATTAATGGAATAACACCCTAGAAGAGTTGCGTGTGTCATTGAAGGTATGGTGTCTAATGTTTAGTTACCTTCTTCTGACAATGAGAGCTGTTATCTTCCCCACAAAAAGAAAATGTGTATTTTGAACTTCTATGGTTTTTATGTCTTAGCTTTTGGTGAATATTTTTATCATCTAAGGTACCCTTTCTGATTTGGTTGTGACTATTTGATCTCCTATGCTTTGGTTTACTTCAACTGTATATTAAATTCTTAGTGGTTTCATTTGAAAAGTAGTTCTGATTTGTGGAACATATGCTGGTTGCATATCCTGCTTATTAAGAGCCTTATTTTAGTTGGTACAACTGGCTATGAGGCATATAGAATTCTTTCCCAATGTGGTTCATGGTCATTGGTATTAGAATATGCTTTCTAGATTTATAACTTAATGTAGGTTTTATTATTAAGAAAAAGGTTTTTGCTTTGGGGTAATGGGTAGCTCAATTGCTTTTGGACTACTTTTGTTATCATCACAAAATAAACTTGTTTTGGCCTCAGTCGAAAACTATTGATAATCTTGTTTTATTAGTAGCAAGTTCTAATGTTTCATTATATTGGTCTTGGTCATGTTCTGCTTGGTTCATAGGATGTACCATGGAAGGCTTTTTTTCAGAAGTCCAGCTGTATGGGCTATGATATATGCTCATTTTTGCGGAAGTTGGGGTCATTTTACTTGTTTATCTTGGCTTCATACCTTTTTTAGATAGGTTCATAGCATTTCAGTATTTTACCCCTTTCATATAAACATTCAACAAGGTGAGTATTTTTAGAGGATCATGTGCATTTTGTATATTTCGACCTTAAGGGATACTACACTTGTTGTGTCATGATCCTAAGAGTCCCGCAGGGGTTGTTTTAATCCACCCTTTCGTCGCATAAAACTGTATTTTTTTCACAATTTTATAATCAACTATTTAGTACTTGTCATTCTATTTTCTTGTTATATTATTTCACTCTTGTAGAAGTTTAACTGCTGTTTTGCATGACATGCAGTGAGGAGCTGGATCTGAATTTGAGAGAAGCTGCATGGGTAAGGTTAAAGTATTTGTATTCTCTGTTAGAGCATTCTTCTGTAGATTTAAGGAAGAATGTGCAACAGCTTTAGCCTTCAAGTTTTGTCGTGTGTATTGGCAGAATTACTATGTAAATCTATGAGCATATATTTTAAAAAAGAAAAAGAAAAAAAAAAAGAACTCTGAAGCCAATTTTGCACCTAACCATTCTGTAGTTTCTTTCCTCTGATGAATGATGATAGTGAACTCAGAAATTGTGTGTAATTTCTTATATCAGATACACCCAGTTCTTATAGCAGTTACCGTGCATTCCCAGACTATTGAATTATTTATGTTCTTACAAGTTAGAAACAATATGCAATGTAACTGCAGGTTTCAATCCTTCCTCCCCTGGCTTCCATTTTTGTGACAAGCATAGCTGCACAGTTTGCTGACAATTTAATCGCAAATGGAGTTGAGACCACTACGGTATGGCATGTGACTATTTTTACTTTCTTTAACGAGTTTCTTCATGTTGCAACAAATGATACGAGATGCCCATAATCTGATATAGGTTTTTTCTTAGATCATCTTTGGAGTGAATCTATATAAGCTAAGAAGTGATATTTGTTCCTTGGAATATTTAGCTTTAAAATTTTAAGGACCCGCGAGAACAAGAAGAAGCAAGCTTGAATTGTTCTTTTGAATATGTTATTTGTGATTTGAATCTTACTGATGGCCTTAACTTCGTGCATGCAGATGAGAAAGATCTGCCAAGCAATTTCCTTGTTGTCTCCTGCAACTTGCATGATTCTATCTTCTCTGGATCTAGGACTGAAACCATGGGAAATTGTGGGCATTCTCTGCTGTGGATTATCTCTCTCCAGTTTTGCCTTGTCAGGTAGTGACTAATCCAGCTAGTTCCTTGTTCTGGTTATAGAAAATTAACAGTTATTTTGCATGATATGCCTTTTTCTTGGCTTCCTAGATACAGCATCGGAACTATCTCCTAACCCCTCAACTGCATGCAGGGCTGTATTGTACACATCAAGATATATCGCCTGAATATGCAAGTATACTTTTGGTAAGTAAGTTTATAAATTGCAAGTTGATTGGTTACGTACTTGAAATCTAGGATCTTAAACTGACTAGTGGCATGTAAAAGAGATACTCATGTATTCCTGCTATAAAGTTGGAGCATGTTTTCGACTTTCTTTTATCTTCCGAATGTTGCAATCATACGTAGACAGTTACATTTAAGCATGCTTCTCTGTGAATCACATTAAAAGGTTCTTTGTATTTTCCTCGTAGAGCATTACCAACACTGTCGGAGCAGTGCCTGGAATTGTTGGTGTTGCCCTTACTGGTTTTCTTCTTGATTCAACTCATTCATGGGGTGTAAGTTTAATCTTTTTGATCCATAAATGGAAATGATGCCTCTCCCTATACCGTACCAAAATAACAGGAATTATGTTCTGTGTAGGTGCCATTGTTTGCACCGTCCATATTCTTCTACTTGACTGGTACCATTGTCTGGTTGGCTTTTGCCAGCAGTAAGCCTCAAAACTTTACAGAGAGTGATTGACCTTGTTTCTGCACTTTACTTGTTTTTCCCCCTCCAATTGAAGCATCCAAACTGATACACAGTGTTCAAGGTATCCCTCTCCACCGTGCATATGTACAAGTCAAACGAGTTCGATGTTTATAGTTGGTAGTTGTTCATATACCTACGTGGGAAATACACATTATTAAAACTGCAATTTTCTTGAAATAATTTGTATATCTAGGTAACGTATTGGTCGCATATTGTACTCGAAATTTTCAGTTCTCATTTTTGTTAAGATGCTTATTAAAGTTGGCAATCAGTCCTATCTTTGAAAAACATAATGCTTATGACATTCTTACCTTCTCTTCTCTTCCGGACACCGATACACTTCATACTTTACGGATTAACTTAAGCCAATATATGTGTTGGTTTCTTCTCCCACGTATTCAAAGCAACAAGTTTGCTTTGCCGGAAATTGACTTGAAATTATGAGGTAACTTGTAGTAAGTCAATTACAACCAACTGAATGAATTACATGGAAAAGAAACAGTGGGAAAGCCAAATCTTGTGCAATACCAGCATGTTAAATAACGCTAACTTGACATAATTGAATAAACTTCAGTTTCCACCTTACAATTGATTGCTTGATCAAACGCTACCGGGATACTACAAAAGCCCACAACCTAATCAAGCCGATACGAAGTTCTCCTAAACAAATAGGACCCGGCAGTTAGTTCAAGATACAATGAGATGCATCATAATCACCTGTAACATGACTACATGACAAATGCCGTAAATAAAATTCGTTTGGAATGGTGAATTTTCTACTCTTAAGTAAACAAACAAACTGAATTCTCCCTCCCTAAAATTTCCTCACCCAGAGGAAAAAAAGCAGGAGATAGTAGAATATCTGAAGGTTAATGATCAGTTTCATTTCCTCTTCTTCGATGGCGGCTGAGGAACTTCATCATCCTCATCTTCTTCTTCGTCCTCTACTTCATCCTCATCGTCGTCGTCCTTGTCGTCATCGTCCCCGTCATCATCCTCGTCTTCGTCATCCTCTTGACCGCTCCCTCCATTCCCATTGGCTTCAGGCTCATCCTTGGGATCCCCTTCTTCACTTTCTTCCGCTGAGAAATCCTCATCATCACCATCATCATCTTGATCATCTACATTGTCCTCTTCATCTTCGTCATCATCCTCTGTATCACTGCCATCTTTGTTTTCTGGGCCAGGATGTTCCCTTCTTAGAAGTTCATCAAATGGAAACCTGAAAAAGAAGTCAATCCCACTAGCTCTCAGATTTCCACATCAATGATTGATGGGTGGTAAATTAAGATGAAAAAGAAAAGGAATTCCATTACCTCTGATCTACTGCAGTCAAATTAAGTGATGCATTCATATCATTCAGCACCGATCCCGTCTGCAACATCTTAAATCATGTCAGAAAGTATCCTGAGCAAAATGCTATAATAATAAGTAAATAAATGATGTAAGCTTCTCATATGCAACAAGTTTCTATGCACATTTAAAAATGTTACAGAGCAACAGAAATAAGTTTTTGCATCAATTCAGGTCGACATTATATGGATATACCACCCAAAACATAATCAAAAGATCAGAGGAAAATGGTCCGCAGACATGGAGGTGGAACTGTAACCAACTCAGTATGCGATTATTTACAAGCCAACGTTTTTTAAGTACTGAAATGTTAACAACTTATTCAAATGATTAAAATAATCAGTTTCATCATCAAACAAAGATGATCCAGACTTCCCAAATTAAGTAATAAGTAACCTTGATAATTAGAAGTGATATAGAAGGATTCAGGTGTCTTGTGTAGAATCTAACTAAAAACAAAAAGTAGTAGGTCCCCACAGGCAGCAATTTAAAGAATCTATAGCCATCACTGGATGTTGAAGAAGATGGTAATGTTAAATTGCAGGCAACAAAACAAAAAACCGCATACTATTTTCTATTAGCAAGAAGATCATATTAATTATTATAACAAAGCTTAATCTAAACTTATTATAGGAAAAAAACCATTTTCAGGAAAGTACAAGTTTCAGTCATCAAAAAGCTACTAAAACGTAATGAACTTAATTAAAAGAGAAAACAAAAGGTGCAAACAAGTGTAATCTTCCACAAACGCCTATTCTAAAGATAAGAGGAAAACTTATGACCCCCAAGAGGCGGCCCACACAATTTCAATCGCTGAAAGTAAAGCTTGCCCTTAACAACAACAACAACCATGTACAAATTAATAACAGAAAATGTAGTAATTCTAACACTCTAGTATCTAAAAAACCTACCTGAAGACAAGAAGAGAGTAAAGTCAACTACCAAATTCAGTAAATAGGGTGGGTGTGGGGGAAGAACAAAATACAAGCAGCATAACCTTAAAAACAAACAAATGTAATGTTTTTGGGGAAAAACCCAAAAAGTAGAACATAGCAAATGAAGCAAACAACACGAGTTTCAAACTAGGGAAATCTCTACAAAGAAGAGAGTAAATATACCAGCATGAGAAGGCAAGCAAGAGACTTTACAGCCAGAACTAAAGTCTCGGCCAACAAAGCTTCCATTACAGAGCATACCCAAATGCTCTTTTCAACGGGACTGAAACTACCCACCTCCATTGCTGCCTTAACTATGCTAAAGCAGAAGCACACTTCCTAAAGGAAAAATATTGAAATCAGTTAACCAAAAGCAAAAGACGTTGGAAAAATAGTGAAGATGTAGAGAAGGAGAGATAAAGACCTAAGCAGAGCAGTTTCTGGATCTGGGTTAGGGTTCGGTTAGGGTAAATCCTAGGGTTCGGTCCGGATTAGGGTTTCTGGTTTCCAAAAAAAATGATATTTACCAAGGTTGATTTTTGCGACTTCCAAGAAGGATGAAAAAGAAATGATTTGGATGAGAACAGGTAAGTGAAGTGGAAGGAGAAGAAATGGGTTTGGAAATAGTGTATTTGACTTGACGCAATTCTGGTGAAATTCAAATTGTTTTTCCTCGAGGTTCGGAATTCCACATATGAAAGCCTACCGTAATTATTAATTAATGATAATAAATACAAGGATAACTATTTTAAATACCACCAATATTTAAGCGCTAACTCATTTATACCATAATCGTTTTAATTTTATCAATTTTAGCACTAACGTTTATTTTAAATGCAATTATAACACTTCGTTGTTAATAATTTAACGGCACGATGATTGGGCAACGGCATGTCGTTACATCGTTAAGGTGGATGCCTCATCTAAATGACGTCGATTTTGAAGTTTATATTTTAATGCTCAAAATACCCAAAATGACATCGTCTTGCTTAAACCCTAATTTTCCTAGAGACTATACTCAAATTTTCCCATTATTTTTTCTCTCCTTCCTCCATCTTCATCTGCATCTCCTTTTCCATGGTTTTCTTGGCAACCAAATGATCACCGTCCGACAGCGACGCCTTTGTTCATTGCTAAATCAGAGAACTTTTCCTCAAAGGAGGGTCTTCGTAAAATCGACCATCGACTTCATCAATCGAAAGATGAAGTCTGCATTTTCTGTTTGCAGCGATGAACACTTGCGAGATGCTGGTGAAAACACTTCCTCCATGCTTTATATATACACAAAAAATATCGGTTCAATGAATAACAAAACAACGGCGACGACAGAGCAAAGCATTGGGATCCCAAGCACTAAAGCCCAGCTAATATCATTTTGGTTATAAACCACAGTAGGTTGAGCGATCATCAAGACAACCATTTGAGTGTTTTGAGCAATCATCAAGATGACAGTTTGAGTGGTGTAGTATAAATTGTGAAAACTCTTGTTTTCTTTTCACCATTCTTCGGTCGTCAAATCAAATTGATCGATGGCGAAGGGAACACAACAAAGTTTGATTCCGTTGTTTTTCGATGGATAAACAGAATATTCTGATAATCAAAATGACGAGTTAGGCATTGTTGTAGGGTATGCATTGGCCGAGTTGTAGTTTCTCGTTAGTACACGATGGAGGGTGCAGCAGTGGAAGTAAAGCCGTCAATCGTGATTATCATTCCCTATCGATCAGTGGTTGAAATCACATGTTATTGATTATGTTCTGATAGTATATTTGAAATCTAGTTAAACATGCATGACATTACGAGGATATATATATATATATATACCACGATCATTGACAATGACCTGAGAATAATTGTCCAAATTTTGCCGATGAATGCATCAAAATTTGCCCCAATCGTATCATTTAAATTAAAACCACTCAAAGAAAGTCTTCAATGATAGAAACAGGTAAATGATTGCAGTGCAGTGAAAGTGGAAGGTTACGACCTACATGAAAACCATACTTTTTTTTTGTTACTTTATTTCTCTAGAAAATTTCAATTATTTTTAACAAAATATTAGTTCAATTTAATAAACTAAAACATTTAAATTTAGGTTGAAGTTCTAACAAATTAATTCATAAACTCGCAGGTTTTTTTAGCAGCACCTGAAGAGCATTCTATATCCAACTCCTCCAGGCTCCAAGTTGCTCAAGCCATCTAATTCCGAGAAGATTTAGAAATGGTAATAAAATTCAGTTGGTTTAATTTTGTCTCCAAACCTTGTATTCTTTGGGAATTTGAAATTTAGTCCATTTGCTTTTAAAATCTCAAAGAGTAAAAAAAGAGTGTATAATTAAGAGAAAGGGAATAATATCTATCGGTCCATTCCATTCAAAACCTCAAAAAGACAATATGCTACTGTTGAAGAAATTGTCTTCCAAATGAAGCACTTCCATATTCGTCGAACTTAGTTCTGCCACATTATTACCGAGTACAGTTGGTAAATTTATTGCTTCACATTTCATCTAATTATAAGCTAGTATTAAACAAAAATATTTCATATTTGAAAATTTATGGATCAATTAATTTTTTATTTTAAAAAATACAATTAATTAATCATTTTAATTCCAATTATTATCTATCAAACTAAAGATCAGTAAGTTTGTCGATCTGACAGCATTTGATTGGTTAAATATATAATTTTACTTAAAATTTATTTAAAGCTAATAATTTACTTTTTCTTTCTCAAGTTGTGAATTATCCTTATTATATAATATAAAGTACTTACTTTGATTGGTATGATCGCTATTATAATAATAAAAAACATATTTATAAGCATAATTATTAAAAATAATTGTGTTCCGGTAATCTTTTTCTCATCAATAAACTAAGGACCAATCAGAACTGATTTATTATCTTTGACAACAATAAAATTAAATCATCAGTATAATAAGTGACAAAACTTGGTTTAAATATTTGGACTAAATAGATACTCTCGTTAGGATTTAACAACATAAATAGGTTGTTTTTTAGATTTAAATCAAGGATCTCTTAACTCCACGATGAATTAGAAAAGATGATTTATGTCAATAAAGCAACAATTTAATCAAAATGTGAAAGGTTAATAGAATTAAATATACATTAAATGCGAAAGTACATAGACAAACTTCCATTAGATTATTGGTTAACCATATTACACATGTTATGATGAGTCACCACTGATTGGACATAAAATAAAATAAATTAAATAATTAAAATTAATAATTGCAATCATGACCAAATTAAGTTAAATTATGACCAAATTAAAAGAATGTATAAATATCAAGGATCAAATGTATAATTATACCAGTAAAATCATGCAGTTGCGACGGCAAGTTATTTCCTAAATCGTTCCAAATAAATTCAAAGTCTCTAAATAATTCAGTTTAGATAGCATCTTAAAACCTGCAATCAGATACGAAAGCTCACAACAACAACAAAAAGGATTTAGAAGCATTAGTATGGTAAGTGACAAAACTTGTTTGAACTAAGATTGCACTTATCGATTCTGAAATACTATCATTAAAACGATTGTAATTGAGCCAAGGATCCCTCCATGGCGTTTAACTTCACTACTTTCCGAGCTTAAACATAATTCATAAAGTATACAAATTAAAATATTAAATACACTCGGATTATATATCCAATTAGAAACGTTGGGTACAACTTGTGATGTTAATTCATTGTAGCTTTTGCAACGAAGTTTCGTTCGATGGTGGAAATATAAATGTTATTATGGGGACAGTTCACCGTTGTTGTGTTACTTGTGTACACTTTATAAAAAAATTAAAATAATATTCAAAGTTTTAAAAATAAAAAAAAAATCCCATAAATTTATTAAATATATAAAAACCGTATAGTACTCATAAAATTTCTTAGGGAAAACTCTAAAATACACTAGGTTTTGTAAAAATTGCCGACATTCCTATAGCCAAAAGGTAGGGAGGGCAGAAGAGAGCAGTCAAAACGCTGAATCCAATGCATTTTACCATATCAATCCAAGGAAGATCAATTTGGGAACCTGAAATTTGGAAATGATATCAAAATAGTCAAAAACACTACAACTTTTCATATTGTATATGATATAATTCAGTGCACCCACACAACTTTATAAATAAAGCACAGACAAAAGACATGACCTTGTTAGTTCTTACTTCTTACCTGCCTGATTCTGACTTTTCGATCTTTTGTTGTAGTAAAGCAACCCCATGAGGTCAAGCAGTGAATTTGATGACTTTGGAACCAAAATATCATAACCAAACTTTGAATTTGATGAATTCGTACAGAATGGTTGTGGGGTTTACAGGTCACATAAAGGCCTCCATTTTCAAACCTCAATCTTGACTTTTAGGCCCTTTTCACCGGCTTTCACACACCTTGCTACCCACCAAGAATAGTGTTTACTAATCATGGATCGGGTTCAAACCAAAATCTAAGCCCTTTTAATATCTCATCAAACTCAAAATTTGATCTAAATTTTTAGGTAAAAACTTGCACCCACACTCAAATAATTTTTTTTGGTATTTAGGGAATTTAAACGGCATCGAATCGACGCTTACTTTGTTAGGGTTTCTACACCATCTGCCTTCAGCAGAGGAATGAAATCTCGTGGAGGATCTCTCAACTCGTAGACTCCATTTTCCATTCCGATTTTCATTCTCGCTAATTTGTTCGCACATCCGTTGCCCTCTCTCCATCTATGGCGAATTTTAACTACCCATTCTTCATTTCTTAATGCGATGCATTTCCTAACTATTTTTTTTTGGGTGCAGGTCCTCTGGGATTTCATTCGGATTAACTTTATTTTAAGCTTTAATCTAATCTAAACTTAAAAAGTTCGACCCGATAGGATCTAAAACATTATGATTACTGTGGATGATTGTCTAACATTTTCGGTATGCTTGTGATGGGCCATGTTTAATCCACCCTTCCCTACCACGGTGAAGACAAAAAGTGGGAACAGTCAGCCCACGCCAGTCCCTTTTGTCAATGCCATGAGCTTGATGCCGATACGCAAGTAACGCAATGGGCAGCACACTTTTCTGACATTTCTCAACACAAATATTGGTTACACCTAGAAACAATTAATGCTCCTATATACACCTTTCCAATGAAATGGATATATGCATTCTCATTCCACTAACCGCGTATGAATTTAACCTTTTGCTATGACATTTACATGAAAAAAAGATAAGGCTGATGAAATGAGTAACTGTCAACCATATATGCAAAATCGGAATGTGATAATTTTTTGGTTTTTATCGGAAGATGTTGTCGATAGCTTACTCATAGCAAGCACATGCACCCATAGTGCAGCCCAAAGTAAAGGACAAGAGTTGATGAAATCATATGATAATAGGGGTGGGTATATTCCACAGTTTCGCTTTCAACTACTATCCAATTTTCAATTACATCGGAAACAGATATGTTCACCCTCCCCTACACATGCACCCACCACATTTACTTACTCTTCACCTTATTATTTGTTAGGGGGATGTTATTATTGGTTAATTTTAGAATCGAACAACTACGTTTACAGAGTATGCAATACTACTTTGTAATCACCCGATATTCAGATAAAAAAAACCTCAAAGGCATGGGCCATTTGTCACATGCAACCATCTTCTAGCAATATATAAACCACCCATATTTTGAGAATCCTATGGTTTGAGGCAAGTACTAGAGCAATGGACTGGAACTCTTGGTTATCAAAAACTGCACTTGAGCCCTCACTCGTGTATGAGTATGGCCTTGCCTTTTCTTGCAACGAGATCGAACAGGAGGACTTGGCGTACTTCAATCATCAGTTTCTTCAGAGCATGGGAATTTCAGTTGCTAAGCATAGGCTGGAGATTCTCAAGCTCGCTAGGAAGGAAACCGGAGAAGCCCCTAACAGCCTGGCCAAGCTCATTTTGGCAATCAACAAAAGTACAAGAAAGTGCTTCAACAAGTACGTTAACAAGTTGGTTCATCACGAGGACAACTCGATTAAGCCGTTGCCGGAGCCGGTTCGTCATCAAGATCAGTGGAGAGTAGCGCTGACGTTGTCACGGAAGGGCAAGAACGAGAAGGAGGTGATGAAGATAGTGCAGCCGGTGGTGAGCAGCAGGAAGGTAGCAAAATCTGGTCCCTTGGATTACAGAGGACAAGAGAAGTTGCTTGTCCTTCCTAGGAGCTTGAAACTATCAGGCCCCCTTGATAGAAGAATGCAGGAGAAAATGGTGTTCAATTATAGGAGCCCCATAACTTCTGGTCCAGCAGATGTCTCAATAGCAGCACAAGAGAGGTTGATGCTCACAAATGGGCGTAGGAGCCCAAAACTGTCTGGACCTCTTCATTACGCAAGAACACCAAGCCCAAAGCTTCAGGGTGATCATTACAACAAGGAAAAAGCAGGCCAGGACTATGATGATCAAACATTATGGGCAGAACTGTTTCAGAACATGAAACCCACTTGATCACGTCTGAGGAATCTTTCTTACCTTTGGCCTTGCATATAAGGTTAGCAGCATTGAACAGATTGTATCCTTTTTGGGCTCAGGTGACCTAAAGTTTCTAAACATATATATCCTTTAAGATTTATGGTTTGTTAGGATCTTCTTGCTCTGTAAAACCCTTCATATCGGCAACTTTCATGCTTTGTAATGAAAAAAAAAATCTGTGGTGTGAGCTTTCCCAGAATTTTTTGGCCATGTATGCAAATTCATGCATCTTTTTGTTGAAGTGATTGATCTTCTTCAATATTGCAAAGATGTTAATTTTCACACTAAATGCTGCTAGAGAGAATTGTTTTGAGAATTCAATGATTTTGATCCTGCATTTCAATGCGGTCGATATGGCTTTACTCACTCTCTTAACAAGAGCTAGCTACCGTATTGAATACCAGCCAGCCTTGTTCAATTTCTCTCTAAATATTGAATCCCACAATATCTAAGGTTTTTTGAAGTTGTTGTCTACAATACAAAGGAATTTAACTCAGCTGCTGAGAATTAGAGCAAGGGTTTTAAGAATCCTAGAGTGCAACAACACATGAAAGCATAAATTTAGAGTTTAAGCGCAGCAAAATGGAGAAACTTTTTCTTAAAGCAAAAGAGGTCTTCATTATACCCCCTCGGAATTTGATTTAACTTTGAAAATCCTTTTTGCTTCAAATTATTACAGCTTCCTGTTCACTAAAGAAGAAGGTTGATGAAGCATTTATTTTATTCTTAAAATCGTATAATTTCTTTTCAATCCCTTCAGAAGTGTAAGATTATAATTCAGTACAATAAGAACCTGTACTCTGACTCCTAAATCAAAAAGATAATTTTTTTTATTGAAAAGGAATTTATTACCAGGTGTCTCATTAAAAACCACCTCTTAAGAGGAAAAGAGTAGACATATTAATAAGAGACAACATAGAACAAAATCAAAGATCCAACAAAAACAAATACAACCAACACCCAAAACTACACCACCATAAAAACTACCTCTCACCTATTCTCCTCGGTTAGCATGTCAATTAAATCCTCAAGGGGCGATAGACACATTTGAGTTTCAATTACATCAGAACCAGTACTCCTCGCCAGGCTATACGATTACCTTCTCTTAAAATATGATTGCAACGAACCTCCCATTAGCGATCCATTAACACATACATGTGCTCCAATATAGTTAAGGAAACATTTCCCACCCTTCTTTCCCGAAGTCATCGGATAGTCTTTAGGCTATCAGTCCCAACAATAATTGTTCTCATTCCCATCTTCCAGACGCAATGTAAATCAACATATATATTCCACAATTCCGCTTTCAACACTGAGCAAATGCTATGAAATTTCTTAAGCCCAACTGTCACGCTCTCTCGTGATCACGATGCCATGCCATTGCTCGTTATTGGCAAAGATCAATTTTTAAATTCGAGTTGCTGCTTTTATACGCTCTTATCCATTCCCAAACACCGCTATGGCGTCATTCCCTACCCGGCCGGTTCTAGTCAGGAGAAAAATCACATTTTGACAAGGATACGAACAACTAGTTTCCCAATCAGTAGTAGACAGTGGGCCTGTCCGAAATTCCAATTGATGAAATCTACACATCACTATGATGTTTTGCTGGTTTCAACATCACATTGAAAAACAATATATAACATAAGATATACACTAGACTTAATCACAAAGAGACAAAACATGAACTATTGTTTTTCTAGATTAAAAGAAATCTCAAATCCGCTCTTATCCTTTGAAAAAAGAAACAAACGGGGTGAGTCAGGTATCATTCAGCAACGCACCCACATGGTTGGCTCATACGCATGGAATTGTCCTGACCCTCAAAACGGAATGCAATAAAATAATAATGAAGTGTTTTTCCCCACTTAGATGGAAGGGGGACATTGGGTGATACAGATTTCTTAAGAAAATCGATCTCTTTTTGGCTTTGGGCATGCAGGAGAATCTGACAGATAATGCGGTGATATGAAATGAATCGAACGGTCCCGAATGCTAGTTGCTATGCGAACCGATTTATCTCGATCTTTCTATCGTTTCGCCCTTTCACGATTTCAAAGCTCGCCAGTTCTCTGGACCCATTTGGGCGCCACCAATATAATGACAATAAAGTGGAGGGGTGGTTTCCCTGTTTCATGTACTTAATTCTTTTCAAACCTTTTTTTTCGACGTATTATTATTGCCACTAATTTTATACAAACTTATAGAAAACGAGTTTGATTTTTTTTTTTTGAAAAAAAAATCAACTAAAGCTCAAATAAGAAGTTTTCCAGGTTGAATCAACTTCAATTACGGAGATTTTGGTTTGAAGATATTTCGGGATTAATATAGAATGTGATACCAAAAGATTATATTTATTAAAACAAAAATATAAAGAAACTGATATCGGATTTAACTTTTTTAATTCAATTGTTTCTGTGGTCTGTTCAGTTCCTGTGGGCTATTAAGTTTCTGCTTAATCATCCCTTCCCAATTTCTGTGGTAGATTGAGTTACTGTGGGCTTATTCAGTTTCTGCTAAAGTCATGTCTTCTGAGTTTCTGTGGGCTTTACTATTGACTAGTTCTTATCCTAGTGGTAATTTTGCTTTTTAATGCTTGCTTAATTGCGACACAAAGGAGACACCCGGAAAAGTATTTATTATCATTATCCGACCCCCAATGTAAATATTGCTCAGCCTCGGGTACTCCTTTCTCATCTTCAAGGTTTTTTGGTATTTTTCTGTTAATAATGTCCCCTTATTTTCTAGCAAATTTGCAAAGGGTCCTCCATGCTCATGCTGTAATTCGAGTTTTTCTCGAGTTTCCATCGTTGAAATCAATGGATTTCATTTTAGTTCTCCAAAGTTCAGTTCGATCTTCTGCCACGTTCAGTTTATTGCATCCATTATGTTTTTTCCAAGTAAATCCCAAATTCTTAGTTACCGGAATCCAAGTAAAATCAAGATCTTTAAATAACGATCGGGACAAGTTCCAATGCCTGCAAAATCAAATGAAAAATATCAACATTAAATCAAAATAAAGTACTAGATTTCCGAAAACGAAATAATGTAAAGATTAATAAAAATAGAGAGATAGATGACAGAACGGTGAAGAAATTGGAAAAAAAAGAGTAATGAGAGGAGATAAAGATCAAACGGATGACGGTGCAGATTTTGCAAACTGGAAATTGAAAAGAAAAATGGATTAAGAAAATTTGCGCTGGGATGAAATGGTGCTTGGAGAGCAAAACGAATGAAATAAATAAAACTTAAAAACCAATCAAAACTGAGATCTGGGCTCAAACTTTTAGATTTTTAATTAAACCTAATTATAGTAGTTAGATTAGTTTTTCTGAGTGTTCTGATTTTTTTTGGTCCAAAACTTCCTCAAATTTGCCATTGACTGCAAATATATGTATTTACACTAATAAAGCATATGTAGTATACTGATCTGATTCTACGGTTTCTACACCCGGAGTACTAGTAACCAAATTTGTCACAGGTCCATGATCCCATTCCCAAGATCTCCAACATCATCGCCGGATTCCGACTCCACCGCAAACATTTGTGCCGCTGCTACAAAGCTCGACTTCCAATAACCGGAAAATATCAGAGACTTACCCAAAAACCTTGCAAAAAATTTGACATACCACAAAGGGAACCATCATTAATCATCGGCTTTAGACATCACGGAGAGCCGGCTTGGCCTAGGCTGAAAAGCTGCACGACGACGCTGCTGATGAGAGGATGGTCTAATCAACGCAGACAAAGCTCTCTTAACCAAATCTCCTTCAACTCCTCCAATTCTAACTAACGAGTTCGTCATAGCAGATCTACGCGCGTTAAGCCGATTACTAGGAGCATAACCGGACGCCGCGTGCCGATTATTGAAACTCTTATGAAGACTGCAACGGAAAGATCCAGGATGCGTCGTAGGAGAACACATACAAGTACGCTTTGGCTGCTTGCTCTGTAAATTCTTTAATGCATCGGTATTTCTACGGACAGCTGAAATCGAACGGTTCGGGGAAATCGGACGATTATCGAGCGAGAACCTCACGGACGGCGAAGATGAAGGGTGGTTATAGAGATTGACACGCATAGGAGAAACAGATCTTTGTTGATTAAAAAAAGTTGAAGAGCGTGAAGTGAAGCTTGAACTCGAATACGCAAAAGCCGAGGAAGAAGAAGTTGGAGACTGTGAAGCGTAGTGAGACCTGAACCGGCCGGCTGGTGAAAGT
Organism: Hibiscus syriacus; assembly: GCF_006381635.1. Lineage (NCBI taxonomy): Eukaryota > Viridiplantae > Streptophyta > Magnoliopsida > Malvales > Malvaceae > Hibiscus > Hibiscus syriacus. The sequence goes on along the minus strand of NW_024062781.1, from coordinate 486,153 downwards.
GATCGGAGAACCGGTCCAGTAGATTTTCTAGAAGATGCCGCCATTTATTTTAGTGCGTTGCAAGAAAGATATTGCGGGAAAAAAGAAAAACGAGAGACTTTTTTTCTTCTTCTAAATTTCTACAGAGCCGTGTTTGGCTGTTCAGTTCGGCAAACCTAGCTACGCTCCAGCTATCTATTTATAGGATGGGGGAGGGGTCTGTGATTCTGAAATTTCGCGATATTTTCGGAGTCGGGATTTTTAGTTCTTCTTTTTCGCAATTGTGCCTCTCAACTTTTGTTTATTTGTTTTTCATGCCGTGGCGGACTGCCCTTTGTTTTCTTATTTTTCCTTATTTTCACACTGATTTTTTTATATTTTGAATATGATGTTTTACTAAATTTAAAAAAATGTATGAGAATTACTTTTAATTTTGGAATGTTATCTTAACAAACTCACATAAGTTATAATTTTTTATTTATTTTATAAATTAGATAATGTTGTAATTTTCTATTTATGCCAAAAATATTTATACGATGTGCTGTGAATTTAGCGTCAATCTTGTAATAAGTAGGCCGGAAATGAAATTTTCATAACACAATTATGACATTTTTGAATTAGCATTTATACGAGTTTCTTCTTTTTTCCCTTTTTCTTTATTTGTGCCCTTAGTTAAACTTCCTTGCTATATAAGAAAGTTAATGCTACAGCTGGTATCATTTATTGAGTTTGAATGAAGCGATTTTAATCAATTTGAGATTAATTAAAATGCATTTGAAAGTTAATATTTAATATATTATTAATGAAATATTTTAGTTTATAAATATTATCATATATCCTACCCTTTTGAATTTTAAAATGTAACACTTTATTTTTAATTTATTTATTCTAAATTTTAAATTCAAAATCTTAATTCTTAATATTGATATCATCTATTCAACTTCATTTCTGTAGTTTTTCAACTTGAAGGTATGTTAGAAACGCCTAAAAATAAGTAAATAGGCTGCCGAAATAAGCAAAATAACAAACAAACAAAAAAACGCCACATGTGAATTTCTTGCTTTTATATGAATTTCCAATTCTAATAAAAAATTTATTAAAAATTTAAGGAAAAATGTCCAATGGCAAATAATTTGAGTTGAATTTTAAGGCGAGTGGAATTGTTTTGAAGTGGTCAACCATTATGACCAAACTTTTTTATTGAACTAATACGAACAAATTTTACTAGGGGTGTATTCGGTTTGATTCGGTTTGGGTTTTTATCAAAAATTGAACCGAACCGAAATAAAAGGGTTTTTAATATTTAAATCGAAACCGAAACTGAATAGTTAAAAAACCGAAAAAACCGAAACTGACTTTTTCGGTTCGGTTCGGTTTTTTTAATGGTTCGGGTTTTTCGGTTCGGTTCGGTTTATCGGTTTTTCAATAAAAAAAATCACTTGAAACTATAATTTTTTTTTTACAAAAAATGCCTATTCAGTTCAATATGGAACAAATGGGTTCCATATGAAAAACTCGAACCGAACCGAATCAAAAAATAAAGCCTTTAAACCGAACCAAAAACCGAACCGTTTAAAATCAAACCGAACCGAACCGAACCTTTTTACTTGATTCGTATCGATTTTTCGATTTTCTCGATTTCGTTGCTCAGCCCTAAATTTTACCACAAAAAGCACAATATTTAAATAAAAATTGATGATTTGATATTCGATATATTTTCATATGAATATCATATTTAAGAAAGTACTAGATTATTAATATAAAAATGGTAATAAATTAAGGAATGTAAAGGAAACGAGACGTTAATGTTTGAGGTGAAAAATAAGAAAACAGCACAGTGAAAGGATAGTGTGGGAGTGCTAACCACACATGGGGTTAGGTTTGGTTAACTGCCGTTTATCGGTTAAGAATGAGAGAACTGGTTTCGGGGTTTTCCAGTGGAAAGGGATAAAGCAACCAACGGTTTTTGGTAGAAGCTATGGGCTCTGCCTTTCGAGTCACAGTGTCTTATTAGTCCAATCTCATTATCACAATAGAATAGCCATCAATAGAAACACTGAAACAACAACAAAAAAAGCATCGGTGCCACTGCCCACTGCCACGTATGGAGTCCAGCTCTTTGACACCCCACCCTCTTTCCACTCTCCATCCAGCCTCGATCCCATCTCCTCTACAATGCCCATTTACTAATTTACCCTTTCCTTGTCCTTTCTTCTGCCTTCCTTTTTTTTTGTACAATATAATTTATTCTCTCCTTTTTGCTCAGTTCATATCCACATTCAACATGCATCTTGTATCCTTGACTCCGGTAGCTCCCACATCGGACTTCATGCTCCTCTCGTTTAATTTTTGAATCCATGTAAATGATTATCAAAGGGGACCAAATCAATCACGCGTGCTATTATTTAGGATTATTAGTATTATACATTATTCAAGACTAATGTTAACAAAAAATATACGATGCATTAATAATATATAAATTTGTATATTTAATATTAAGTATAAATGATTAATCAAAAAATTAAATATAAATCTATTTTTTTCTATTCCGTTCATGAATGTTGAGTGTAGGAACAACAAAAGCAGGGGATCCTGCTTAATTTTGCGTCACGCCTTCCTAAAATTAATGTTTCGGGAATTTTCAGATTTTCAATCACTGAATTAATTTCCAATTCAGAAGATTCTAAATTATTCTGAATAATTATGAAAGAGAGACACGTATTGTCTCCGTAACTGTTTACGAGAGACACGTAGTCTCCTGTTGAATGATATATTTTGTTAACGCTTGCCACGTTTAAAAATAAATTAGGAGTATGTATAATTATTAAATATTTATATATAATAATAATTCTATTTTTTTTTATTTTTTTCTTATAAAGGTGTTAAGCTTAAGCACAGCCAATGTTTGGTTTTTAATGCTTAATGTTGTTGTTCTCGCGGTTAAGTATCGGTAACCCGAATCAACTTACTTCAATGATTAAAGGAATTATTGTTATTCTTAAAAATTATGAATCCAAGTACCAATGACTGCAACTAGATAATTGAACGTTTAATATCAAATAATTGAAAAAATTTAAAGCATGTATTATTTTATAATTACTTTAACTTAATAAAAAGATATTAATATTTTAAGAATAATATGGGATATATGACCGAAAAAGATAATCCAATTCCAGATAATAAAATAAATAAGTTAACTAAATAGATTTCCGAATCTTTATTTTTCTTGGTTGCACTAAAGCAATGCCAAATGTTCCCAGCCAATTGACACTATCAACGATTATGGAAACAGATTCCAATTAGGTTAACCTCATTCACAACAATTAATTAAAATATTCCATCATGCAATTGTGTTTAGGATTAGGTCAAACGTGGCTTGTTATTCAATTATTATTTTTTGATTAATTCGATTTGAAATTTTTATTTATTGTACAATATAACTATTTATAAATAAAAATAATTAAAATCTTAATCAAATTCTATAGACAATTAGTTTGAGAAATTAATTAAACATGTGTTATGTTGATAACATAAATTATTATTATTATTTCGATTTATAGGGTTTTATCCTGACTAATTTGATTGACTTGTACCGTACATATTGTTTTAATGGGTGAGTCTCAGTGATAGATGCAAAGCATATGTGCCCACTCTGGAATCTGAATTTCTTTATATTAGTTATTGATTTAACTATCCGTGTCCATCTTGAAATTTTATTTATATCCACCTCATATGAAAATTTTCAATAATTAATGTGTGTCTACTATAAAAAAATATTTCTGGATCTACTATTGGTGAGTCACCCAACGGTTTTTTTTTTCATACACAAATCTTTAACTTGAAACTTACTTAAGTAATACCAAATTACATGCCACTTGAATTAGTTGTATTGATGAAAAATATTCTTATTTTGATTGGTATTAAATCTAATAATTGATTTTTTTATACATAAATATTTAACTTGAAACTTACTTAAAAAATAGATTTAAACCAATAACAAATTGGTCAGTGAGATGAGGCACTAGGTCTCTTAAGTAATGTCAGGGGTTCGAAACATAGCGTTTGCAAATGATCTAAATTGGGTTAGGAGGATCGTCCTCACCTCTACAATACCAAATCTGGATTAATTGATCAATATATCAGATATCAATAATTAATTAAAAAAATTATTTTAAAGGGAACAAGCTTTTCTTTCATTTGGACTTTTTCATTATTCAAAAGGTAATAAAAGTTTATACATTATTGGTAAATTTAATTAAAACACATATTAAATAAAAATAATAAATAAAAGACAAAAGTACACAAACCCTCTTGGTATGATGGACTTCATCTACTCTACTGTAATTTGAAAAACGTTTACTTATACCCCTAAGGTTTAATAAAAACATAATAACCAAATCAATTGATCTCAATCATCACGGGACTTAGTATTACCCCTTAAAATTTTAAATTCGTACATGGCATGTTTCATGTATTAAAATATTAATGATTAAAATATTAAAAGTTTTCGAACATATATCATCATTCTATTCACCTTAGATTAATTAAAAAAATATAAACCGATGCTCAACAAAGAATTAGAAGCCAAGTTTCCCAACCAAATTGGTGTTCCTTTTTTTTAAGGTTAAACAATGTTAATAGTATTTTTTATTTTTAGTATGATCGACTTTGATTACTAAATTTTTAATGAAGTGTTTAATCCCTAACGTTTCGGTCTGTTCGGTTTTAAGTATTTCATCCGTTAACTTCTGTTAACCCATGAGTTATAATTAAAATAATAATAAAAAAATAAAAAAATAATGTCTTCAAACGTTGACTCTTCTTCTTCTTCTCTCCCCCACAACCCATTCTCATCGACACCCTTCTTCTTCTTCTTCCACCCATTCCACCCACGTTCTCGGTCACCATATCCACCGAAACACGGTTCAAATTCATAAAGTCTATAATAACAAACGGAGCTCTGTCGGTAGCCACCCACGAGGTACCCTTGTAATTATGACCACCAAAATACACTCTAATCACCCACGACTCTTGTAAACAACACGCTACCGATAAGCTACTCTCTACTCTCCGGGAAGATAATAGTCGCAGGCTTCGGAATTGTCGCATCGAAAAACCGAAGGTTTTGAATCGACAAGCTGAGAAGATTATCATAGTCATGGTTGTGAATGTCGAAAGAAGCGGTGTAGTTGGTGATATTATTACGATTAAGTTACGATACACGATATCATTTCGACGGCGTTGAAGTCGCCATTAACGAAGCTGTTGTTAACTTTGGCTTTGAGTTCCAAAATCGCTTCTCTGCTGAAACTGAAAATTTTCTCCGATAACGGCTCGTTTTCGTTAAACGTAACTTTGGGCCCAACGTTGGGGACTTGTAAAATCGTTGGCTAAATCAACACCGATTTCCGCATATTCTTTCTATGCTCTTATCACTATCATCACTGATTCTTCTGCAAATTTCGCGAAACTATTGAAGAAGTTCCAGAACGACGTACCATCTGTCACCGCGAGGTTAGCCGAACAACCGATGAAGATACCTTCACCGAGCTCCGTGACTTGGACAACCATGATTTGTTTAAAATGGCCAATGTAATTCACCGTCTTGTCGAAACAGAATAACCCCTTCACAAACTGTGGAGTGGACCAATGGCGTCACGGATGAACGAATTTTTACATGTTGCAAGGTGGAATTCAATGCCGGCGTCATTGCAGGTGATGTAAATGTAACCTTTTCCGACAGTGTAAAGACGGTCGACGAGGGGAGGGAAGAACGATGGCGTTTTGGAGAGGGATTGTTTGAGGAGAGAAACTAGTGAATTGGTGGGAATCGAAGGGTGAGTAAAGAGGCAATTTTTCTGTATGTATTGACAAGACAACATGGGGAGATCAAAAACTGAAAGCTTGAGATCTTCCAGGTTTGATTTTTGGTCTGGGAAAATCATGATTTTTGAAACCAAAGTCACACTGGAGAAGAAGGCATGGTTTTTTTGGAAGACCAAGTCAAATAGTTAGGGGTGAAACGAATGTACACTTTCTGCTAAGTATTTGAGCAGTTAAACTTGAAACAAAGTAAACTACTGTCGGTAGGTTTTCAGTGAGAGTCGCCGCCGGAGAAATGAAGGGGGGGGGGAGAGAGAACATCAGAAAGAGTGAGAAGAAGAAGAAGAACATGAATTTTACACATTGATTTTTTGGATTTATTTTTATTTTTCAATTGCCAACCCAATATTCTAGTAATTATCGAGGGACTTAAATCAAACATATCAATAACATAATGAATTAAACATATTTAATTAAAAAATTGATGATCAAAGTCAATCAAACTAAAAATAAATGGACTATTAGTGTAGTTTACCTTTTTTTCTTAAAATACTCTCGAAATCATCGGTAAATGGAATCTACTCCCTCCCTTCGTATTTGAGTTGAATTTCAAACTTGTTGGTATTTAATAAATATATGTCCATGGAGAAAATGACTTTTGACCTATTATAATTAAATTAATGAAGTAAATATTGAGTTTTATTAGAAATGTTTGTAAAGGAAAGTGCCAACACCATGCAACTAACAGGCCGCAGTTTCCAACTAGCCACCCACGATTAGGGATGGCAACTCAACCCGAATCCGACGGGTCCGATTCGACCCGACCCGACCGGGTCAGATTTTTTTAAAAAAAATTCGGGTTCGGGTCGGGTCGGGTTTAGGATAAAAAATCCGACCCGACCCGACCCGAAATATATATATAATTTTATCTTATATATTTAGGGATAATTACAATAATATCCCTCCATATATAATTTTTTTCAATTAAGTCACTATTTTCATTGAATTAATTTTTTTTTATTATTTCGGGTCGGGTCGGATCGGGTAAAACATTAATTTTGTCGGGTCGGGTCGGGTCATGGGTGGAGAACCCTTTCTTCTCGAGTCGGGTCCCTGACCCGACCCATTGCCATCCCTACCCACGATGGACTCAAAATTTTCCCTCCAAATTAAACAATTAATGTTATCAATTAAACAAAGTAACCATTTTCCACAGTAGTAGCCCGCCACAGGCCAACAAAATCTTGGGTCAACCATTTTTAAAATACTTTTTTATTCATATTCATCTATAAAATTAAATTATACATACAAAATGAATTGGACAGCTTTGGACTTTGGAGATAACTTAATCGATTGTTCACTATTCCATAAAACGAAAATGAAAGAATAGTGTGGTGTTCAACAGAGATGCCCTTTACCTATTACATAATGCTTTTATATTAGACTGATTTGATTTTCAGTTGTGACAGATCTAGAAATTTAAAAATGTATTCTAAAATTTTAATTTTAATTTCTTAAAAACAATGAATATGCAAAATTTTATTTTTTTCCTTTTTTTTTCTTAACACATTAAGTAAAATTTAATCATTTTTTTAAAAATAATGGGATACACTTGGCCCTTACCAGAACTTAATGCATCCCTGCTTTCAGTACAAATACTCGCTTCTTATATTAAGCATTCATAATTTTTCCGAATAAATTTCGTATCGTATCGTATCGTATCGTGTAGTATGGGTAAATAAGAGAGTTGTGGTTCGAGGCAAAAGCCTTGATGACCTCAACTTGCAACACAGACATATCAGCCAACCAGGCGAAATTCGGGGTTTGAAAATTCCATATTCAAAAGAACACATTAAACGAAACAAATGGAGGGGTGTGATTGATTCCTTCTCCACGTGGTGTGGAAGCCCACAAGTTTGGAAGCATTAGGAGAACAACGGTTTCTTCTTTTATATTTTCTTGGGGTCAAATCTCAACCTTTTGCTTTTTGAATTTTTGAGCTTCGAGTTTTGACTTTTGACTTTTGACTTTTGACCTCTTTAGGCACAAGGTTTCTTACCCGGTTGGCACAGCCCGGGGCATCACTAAATCATCGAAATTTGATTATGCCTCTCTTCTTTTGCCATATTGACATTCGACCACCTGTCGTGTGCTTTGAATTTTTAATATTAAAAACTAAAAGGTCTATTCAAATAATTGGTGCATTTTGTTGTTTGTCACGCTCACAGAGACTCCAACTCGAAAACGTGCGGTTGTCACGCCCTTAGACCTCCGAAACGTGCGGCCTTAGATACTCAATGACGATACATGGTCTGTTTTGCGCTTAAGTAAGCCTTACGCCACGCCTTAAGAGCACACTATCTCGACAACGGCTGGCACGAAGTCCTCAAGACTTCAAAAGGACGTGGAAGCTTTAACCCAATGGGGCCGCTAAGGCCACCAAAGTAGAACACTCGTGCGGAAGCATAAACACCATGGGGGCTACACTTAGTCACCTAAAGAGGCAACAAACACCAAAAGAATAAAGAACAACTCAGAACAACTAAAAGGAGACACTAGAACTTAGAGCAAATGCTTCAGAGTTTTTATATAATTTTTTTCAAAGTGAGAGTAAAATAATGATTCTGAATTATACAAATGAGGATGAGAGACTCTATTTATAGTTGAGTTCCCTCATAATCAATGGCTATGATCGATTTACACCAATGGCCCAGATCGAATACAATCTCCTAAATCCCCCAAATCAAGGAATTGTATCTACAAGATATTCTCTTAACTAAGGAAATTCAATCTCATTTTACCTAGTTACATCAATTAGTAGGATTCTTTCCTTCGATAAGTGTTCACGTTGGATATGGTAAGAATCCTCCACAATCTCTATTAATTTGTTGTCTCTTGACATAATTACCAACCTTCCACGATCATCTTCACTTTCCATGTTTGCACGGCCAATGTGAATAGACTTTATAGTATTATCCAAGTGATGGGCCAAGTCTGGTGGTCTTGGCAAGCCCGATTCCCTAATTCCAACCTTTTTTGTCAGACTAATGCGCCAATGTCTTGGACCTTATTACGCGGCCCGTGATATTCTCCCCTACTGAACTTGGCGACGCCTTTGTCGCTGCACTCAATTCATTTTGGGCTCCTTCACCTTCGGTACTTCCTAACGCTTTTGCTCCTTGTGGCCATGTAACTCCATGACATTTACGCCGTTTCTCGCATCAACTTGTTTGCTTGACACCTTAACTCACTCATGTCCCCCATAAGGTCTTGGCCTACCATATTGACTGCTAGCTTCGATTATTGCCTCCACTTGATGTTGTGGGCTAAAATGCCCTCAAGTACATCTTCACTGTAGAAGCATACTCCTACAAAACTCAATTTGCCTCGCCTTGGATTCCCTCGTCCTCACGGAAAAGTCTTGGACATTCTCACAACATTGATAACCGGGTAAACTCTCAAACTCATCAACAACTTCGATTTTAGAACTTTGAAATAACCCTCCCAATTTTTGTTTCCTCTACAAAAAAGGTTAGGTCTTACCCGAGCTACACCCACTGAACATGGCAAATCAGTTTCAAAAACACAAGGATTGTGTTCAATATGTTCTTTCCCCTCTATGTTGGCATTTACTATAAAATGTGGCAACACTTCTTCCTCCATGAAGTCTTTCACCCTATGCATCAAACTCCCTTCATTGAAGTTATTTGCTCCATTGTGCCTCGACCCTTCTCCCTTGAAGTTCGATGGCACTCAATGTATCTGTCTCTCTAACTCGAAGTTCGATGCTCTCTTTTGGTATTAGTTCTCCTTTTACGAAGTTTCATACCCCTTCGTGCTTCAACCCTTCTCAGTCCAAGTTTGTCGCCTATCCTTACGTTGCTACTTCCTACTTGAAGTCTTTCTCTTAACTCCCACCTTGCCCATGGGTGGTCTCTTCACGGTTGTTTTGTCCCTTGAAAACTTTACCCCTTTCGACACTTGGCTTATCATCTCGGAAGGAATGTTCTTCCCACGAACATCATCAATAAGTTTCTCCTTCGACCCTCCCTTAGTCATGGCCTTTGAAGGGATGTTCTTCTCCGATTGAACACCCACGGGAAGCTTTTCTTTTTACTCTTCTCCAATAACAGTCTCTAAAGCCATGTTCACCCATGAACATGCTCGGCAAGATCTTTAGTAGCATTCTCAGACACCGTCAACCTTCTTTGCACTTGACTCCCATTCACCTCGGCAAACACCATCGTTTCAAGTCTGATAGGCTCGTAACTCTCGACCTCATCATTCTCCTTGGATGGCTTGGCTCGATCTGGGCACCTCTGCAACTTATGTGGACATTTACATCGGTACCATTTCAGTTGCTCCTTCCTTACCCATGGCTTTATCCTTTGCTATCGCACCGGGTTTTCCTCCGTGCTCGACTACTTTGACACCCACAGTCTTACCATGTCTCGATCCTAGGTTGACTACTTGAGAACTTGTAGTCGTACCATATTTCCTCCTTTATTCAGCTACTTTGGAACATGTAGCCTCACAAAGTCATTTTCTTGACTTGATTGCTTAGATACTCGTAATCACATCAGATTTCTCTCTAGGTTTGGCTGCCTCAACATCCGCAGTCGCACCTCATCTTGTTCCTTGCTTGGCCACATTGAACCCTTCAATCAGACCAAGTCTTTTCCCTGGGTTGGCAACTTTAACACTTGCAACCACGCCAATTCTCGATACTTCCCATTTTCTCATCCTTTTCATGATGGTTACAAGGTAATTCTTCTCGGGACGTCCCCTTATCACATGGGGACCATCACATGAGTAACATTTGATTTCCTTTTTTGCTCGTCTACTTCTCCACAATGGAATCGGCCATACCATACTTTCCCGATGACTTCCCATGGCCACGATCAGTCGGTGACACTTCTTATCCACCTGAAGATTTTCCCTGGCATTTATATACTACACCATTTTCTAATCTTCCCCACTATTGCCACAATCCCTAGGCATAGGCATGGATGACCCAATGTTAGTTGACTTGACTCCCACAAGCTCAGTTAGCTTCTCGGCTACAACTATGGCTTCTGAAAGTTTATGGGTATCTCTGTGCTCTACCCCAAGCATCACCCCTGGTCTAAGTCCTTCCAAGAAGACCTTGAGCATTCCACATTCACTCATTGCTCCTTTATATGTGAGCAGCTCCTTTTTGAGCTCTTCCATTTTGACTCTCAAAGCATTTACCTCAACTTCACTGGCATTACTCCCTTAAATCATCTCCATCTCTTTGAGAACACATTGTGCCTCGTACTTGATCCAATCTTCCATGGACTCTAACTTGCCAAGACGGGATTCCACAACACCTTGGGTCTCCTTGGCTTCTCACACTTAATCTTCAAGGCTATTGACCCTTATTCCCAATGTTGTTGACATCTTCCTCAATGTCTCCAACTCATTGAGAACGCGTTGCATCTTGTCATTGAACTTATCCTCCATGGACTATACCTTATCAAGTCGGGACTCTCCAAGACCTTGGGCCTCTCTATGGATTCCTCAAGTTTATCGACCCTCTTCTCCAACGATGTTGAGACTCTTCATAGGACCAATATTTCGACCCTAACAGAATCACCCACTTGGATAGTCTTTTAACCCAACTCATCAAGGAAATTTTGAATGCTCTTCTTGATAGAGTTATTAGACTCCTCCAACTTGATGAGCCTCTCCGTGTGGAAAGTTAAACCTTCCATCAAATAAGCGCACATCTCTTCTATTGTCAGTCCCTATTCTTATTCCCCATCAAGACTCTCATCGTCTTCATGAGTGAATCTCGAGCCCATCAGACTCTCCCCTCGTTTCCTGCCATGGCTCTCTTTGCCTTTGCGTGCGAAAATTCATTTTCTCTTGTGCTCTATCTCTCACTCTTTTTCACGAACTAGTTCAATCTCTCTCAACTAGCTCAAACGAAAATCCTTGCCACATTTAACAAAACAATAAGCTTGGTTAAACAGTAAGTAAATTTAACTTGCTTGGTTTACCGCTTTAAAGAATCACACTTGAATACTTATAATCTTGTCACGCGCCGTGCAATAAGGTTAAAGACATTTGACACTTGAGTATGAAAAAGAGGTTGGATTTGGGGAATCAGGCTTGCTAAGGCCACCAGAGTTGGCTCATCACTTGGAGAATGCTAGAGAACATGCTCACATTATCCGTGCAAACATGGAAAGTGAATATGATCATGGGAGCTCGGTAATTGTGGCAAGAGATAACAAATACATAGAGATTGTAGAGGATTCTTACCATATCCAGTGTGAACGCTTATCGAATGAAAGAATCCTACTAATTGATGTAACTAGGTAAGATGAGATTGAATTTCATTAGTTAAGAGAAGATCTTGTAGATACAATTCCTTGATTTGGGGGATTTAGGATATTGTATTCGATATGGTTTGTTGATGTAAATTGATCATAGCCATTGATTGTGAGGGAGTTCAACTATAAATAGAGAGTCTCTCCTCTTTATTTGTATAATTCAGAATCATTCTTCCACTCTCATTTTGAGAGTAGAGTATATAAAAGCTTTGAGGCATTTGCTCTAAGTTCTATTGTCTCCTTTTAGTTGTTCTTTATTCTCTTGGTGTTCGTTGCCTCTTTAGGTGGCTAAGTGTAGCCCTCGTGGTGTTTACGCTTTCGTACGAGTGTTCTAATTTGGTGGCCTTAGCGACCCCTTTGGGTTAAAGCTTCAGCATCCTTTTGAAGTCTTAAGGACTTCGTGCCAGCCTTTGTCAAGAGATGGTAATCTTTTAAGGCATGGTGTAAGGCTTACTTAGGCGCAAAACCGACCAAGTACCGTCATTGAGCGTCTAAGACCGCACATTTTGGAGGTCCAAGGGCGTGACAATCACACGTTTTCGAGTTGGAGTCTATGTGTGCGTGACATCTTGAAATTCCAGGCCAGATCAAACAATGGCAGATTTTATTATTGGGTCGAATTCTTTAAAGCCTAAAGATGATGACCTTGTAAGATGAGTTTGGTCTACTTAATTCCGAGTCCCTTTGTGCCTTGGATTCTTTTCCTTTGAGGCCTTGAAAAACGAATTTTTATTGCACCTCTATGTACATTATAGCATATGCAAGCAATACTCGTACAAGTGTTTCATTTGAAAAATCCATATTCTTCGAGGTGTTTTTATATATTAAAAAACCATAAATTCATTTATTAAACCAATACCTACCAAATAGGATTTTTTTAAATGCATCTCAAATTGTACTGTAGGACAACCTCGCGTATTATAAAATACGTTTAATAAATCTAGTGTTCTATCGTATGCAAGACACATCAACTTTTTTGATAAAATAACTTTTTTGGATAAGACAACCAATAAATGCATGAAACTTTTTTTTTGTAAAACGCGAGATATGAACTTAAATTTTACAGAACGTAAGATCATCTTACATGAGCAATTTGAGGAATATTTTTCTAAAATAACTTGTATGGGAATTATTGATCTAATAATTATGTTGGTATTTTATATAATAACCCCATTCTTCAATCCATACATTGAATAAATAAATGTGTATGTGCAAACACTACTCTTGGAAATTGAAACCACATGATGCCATTAAGACTAATATATAGAAGATAAAAAGAGGAAACAGAGGCAGTGCAAAAAGCATTTTGAAATTAATGGTTGAGTTAAAAATATCAGTATTAATCTTTGTTGTTCTTTGATAACATGGAGGAGAGCTATGTAGAATGACTTTCCTTGTATTGCTTCAGAAATCTACTATCTGTAGTTGTTCTCCTGGCCAGTGGTGCATGTATGTACAACTTAGGTTGGGTGCTTGTTTACTCTAGAATTCAGATTTTTTTTATGTTAGGTGTTCATTTTACTGAAGGTGTCCACCCTGCAATTTTATTTGTATCCAATCCATACGATTTTTTTGTGTTATTAATAGATACGTGATCATCCTGAAAAATATTTCTTAACCAAACACAAACAAACTATCCAACGATAATGGCTAGCACATCTTCTGGCCTCCATACCAACAAGCAATAGTGCAATGCATTCTTGCTGATGTCAAAAGTAATCACCGTTATATATAAAAATATACATCCTACTCGACTCACCATTATATAAATATTTAAAATTATTTTTATTCGATAAAATAGAAATCTAATTGAATATATATATATTGACGCAAGAAACCAGCTAGTTTTATTAAAAAGAAAAATACATATTACAATGATAATTTAGAACTATGAGTATAAACTAAACAAATAATTACGATATTTCCTATAAACATTAACATGAAATTAATCACTTGAGATCATATATGGACTATACAAGGAAAAGTAAAAAAACTCGTCCAAAAAACTTGAAAAAATAAAGATACTAATAGATCTAATTGCATCGACAAACAAACCATAACATGGGATCAAGCAACTAAAAGACCACCGAAAATCGTAAATCAGAGTCGAGTACCATGAGAAACAAAGAATACCGGTAGTCGACAACCAACACTAAAGTTGGTGTCATAGCCGGCAAACAAAACCAAAGAATAAGAATTAAGCGGCACTGATATATATATTATTACAACAATTACTCCTAAATATGTAGAAGAAAAATGCATTATTATCTTAGATCGAGTTAGAGATTTTGCACCTTAAATTTAAATCTAAGTCGAATCTATTTTTAAAACCAAATCCAATAAGATTGTCATCGCTATATATATTTAGAGTTTGTAATTATATTTCATGACATTATCATATCTAAGATTTTACTTCGAATTCATTCTTTGAAAATATTAAGTATATCTCTGAAAATGTTAATTTTCTTGCATAACACGTTCTTTCAAAACTGTATTCTAATCCTTTGTATGACTTAAAAGTTAAGTAAAACAATACATATACTATGATCATGTCTGAAGGGAATTTGTAGTGTCGGTTATTGTGGTCAAAATGGCGTGGTGATTTGAGGTTCCATGCTGCTGCTGATGTGGCATGCCGTGTAATGTTCAGTAGGCCGGCGCTAGCTCTTCATTAATTTCCTTCCATTACAGCAATCACTGATCAACTAAAACGACGAACGTAGAGCTACAAGCACAGACAAGTAAGTACAAGGATCTCCTGGTTTTGGGGGATTCAACCCCACAACTACTCCACCAATCACAGATTTCATGTTACAATCAAAATTATTCATGAATGGTTGGTTGTCCCTTTTTCTCATATGTATGGGGTAAAGGGGGTAAGATAGTAGGTTACTCCCAACATCAGGTTGAGAGCAGCTTCCGTAAGAGACCTCCGAATTATGAAATACCCTTCGTGGGACTCGATCCCACGATCTCATGATTAAGAACCTTGTGCTCTACCAACTGAGTTGGATGGTCATTTGCACAACTATAGAAAGCATTAAATGTAATTATTAACGTTAAGTGGTTTTATAACAAACAGTTGACCGACAAAATTGCTAAACTCAATATAAGTATGTGTATACATATGCTCAATATTAAATTAAAAATATATATTGATAATTATTCAATATATTTATAATAATATATATGCATATATACTTAATTTATTTAATTAAAATCTCCTATTATTTAAGAACATTTAACAGTAGATTAAATACTGATTGAATTTGAACTTAGAATAGTACGTCTAAATATATTTTTTGAATTAATCACTGGTATCCGATTTATTGATCGATGAATTCAGATCGGGTACCGCAGAGACGAGGGCGACCCTCCCAACCCAGTAGTACGTCTAAATATTGGTATCACTTTAATCCTTATTAATTCCTAAATCCAATCCCGAATAATCCTCCATTTCCTGTTATAGAAAATATATATTACATCTAAATCAAATTCACTGGAGCAGGGGATAATTCAAGTAAAGAACACAATTAAGGGAAATGGAAAGTCCCCAACGAACACCTGCACGTGCAGGGAAAGGCAGGCTACCGTGGAGAGGGATCCAAGTGAAAGCCAGAGGGTGTCTTCAACTGACACAATGGTTCCTCTTGTCTTGAATAAGCGGGGTGGTCAAAGGGCAAAGGTCCTGCACATGAATATAATATAACCATCACAAGGGATGGACAGAGAGGATAATAGGATACGGTCGCACCTAATAGAATTTTCAAAATCTCAAATATAAATTTTTTTCTTTACATTTTCTATTTATTATATAATTTTACATCCTTTAAAATTTTATAACTTCCTATTCCTTAAAATTTTTTAATATAAATTAACCCGTTTGGGATAATCTAAGGTGTACCGGCAAGCGAACCATTGGAAGGGGAGTTTCTTTGACCCAACTGCCCTTTTCATTTTAGTTTCTTACACGTGTGGATTATTCACTTGCAACAACTTTGTTCCGTGTCAGAAAAAAAAACTATGGGTTTTATTTATGAATTTTGTTAATTTTATGGGGAGAAAAAAATCCTAGTTTTCATATGGTTTGTGCAACCCTAGCGTTGTTCCCAAAGCCTAGCTCACGTGCAATGCTGCATTATTTTTCTTACTGCAACTGCTGCATTTTTTAAAAGCACTCAAAAGGGGGTGACCGGTGAGTGTATGTGAATGTAAGAATCTATTTCATTATATGTTTCATTATCAAGTATACTAATGAAGTGTTTACGCAATCATCAGTTCAACAGGGAATATTTATATTCCATATGTTGCACAAAAGAAAAAAGAGCCTTCAAATGATCCAATCCAGCTTCAAGGCTTCTGAGCAGAAAACATAATGAAAGATCGTTGAACCTTCTTTGAATAGTTAGTGAGACCCGAATTTGTGCATAATTCCTCTATCTCCTCCTCTGTAAGGTAGTTATAACTTTGCATAACCCTCTGCAACAAATACGAAAGGAAAGAACGATGTCTGATAGAACTCCTGGTACTTCAACATCATTATGCGTTACGATGCACGGAAGGCAGACATCAAAATACCAGTTCGGGTGTTACTTTCCCATATGCAGAGGATATATATATATCAGCAAAAGTGAACGGAGAAATAGAATGAGACGGGGTTGGAAAATGCAGCATAATTAAACACCGAGTATAGCCAATGCTAAAATGATTCAGAAATGATTGAACACTGTACTTTACCTCTCTGAAAGGTCGTACTATCCAGGGAGTAGAAGAAGTATAGCGAAGAAAAGTGCTTCCAACAAAGACTCCGCCACTTCTCAATATACGACTAATTTCAGCAACCTGAAGATAAATAAAAGAAAGTGGCCATCTAAGAAGTTCTTTATAGCTCATAGAAAAGTCCTGAGGGCTATAGCCACACTGAAAGCAGTAAAGTTGACCTGTAGTAGCATGCCATGCGAAAAACAAAAGCACACTATCAAGATATCTAATAATCTTAGGCTACAGTTGTGAGGATTTTTCACAGCTCCGTGTATGAGACAAATGAATTCAAAGATTCTTATTGAGATGATTATTTTCTCTAGATTAGACATGCAAATGAATTCTTGGAAAACTTTGCCCAACCAAACAAGTTTTAAGGACAAACAAACTAGGACTGAGAGAAGAAAAGAACAAAGTCCGTTTATGTATATGGAGGTTTCAAACCAAGAACATCATGGAAGACCTGCAAGGCAATGTTTCAGCAAGACTGCATCATAAAAGACAGAAAAGAATGCTTACGGCATTGGAAGGAGATGGCCAGCAATGCAAAGCAGCACCGGCATGTACAGCATCAATAGAACCGGATGAGAACGGAAGCCTGGAAACATCGGCTCTGACAAGAGCAATATTGCTGCAAATTCGAGTGAAGTTTTGATCAGTTCTTGGTATGAGACAAAATATTAACCTTCACTTGTATCTGCAATAACTGCTTCAATGTTAAAATTAAAGCAGCCAAGACAATTACCTAGCTGAAACAGAAGCATCTTGCTTAATGAAATCATTACATTGCCGGAGCATGTTTTCAGAAAAATCAAGTGCAATAACACCAGAATATGTCCCCGATTTGGCAAATTGTCGGGAAAACAAACCACTTCCACAGCTAACATCCACTAAAGTGCCACCTTCTGCAGGTTTAAAGTACTCCTGAGCCATTCTGAACTGCATTATTTTGAAAACATAAAGTTAGACAAAACCAGAAGCATCACAAACTCAGCAAATAAGCCATACAATATAAGGATTTTGGTGATAATCCACAGACAAAATACCTCTTCATCAGCCCCAGGAAAACCACTTAGATTAAAATTTTGACGCCATCCTCTTTCATAGAGAAACGATACCAAAGGACTCCTAGCAAGGATAAAAAAGCCCAATCTAGTGAAACAATACCTTTACACACAAAAAGACTTGTTATGCCACACAATTTCATGGTTGGAGGTGCATTGTGAGGCAGTTATCATTCTTGTAGCAGCAGCATGTGAATTGTGCAGGACTAATAATATCTTGTTATCTCATTTATGATAGTAGCATCATGTATCGGAATCAAACAAGTTTATTTTAATATATAGAATTAAGCTACTAACTTAATTGTGACTTATTTCAATCTAGAAATTAATAACTGATAATAAGTACGGTGAGTTAGCGACTCAAATAATAGATTTAGGCTCAATTGGTTGTTGCTTGTATCACTTGCCTTTTACTTTTAATCGGAAGCAGAAAGTAAAAAATGTGCAAATGCGTACATAAAGTAAATAAAGACTTGAAAGTAGACTCCAAACATATACGAATGTTCTGAGAATTGTTACATAGTTATCTTTGTTCCAATGTGATCAGATTTCTCGAGTATATTTAGAACTTGAACACTAGTTCATCGTTTCACTGTTGTTCATCTTTCTAGCTTAATCAGATTCCAAAAGTTATAGTAATTCCGGGATTTCAATTGCACATTAACCTAAATCCTAAGACAGAACACTCAAATAGATCTGTGTCAAGGTATCAAGTGTAAATCCATGTATGTATATTAACTAGGCATACCGGAATAGCTCTGTCCGAACTGGTTTGACTTCAGTGTAGCTTCTAAGTCCAGCGGTGACGGTCAGGTCCAGATATACATCTTTGCTTGAGTATGACTTGTTGCATTTCTTACACTTGAATCCGGATCGGTAGATAGCATCCCTGCAAGTTTTGCAAATCCATTAGATTATCATACAATAACATGATCAAAAGAACAAATATTTCAACTTACAAGTTTAAACCTGGAGGGCCTTTTCTTATCAGTGGTTCATAGCACACAGGGCAAGAAAACAACTCAGTTTCCACTGTTCGATTTTGCTGATTTCTTAAATCCTGAAAAAGAAAATATAATCTTTACTAATCCTAACGTAGAACCAAAACAAGGCATCTGACTTTTCCATTGGACACTTATACATTTTAATTTATGCAGTATATAGTTGATGTAAACTTCAGCTTGGACACTTTTGCAGATGGGTGAAGAACAAAAAGATAATCCAACCCGAGCAGAGTACAGGGCAACCACAAACTGTTGAATTCAGTAATTAACAACAGTAGAATGGTTTTTTTTCCAGCACATAAAAAAAGTAATTAACAACTTTAACTTTCATTAAGCAATCCAAGCTTTTCAATTACTACAAAATTTTGGCTTTTTATCTGTCACAATGATTCAAGTTGCTGGAAACTAGTAGGAATTCAACCCAAAGAAATAGATATTCTAAGAAATAAAAACAATAAAAGAATTTACCGACTCCACAGCGACAGCGGAGCTCGCCCGAACAGTGAAGCGGAAGGGTTGAGAAGAGAAAGGGAGGGAAGGACGTAACGGCAACTGATGAGAAAATGAAGGGTATTTCGGGAACAGAGATTTGGGAAGAGGGCAAAGAGAGGGTGGAGCAATCGCCATTAATGGAGCGGCAAATGGAGAGGTTGACTCACCGATTCGCTGGAAATGCGGTTTATGCAAAGTTTGGCGCTTTGGATATTTTAATATGCAGATATGTTCGTCGGTTTAACTTTCTTGTGTGGAATTAGCAGAAGAAACGTCAGCAGAGGATACCCTCCCTTAGTAAAATATAAGTGGAAAATCTCCATGGGAGATATACAAACTAATTTATGACTAATAATAGCCCACATCAACCTTCTTAATTTTCACAAAATAACTGAGTTTGTGATTTTAAAAGATGGGTAACTATATATATTTCGATATGTGATTTAACTTTTAAAAAATAAAATAAAAAATAGAATATTAAAAAGTCACTAAAAAGGGGTAAAGTACACAAATGATCCTTTGACTATAGGCTATTGGTTTATTAAGTCTATTGACTATTAAAAGTTACAAAATCATGATTCGACTATAAAATTTCACTTTGTTAAGTCCTTCGACTATTCGAAGTTATAAATTAGTCACTCAACTATTCGTTATATTCCAAATTCATCATTTTTTCCGTTAAGATATTGATTATTGTCTAAGCTACACGTTAACATGATGACTAAAATATGATAGTCGTTTGAGATTTTATGGTTGAATTTTATTATATCACAATTAGGGATGGGCATGAAACCTGAACACAATGAGTTCTGACCCGAATAGGTCAGAATAAAAAAAAAGTTCGGGTTAGGTCGAATTTTTTTATGGTTATGTTCAGGTCAGTTCGAGTTTGGATTTAGAGTGAAAAACACCGACCCAAAATAAAAACCCCTCTATATATTATTTTCTTTCAATTAAATCCCTATTTTTATTGAATAAAAATAATATTTTTTAATAAATATATTATTTCGGGTTGACTGTCGGGTTCGAATTTTATCTCCAAAATCGGGTCGGGTGGAAGGTGTATATTTTTCGGGTCGAGTGGATGATTTATAATTTTTGGGTCGGGTCGGGTGGACTGAAAATTTGACCCAACCCATGCCCATCCCTATTCATAATTAGTAGATTAACATTAAACTCACAATACCGTAAATTTTTAACGAAAAAGAATGAGTTTAGAATATAATGAATAGTTGGATAATCATTTTATAACTTTTAATAGTTGAATGACTCAAAAAAATATCATTCTATTGTCAAATAATTAATTTATAACTTTTAATAGTCAATAATGAAGTAATATCTTCGGAGATAACACAAAAAAAAATGGAATGGAAGGAGTATTTTCTTAAACCACCAACTGTGGAATGGGAGGACTATTTTCTTAAACCACCAACTGTGGAATGGGAGGACTATTTTCTTACACCACCAACACAGTAGGGCTGAGCTGCATCTTACAGAAACCTCACACAATGGATATGATATGAGCTTCAAAAACATATGGCCGCTACTATAAGAAACTTTGATAAAAGAACTGAAACCAAAATAACAGAATCAAACTGTAAAAATTGTATTCGGACCATAACAGTCCATGGCTACTCTCATTAATCCATTGCTTCCCCTCTCTCCTTCACTTGGACATAAGATTCTCTCTTCAACCCCATGGATTTAATGGACAGTTTGCACCCCCTGTTTCTTTCAATCCTTAAGGAAATTTCGACCTCTCCATGTATGACGAACAGGATGGTAAGAAACTGAATTCCATCAGTTAACTTTGTTCCATGATAAGATTCTGTAATTTCAGAGTTGCTTTCATTCCCCCCCCCCACACACTTTTAGCTTAGTCCTGAGTAAAACAAACGAACAAGAATTTCATAGCTGTAAAAGTTAAAAACTTACCCAGGTTTCTGGAATTTGGAAAAACAGAGATTGGGGTTAGGAATATGAAAATAGGTAAGGGTCTAGTTGTTCATGAATAGAACTGGAAACTCAGTGCATCTGAAACTGTTTCTTCGTATATTCCTCTCAAGTGGAGCCTCCAATGCCTCCTGGTGAAGGCCGATTTGAAGTAATTATTGATAATGACGCTATTAGCCGGCTTGATTTGTCCCCATTCTGTGCTTTGACAATGGTTCTAATGGGCATAAACTGCATGCCACTCATCTAAGCATAAAGGCCTACTTAAATAGTATTGGATCAGGCCTGAATCCACCTGCAATTTTTTATAAGTTGAAGCGCGTGGTTTTAAGCATAGTAGTAAAATTAACCCTCAAAATTTGTTTGAATGGTCATTTCGATCGTTTTTTTTTCGGATCTCTTGAAATCTCAGCCTTTTAATATTTGGTATGAAGTGAAATCGTAAGTTGACTAACGATCAACGCATACTATTAACATAGTAGATATATTAAATTGTTGACATATCACATATCATATCATTTAATATGAAGTTGTGGCACTTGCAACATTATTCAATACAATGATATGATATGTGTCGTGTTATCTAAGATAATGTTATAATATATGTCACATCATTTAAGGTGTGTCATATAACACGTCATATATATATATATATACGTCACATTAATAACATACATTAATAACATACATTAATCGTTAGTTTATTAACGATTTTTACTTAATAAAAATTATTTTGATTAAACATTAAAATATCTAAACTTAAAAACTTAAGAAAATAAAAAAATTAAAATAATCATTCGAATAAACGTTGCCGCTTATATATATAGAACAATTGACCGAGACAAGCACATAGCTTCTGCCACCCAACACAATTTCTATTACCGCCCAAGGACATGAACCGTACCAGGTGGCGGATTCAAGACCTGTTCAGTACATTTTAGTTATAGGAGGTGCTAAATGACCGCCATCAAATATTCATTAACCTCGTTTAAGAAGGGACCTAAATGGGGGACTTAAATTTTGTGTTTCCAACAAAGGCCATGGTCAAAGCAATCGGCGTGTCGGTGGTGGGTGCATTCATCGGCAACCTTCCTAGGAGCGCTCACGCCATATTGTAACAAGGTGGAGAGCCTAGAGGATGGGCTCGCATAGAAGGGCTAAGGTCACGCCGCCACATGTGAGAATTTATGTAGGACAGGACATGTGAGCTTGCATGGGGGAAATACCAGGCATGGGAAGGCGTAGAAAGTAACAATAAACCGATATTCTATATGGACATGAGAGATTGATGAATTTAATTCCAACATGGAAGAAAGATTGCTTTTTTTTTGCAATGCTTTGGAATGGTGGGACAAGTGTCGCCATATTGGCAGTGCAATATCAAGGATTCGTTCAAATTGCGTTGTCTATTTTGGACCAAAAAGAAAGTTGGGTGGTTCGGTTAATTGTAAATATTGTTACAGTAGGAATTCGTAATAAGTAGATAGGATCATCGAGGTCGAGGCTTGTTTGTGTAATTCGGAAACTAAAGCTTTCGTCTAACTAATAGTAGTATTTGATTCAGTAGTAAAATATTTTATTGAAAGTCGGGCCGCCAAATGGAACTCTTGGACAGAATAGTGTCCGAGATGTTTTGCTGTTGGCCTAAGTGAAAACGTGCAACGTGAACTGGATATACTTACGTGGCCCAATCACCTGCCATGTAATCCTTTGTGGTCCCGTTAATGTAGACTTCCTCGTGGAGTGGCCGCACCATTAGGCCGCTAAAGACAAAACTGCTCCGTCAACACAAGTCTATTTGGTGACATACAGGGAAACTTTAACCCTTTTCCGTCACCGTCACATTCAATCTCCTTGTTCCCTGTGACACGTGGGAATTGGCCCACCTTGTCTCCCCCAAACGGTAACCATGCTACTAGGGATGTCCCATGGATACGGCTTCATAGATTTTGTATCATATCAGTTCTAATTGAAATGAATATAAAGTTTCGCGGGTAATAGATGAGTGTGGGTGTAAAAAATTATAATCATCATAGGTAGTGGGTAGATGATGAGTTTAAAATCTTACTTGTTCCACATCCGCCCTCTTCATATTCGCCCATCTAATAATTACACACCATATCAATTTTGGATCATTATGAATTTAAGTATAATTTTAGTGATTATTATATAAATCTTAAAATTTTATAAGACATGACTTGTAATTTAACAAAACCTTAATTTATAAACTCAATTAATCCATAGTTTATTTTATTATGCTTCTTAATGGTTGTGTTTGTGTTATATTTTGTTATTTTATGTAATCTGTGAGGTTGCTGTCAGGTGGGTACAAAATAAGTGGTGAATATCTAGTTAAGTAGTAGGTGTGGTGGATTTGAGAATATATGTTTAAACAGATGTGAATTTAAAAATTTTACCTATCGTAAACGGTGAGTAAATAGTAAATATTAAGTGATTATAAAGATGAAAAATAGATATCCAAACCCATCCCGTCCGTTTGGCCCCTACATGCAACTTATAATTAAATTCCCTTCACTCAAATCTTAAATCTAAACTTGTTCATTCAAACGGATTAAACATTTTTGTCCAAACTATTACAACCAGTTAAATTAAAAAATACATTAAAAACAAAAGATGCTACGTTTATTTTTAAAATAATCACGATTGAATCATTAACTAATTAATATAAAAAAAGCAGTCGTGTATATTTGATTTGATTACTCAATTAAAATGGAATGTCCCTTCCTCCCCCACCCCACATTTTCATAGCTTTTGCCAGGAGCCGACTTTACCTTAAAGAGTTGACACCATACCTTAAAATGTAATGACACAAAACGTGCAATCAAACAAACTAGCATAGTAACATACAGTTGTCTAATCATGACATTTCATTTTTGTTCTAACTCAAATTGATATCCTGTTATAATATGATATATTTAATTTTAAAATATATATTAACTATTCTTATATGAATATATATATATATATATATATATATATATTATCTAATATCACTAAACACTAACACCGTCGGTTCTCCTAGAATTTATCATCTTTATTGGGTTTCATTTTGACACTCGAAAATATAAAACCTGTCCCCCATAAAGGCCTATATGGCTCTGTGGTCATGTATCCTCTAACAAGACCCACTCGCATTCCATGATTGAACTATGGGTATTTGGGGTAAAGTTTATAATTTTGAACATAACGTAACGGCATTACAAATATTATTATTTTTAATTGTATTGGTTCAAATGGTAAGTAATTTGATATCGTTTAAGTAAAGTCTTAGGTTCAAGTTATTGTATATGAAAAAAAATTTGCTGAGAGAATTACCCATCAAAATCATGTGTGCGACCCATATCGGTCTAGATTAATCAAGATAAAACCTTAAAACTCGATGACAACAAAAAATATTAGTATTTCTTACCGATATAGTAAAAATAATATTTCATGAAAAAATAATTGGGTAGTATGTGACACTAGATCCCTTAAGTAATATTAGGAGTTCGAACCTTGGCTTTTACGAATTGAGCAAACTTGATTGGAAGGGTCGCTCTCAACTCTGTAATACTCGATCTGGATTAGTCTGTCGACAGACTGGTACAATGATTAATTCAAATTATAAAATTTAGGAACTTGTTAATGGGTCCTTACGGGAGCGAAGTTGTAGTATATATAAAGGCAGGCAAATTCCAATGGTGTAGAAATTCATCAGGAGACTTGCATTCAAAGTTCCTTTCCTAATACAAAGAAAAAAAGAAAGAGAATCCGAAGACTGAAAAATTTCTCAGCACTTTTGTGTTTTAGTCCTGCAAATGAGTCCTTCCAGTTTAGCAGTGTCTTCTCTGGTGTTGTTGGTTCTCTTTTCTATTGTTGAAGGTAAAATCCCACAATTATTTCTCCATAACACAGCAAAGCCTCCATTATTTGTCAATTCAATTCTGACATCTTATCTTCTTGCTTTTTGTTCCTTTTTGAAGGGATTCGATTGGAGAAAAGTTTCAAACCATCACGGCATCCTAAATTGCTGCATGTTGGTATCCAACTTCCTTCATTTTTGTATGCATTCAGTTCAATATAATTTGAGGAGCTTTAAGATAAAAGAAAGGACATTGTTTTATGCAGGAAGAAGCTTCGATGAAAAACAGTAATGAAGTTTTGGGAGATGTCATTTTATGCAAAGGACATTGTACAGGTACCAGGAGGAGGAAAAAAAATCACAGCACTGGCATTGGCTACCATGCATTTAATTAAGATTACATTACAGTGAACCAAGGATTTAGCCTCCCCTAGGAACAGTGTTGTTCCATGCTTTTTATTACCGGGGTTTGAATCTTGATAGCATAATTATTCCTCTGTGTTGGATCAAAAGTTTACCTTGTCTCTTACACCAACTGATATACAACTTTTTTCACATCCAATTTTTGCAGGAAACGGTAGGAAACTTCTTACTGCAACTGCTGCTGCTGCTACTGCATTTTCCACCGGTTCCAAGGTTGGTTGACATAGTCACCACTAGTAATTTATTTCTCGAACCCGGTACTTAGTCGATTTTTGCTCTGCATTCAGAGCGAAGACGGTGGATATGACAAAGCTAACACTACTTCTAAAGTCGAATTAGTGAACCAAGGAAATGGCGAAAAGCAAGAGAAAGTTCCCGTTGGTTCGCCGACAACTTCCGAGGTCCATGACCAATATGCGGACATCATGGAGATAGCTGAAATGGACTATTCACAAGCCAAGAGAAAACCTCCAATACACAACTAAGTGGGGGGGGGGGGGAAGAATCAAAGACAATATTTAACAGAAGAAGAATAAGTGAAGTAATGAGAAATTTGACAGCTTTCCAGGAATGCTGCAGTTTTTTAGGGTTAGAGAATGAGTCTCTCTATATATAATATAGTATTTTATTTACCATGATATATACTTATCTGTTAAACCATCACTATTGATGATTGAGTAATGATGCACCATTTTTTGGAGGACTGTTTTATATGTTTTGTAACTTTAAATTATCATAGAATCAAAAATTACACAAATAACATAAAACATTTATGGATTTAATAACTGCGTTAGTTGGAGAATGATCTTAGACCTTAACAGGAAATGTCTCAGATATGAAATGGAATCTGGACAGAATTTAATAAAAGTGTACAAATAAGCATACAAAATGTGCAGAAATGTGGACAGAATTTAATAAAAGTGTACAAATAAGCAAAAAAAAGGTGCAGAAATGGAGGACCACTAAAGATTTTCAATGAATATGAAAATGAAAATAGGCCAGTCTTAAATGAGAGTAGGTGTGGTGTGGAGCCTTATCTGTAAATCGACTTTGTGTGGTTTCTCGGCTCATTTATTGACCCACACATGAATTTTGGGCTAGACCCACCATGTTTCACTTATTGATTATGGTGTTCGAAGGTCAGTGGTCACCCTTACATGTTTTTTTTTATTAATTGTGATAAACAGAAGACAATAACTGTTTAAAGATAACTTTTAAACATTTAATATTGAACACTCACATTCTGATATTCTTGGTGCTCGAATCTAAAACTTCAAAAAATAACAACACTTTTTTTTACCACCGAGATCGCTTAGTTCATGCGATGATTCTTACATGTCGCCTCGTATGTTTGGGACTCAAGAGCCAAGATTTGGGTGGACCATGCACATGAGAAAATGCTAGGTGTGGTCTCTTCAACGTGGATCAAACAATGTTTTAGATTATTAGGATTAGGGTCGTAAATGAAACGAGATAGATCGTGAGTTATTCGAGATTGACTCAAAGCTTGATAAATATTCAGTTCGAATGGAGTTTTTAATGAGTCGAAACGAGCTACTTGATACTCGATTCCAAAAGCTCGTGAGCAGCTCCAACATATAATATACTAAGATTTTATATTTTTAAAAATAAATTATTAATAATATTAACATTTATGTGACGATTTAAAAAAATACAATATAAGGTTTTCATGTATTTAAGATTCAATTTCGAGTTTGATGCTTTAATCGAGTTAAATTTAAGATTTTTTCAAGCCTTCGAATTTTAATTCATGATTTGGAGTTCAAGTTGAATTTAAAAAATTGTAATTTCGTAAGATTTTGAGACGAATCGAGCTTTATTTTATAATTCTCGAGTCAAGTTGAACTCAACAATATGCAAGCTCGACTGAGTAATTTAGAATCCTACTTTGAACCCTGGTGCACCCACTGATGGTAAGAAACAAAGATTAGATCTTTTGGAGATATTTCACATATAGGATGGGCCAATGATGACCAAGGCTGGCTAAGATGGACTGGGCGGCCAGTTGCGTTATCCCTTTTGCACTCTGCAGGTCTGGCCTGGTCTCTGGTTGCGGCTTGCGAACGGATAACGTTTCCCTGTAATGGCATTTCTCTTTGAGTTTAAGGAGTCCAGAGTTGATCTTCTTGTCCAAACAACGAAAGATAAACACCAGTACCGGAGTAATACACTGCCAGTGTTGACACCATGGTTCCATTTTGAACTCCAATGGTGACATTGTTTGTTCCCCATCATCATATCGGTGGGTGCTTCACCTATTCTCGCCCGGAAATAAAATATCGTCGTGGACATTTTCATAATCATGGGTGGTCACAAACACCAGTTGCCAGGTATCATTTGAGACCCATTAATGCTTCGGTTGAAACTCCTTCTTTCCCACTCTTTCAACCTCCCCCACTCGATGAATCTCCTTCTCAGGTATTTATATGCTCCTGCCTTGTCAATTCACTTCCTATTAGTTTTTTTTATTTGAATTTTGGGTTTCTTAAACCTTCACTTTGCTTTCTTTTTATTTTTGAACTGTTTTCATCATAGCTGGAGCCTGCGGACCCTGATTTCTACAAGATAGGTTACGTTCGAAGTATGAGAGCTTATGTAATTGAGTTCAAGGAAGGACCTGACGGTTTTGGGGTCTATGCCTCCAAAGATGTTGAAGCTCTTCGTCGTGCCAGAGTCTGTTTCTGCCTTTTCTATACAGTCTTCAGTAACTAATCATGTGTCGGTAACTATGCTTCTAACACTTAACAGGTTATTATGGAAATACCTTTGGAGTTTTATGTTGACAATAAGGCAGCAGCTTCCATGGATGTTCTTTCCGGATATAATACCTTTAGGTCATCCCATTTTTGATATCATAAACTCAACCAATCCTGAGGTAATTGGAATCTTCCTTTACACGAAATGCTTAATTTTATCATACAAGTATAGTGCATTTATTGTTAGATTCGGTGAATGCACTAGCACAGTATTTAATTACTGTAATTTATGTGTATCTTTCTTGGCAGACAGACTGGGATTTGCGATTGGCTTGCCTTCTCTTGTATGCATTTGATAGGGATGATAACTTTTGGCAACTATATGGAGATTTCTTACCTAGTGCAGACGACTGCACTAGCTTGCTTCTTGCTACTGAGGTGCGTAAAACGGGAAGACATGTAGCATTAGTGTTTCAATGTTTATTTTTCTTGTTTTTATGATTTTAGTTCCCTTCTTCTTCTTTTTTGTTGCTAAAATACATTTTTTTGTATTTGATGAATTGATGGTGGGGAGTGATATAATTCTGGTAGCATTGAAACATTGGGATTTGGTTGTTGAATGGGAAAGGATTTGCTATATTGACTACTCGATCAATCCTTGCAGGATGACTTCTCACAGCTGCAGGATCCCGACCTTGCTTCAACTATGAGAAATCAACAACTAAGAGCCTTAGAGTTTTGGGAAAAGAACTGGGTATAAACATCTTGTCATTATCGTTCTCAAAGTTTTGCCTCTCACACTACTTTTTTTGTTTCGAGAAGTTTTTGCATGCTGTAACAAATAATATTTGTGTGCTTAACGTCACTCAGCATTCCGGTGCTCCCTTGAAAATAAAGCGCCTTGCTCATGATCCTGAGAGATTCATTTGGGCAGTTAGCATTGCACAGTCACGCTGCATTAGCATGCAAGTTAGGATCGGTGCACTAGTTCAAGATGCGAATATGCTAATTCCCTATGCTGGTATGGTGATCTTGCAGCACAAGTCTCCTCAATCTATGTTTTTCTTTGGCTTGTTTTGGCTTCACTCGGTTTCTCACTGACTTATCTAAAAGTTGATTGTGATAATATTTCCTTTAAACTATTTCTTCTCTCAGTTACATTATTTTAACATGATTTTGACGTTTTCATTTGCCGTTGCAGACATGCTAAATCATTCATTTCATCCAAATTGTTTTCTTCATTGGCTTTTTAAGAATCGCATTGTTGAGGTGATGATAAATGCTGGGCAGAGGATTAAAAAAGGAGAGGAGTTATTGTTCTTCCATAACTCTCTTTTGAATTCTAATATTGTTCAGTTATCACAGATTCACAGTTAATGGTTTCGGTCCAAGCCATCAGCCAAATTAGATCCTAAATGTTTTTTATTTGCATCATGGGTTATATCCATGATTCCATAAATTTTGACAGATGACCATCGATTATATGAGGGGACAGCAGAATCATATGCTCATGCAACGATACGGCTTCTCGTCTTCTGTGGTAATTAGCTTCAATTTTTAATCATCAATATACATATTTAGATATGCTATTTTTTTAAAATCTTATTTAGTGGAATCAGGGGAATATCTGTTGTCATTGCAAAAGATATTTTCAAATAAACTGATGTTTGATGCCGTAATGTGCAAGTTATTGTCCTTAAATTTAACTCTTGAGGCCTGAATGTTGCAGAATCCTTGGGATGTAATACCATTCTCCGGAAATGCACATATTCACTTGGACTCTTTCTTGTCAATCTTCAATATATCCGGTCTTCCTGGAGAGTACTATCATAACAGTATGAACTGTTTGAACTTTCTAAAACTTTTCAAACGAGAATGGTAATTTAATTTTGATTCGGAACCTTTAAGTTCACAAAACTTTCAGGCCAATTAGCGGAAAAATAGACGATTTTGTCAACGGGGCAGTCATAGCAGCTGCAAGAACATTGCCCACGTGGTCAGATGGAGATGTTCCTCCAATCCCTAGCATGGCAAGGAAAGCTGTGGAGGAGTTACAAGAAGAATGTCAGCAGATGCTTGCCCAGTTCCTACAACTTCTGCGCAGGACCAGAAATTACTAGGTGAACATTTTCCAATCTTATCGGATTGAATTAAACATTCTTTCCTACAACTTCCGCGCAAGACCAGAAATGAGGGCCCTTACCGAGCTGGACTGATTTTGGTTTTTCGGAAGCTTGCAGAATCCAAATTCCTTAAAAAAATGATGTGCCTAGATATTTTCATGGTTTATGGTTGAAGCACTGTTTAAATTGGCACAATGAAAAGCTTCTGTTTATCGTTTATTGCAATAAGTTTTCAAATATATGCTACTTCCATTATGTCTGATCATCTAGAACATTGGCCATGGTACAATTTACTTTATTTTCCCTTTTTATGCCAACAGATTCTATGCCAGAAGCAAGGAGGACACTCGAAACAGCAATCAAGTATTCAATTCTGACATAACATACCGTACCTTTTTCTTTTCATGTCTCTTAATTACAGTCCAAGTTGAAGCCCTTCTTACATTTTACATATGCAGGTACAGATTGCACCGGAAACTATTCTTCGAGAAGGTCATCAAGGTTCTGGATATATATCAAGAGCGGGTACTGTTTTAGATTAGTTTTTAACTCGATCAGCTTGTAGACAGATTAGCATATGTTGAAAAGCTAACGACGGTGCTTATTTAAAAAAAAATTACAGAACCATGGCCAGTATTTGGAACATGTGATGAATGCAGAAAATATCATGGTCTCCATTTGCTTGTTTGTTCGTGTTGTTCATATCGTCTGCATGTCTGCTGAGAATTAAAATAAGAAGTTGAATGAAGCTGTCGATGAGACTGTAACGGTATTACTGTAAAATTATGGGGAAAGAATAATGAAGGACACCAGGAATTCCAGTGGTGGAATGATGAAAAGTGCAACGGCAAAAGCATTGAGCCTCATTGAAGTATTCCTCATCTTTTTGCCACCCTGCCTGTTCCTGAAATGGTCGCATTTGTACTTTGGTTGGCATTAAGTTTTATTTATATCTACAGAACATTTTATAAGAATTAAATAAATCTTAATTCAAAGCTAAAATAACTTAGGGGCTGTATTAAATTAAATTTTATTTATACTTTCATCAAAAAAAATTATTTATACTTAAAGAAGATTTAATATTAATTTTTATTTAGTTAGACATAATATATATGGTATAAGATTTAACTGTATTTTATAGTTTTATATTTTTATGATTATTGGACGAGAGAAATTAGAGAACAAAAAAAAAAAACTTAGTTTGAGTGGTGAAAGGGTGTGGGCTTTTGGATTGAGGGTGGTCCACTCTTCTAAACCTAGTTTGGAAGTTTCCTTATTAAGGAAATGAAATTCACGTGTTTTGGCAAGTAATCCAGTGCAACAAGCCAGCTCTTGAAGAAGAGTCTTGGCTTGCTTGGGAACTCAAAATTATCGTTGCCTGAAAGAAGAGATGGAGAAGAGTGGATCATCAACCGGAACTGCTGCTGATGCTAAGATATCATCAATCTTTATCTACCCCATCAAATCATGCCGTGGAATCTCTGTCCCTCAAGCTCCCCTCAATCCTACTGGTTCTTCTTCTTCTATTTCTTTGCATTCTAAGTCTTGGATGCTTTGAATTATTTGCTCAACTTCGAGTTCCTCACCGTGGGTTTATTATTTGATAAACAGTATAGTTATCTTAGCTTGGCCTGGTCAAAGGCCTCAACAACCTAACAATTTGTTCATTTTTTTCTTTATGCAAGCAACGGTGATTTCCTTTTTTACATGAGTCTGATGATGGATGTGCAGGGTTCCGATGGGATCGGCAGTGGCTGGTTGTGAATGAGAAAGGGAGGGCGTATACTCAAAGGGTTCAACCAAAGCTTGCTCTAGTCGAGGTAAACCTGCCAAAGGAGGCCTTTTCAGAGGGTTGGGAACCTACCAAGAACTCCTATATGGGTAAAACCAACTCATCTTTATCAATAATGCCTCACTAATTTCTAACAACTTAGATTTTGCAAGTGTTGCGTTCTATATTTGCTCATTTGAAGTAGAATTGTGCTTTTACATGGCAATATTTGTTGTGATTTAATGTTTTAAAAACTGGCTTCACTATATTTTTCCCCCTAGAAACTCAACTAAATTAAACTCACCTTTAATCCTGAACTATTTCGGGTTTCTTACATGCTCCT
This sequence comes from Hibiscus syriacus, assembly GCF_006381635.1. Lineage (NCBI taxonomy): Eukaryota > Viridiplantae > Streptophyta > Magnoliopsida > Malvales > Malvaceae > Hibiscus > Hibiscus syriacus. The sequence goes on along the minus strand of NW_024062781.1, from coordinate 453,479 downwards.
GAACTAAGTTAAACTTCTCTCCCTTTTAGTCTGTATGATGTTGGAGTCGATGAAAGAATTAAACATGCCAATGCCAAGTCTTTCCTATTGCCTGAGCTACACCATTTTTCTGCAGCATAGCAACTCAACATATATCTTGCACGAGGATGACAATCTAATCCCTAATTGTAGAAATATTAGTGTTAGCATGTTGGTATAATCATTGTCTATCTAAGTTGACCATATAAAGAAATCATTGAAATAATTTCTCTATTTTTTGTGTAAATTGTAAAAAAAAGATAGATATCATCGATTTCTTTTGATTCTCCCATTGAGGTGTCAAGTTTTGGTTCCCCTGTTCTTATCATGGAAACTCAGATTCCCTATATTAGGTGGATAATTATTTGACATTGTTAATGTCCTAAGCTGGTTGCTGTTTGGTTCTATATTGTAAAGTTGTAATGCTATGCCTCTTCTCCTAAGCAGTATAGGGATCTAATGTTTTATCGTTATTCTTTAGTTTTCCGTTGTCTAATGCTAGCAGATCACGTTTCCTTTCGAATTTTCATGAGGTTTTTCTGTCATGACCATTATTTACTTCCATTTGCAGAAATAAAAGCCCCTGGAATGGGTTTACTCAAGATCTCACTTTGTAAACCACCACTAGTGGCAGATGGTGTTTCGGTTTGGGAATGGTCTGGTTCTGCTTTGGATGAGGGTGATGAGGCTTCAAAATGGTTTACGGATTATCTTGGGAAGCCCAGTCGAATGGTTCGTTTTAATGCAGGTTTGTTTGGTTCAAATACATTTCAATCAATAGGACATTAAGTGCATTCATTTGGGTTTATCAAGGGAAAGACGACGATATGTTATTCTTGCTTGGTGTTGTAAATGCTAGTATGCTATACGGCCATGTCGGCATAGTGCTGCATATTGAGATAGCTTAAGTCTCATATTTATATGGCCAACAATTTGGCTATAACATTATTTAATTAATGCAGCATCAGAAACTAGGCCTGTGGATCCTGATTATGCTCCAGGGCATTTCATAATGTTTTCCGATCAGTACCCGTTCATGCTAATATCTCAGGTTGGCCAGCTTCAGAAACGATTTTTATTTTTGTTCTAACGACGATGCTAATGATTGATGATAATAATAGTTTAATAAAGCTCAAACCTGATGTTGTAAGTAAATTTCTTTTTCAGGAATCTTTGGATGCACTGAACAAGCTTCTCAAGGAACCTGTACCGGTTAATCGTTTCAGGCCCAAGTATTTGTTTTTTTCCTCTTAGGCTCATACCCTTGGTTCTTATTTAGCATGCCGCCATAAACAATACTCCACAGAATCCACTTAATCCTTCAAATTCAATATCTTAGTAGATTCCTCTCATGCTATTTCCAACGAGAAACATGTGTTTGACTCTTACCTCTCTTTTTCTGTATTATTTATGAATTTATTACATCATTTACCTTGCTTGTGATAGCATCCTTGTTGCCGGCTGTGAGCCGTTTTCCGAAGACCTGTGGACTGAGATTAAGATAAGCCAATTTTCATTTCAAGGTGTGAAACTATGCTCCCGCTGTAAGGTATGAGGCTAACCTTCCTACATTTTCAGATTATTTACCAAAAATTAATTTTCATTTTCAGCATATTCTATCTTCAAACAGAAAAAAACTTAAAATACGATTCTGCATTTATCAGGTACCTACAATCAATCAAGATACTGCAGTTGCCGGGCCGGAACCGAATGAAACACTTATGAAAGTCAGGTCGGATAAGGTTTTGCGACTGGACAAGAAACAGCAAGGGAAGGTAAGATGTAAATTAAAAACTCATCTGCTTCAATGCCTGTATCCTTCTAAGGAACCTGTCCGCACAAACGAGCCGTATTTAACTAGTTGTCCAATGATATGGCAGATCTACTTCGGGCAGAACTTGGTTTGCAAGGAAAGTGTAACTGCAGGGAAGGCGAAGATGGTTAAAGTGGGAGACCCTATACATGTCATCGAGAAAGTCTCCACTGCTGCTGAAGCAGCTGCTTGAATGCTGAGAGCATTTTCTTGAATAATATGAGTCATAACTCCCTATATCAGACTTCGAATCGTCTTCTCTAGTGATTCCTATAGGGTTATAAATAAACAGTGTTTGAACAACTTTCGAGTTTGGACTAATAAACTTTTATAAGAAAGTATATTTTGCTTGTTTCAGGTATCCAAAATGCTTCCTGGTTAATTGTCTTATCTAATTATATTAAATTCTCGATTTTTATAAAATATAATGATGGGATTTTGATGAATTAAAGTATATGGACTAATTTATCAATAAAGTAGAAACTGATGTCCCATAAATGGATGTGGATTTAAGAGGCAGAGCCCGCCAAGTCCAGATTATAGAAAGAAAAAAAAATCTCTTTTATAAATCAAAATCATCCTACTATTCTGACTGAGCATTTGCATGAAGCAATCCACGTGTCGTCACCCCTAATGCCTCCGTTTTCTCTCATTTGTTAACCTTCGCAACCTGGGGAGAAAATAATAATCACTACCACACAATTTCAATCTCCTTGGTTTTCTCGAGAAAATAAAAAAACCCAGGAAAAAAACCCGGTGAATGTCATCCTCGAAACAACATAGGCGCCAAAAGACTGGATTTCATGAGAGAGAAACATAGGCAGATAGGAAGCTGAGAGACAAAAGAAGAGTTAACGGTTCGTTGTAAGAGCCGAAAATGCCCTGAATCAAACGCGGTTCCGGATCACTGCTGTCGATGTCGCTGTCTCTGTCTCGTCTACCCCATATTCTCTCTCTCCCTCTCACCGCTATTAGTCTTCATTTTTTATGTTTTAGCTCTGTTTGTTGCTTTTAGGAAATAGTAGTAATACTAATACCCTTTTGTGTAAAAGAAGTTTTTTTTGCTGTTTCTCAGAGATATTATGTGAAAAATCTAGTATATTTTACGGGAATAAACAAAACCCAGAAACCAAAACCCTAGCTTTTATCTCTTCCAAGCTTGATTTGCACTAGTCTTAGCGTTAGCTGAATCCTGTGTTCTTGATCATGGCATTTGATCCCAACGCTATACCAAAAGATGTGAGACCGTTGAGTGTGAGCAGATGCATTCCTTGGACCATCTTTTATTTTTGTTTTCTTAATTCAGGAAATCAAAACTAAACAACCAGACATAAAAAAATATATGGTTTTCGAGTTTTGGATGGCATTGGTCGCTTGCAGGTTGAATCATTGTTTTTATGTGATGTTTGTGCTTTATTGTTAACTCTTTTTGCCCTTAAATTTAGCTATATTCTTTTTTCAGATTATAAAAAACATTGACCTTGAAGAGCTGCGATGCTTGGTTCTGGGATCTTTGGTACTGTTTATCATGGGAAGTGGCGGGGTAGTGATGTTGCAATCAAACGGATCAATGATAGATGTTTTGCAGGGAAACCTTCTGAACGAGAACGCATGGTTCGACTCTTTATTTCCTCTTATTTCATGCTCTTATTTTCTCCCTAGTAGCTCTGCTTTGAAATATCACTCACTAACAACACGTACTTCGGTAAATGCATATGATAAGATTGATGATTTTTGGAACAAGGAAATTAAGCTTGCTGACTTGCACTATCCCAATGTTGTGGCTTTCTATGGTGTTGTTCTCGATGGTCCTGGTGGCTCTGTGGCAACAGTGACAGAATATGTAGTGAATGATTCTTTAAGGCCTTATTTACAGAAGAATGAGAGGCCCTAAAAGTTCTAGTTTTGTTTGTTATATTGTATAAGCTTTCCTATATTTGTGTTTTAATTGAAGTTTTATCAGATTATAAATAATTATTGGACGACTTGCTCTTTCCAGGAATCTTGATAAGCTTACGCAACTTTTGATTGCCATGGATGTGGCTTTTGGAATGGAGTATTTGCATGGAAAGAATATAGTGCACTTTGATTTGAAGAGTGACAATTTACTTGTCAATCTTCGAGATCCCCATCGACCGATATGCAAGGTTAGTGCTTGGGTCTAAGCTTAACTTGCCATCCATTTTGGTGCCAGGTCTATGGTGGGGAGCTTTTCATTGTTTGTTCCAATCATCCTTAGATGAAATTGACTGTTCTAGAGAATCACTCCGAGTACTAATTCGAGATATTTTCTTGCTTAGAATACGTTAAGTTGGCAAATTTAAATTTGTCTTATATTCTCAAGGAGACCAATTTTGTGACTGAGTTGACTGATATGTTAAATGTTCTTAGTATTGTTGTGGGATTGAGGTTTATGTGGGTATATTTGGCTCAAGAGTAGAATTCAGCACACACGAACAGAGCAGGGTTTTGAATGAATTCCTGAACTCTTCAAGAGTACTCTAATAAAATGAATAACGGACTGACTTAGACTTTAGACATTGACAGTGATATTTATTGTTGTTGTTATGGAAGTATTAACCTTCAATTGTGCGAAGAGTACGCACATGTACATTCCATTTAACCTTTAGCTAATGAGGACCTTGTTTATCTCAAAGTAAAACTATGGTTTCTGGTATTTTGTTTAGTTCATGAAGCATGCTAGAGTAATTTCCATGGCAAAATTCGTATTTGTGTGTTGCAAGTTTGAAAATTAATACCTTTTGATCTCTAAGACACTAAATAAGACGTTAAACATGTTTGCCAGTATCAGAGGAATTGTTGGGTGTTTCCCGAGTTTAAGCAAGTCATTCCCAAAAAAAAGATCGATCCCTCAAAAGGATCGGATCCCAAACTTTCTGTCGTCCAAAGGATCGATCTCTTTTCGAAATGATCGGTCCCTCAAAAAGAGATTGATTACTTGATCAAAAGGATCAATCCCAAACTTTCTGTTGTGCAAAGGATCGATCCCTTCATTGTTTTGCTCAAGGGAAAATGGTGAAATTGCATTCTTTAGTGGTATTTTTTTTTATAGGAATTGAAGGCCTCGTTAAAAACCCCTTTCTTGATTAAAGGAGCTTGTAGAGAAGCTCCTTAATCAGCGGAAGGAGGAAAAGAGTGCCTAAAGATTTCATTAACCAAAAGAAATTACATAAGATACAACCAGATAAACACCCCCAACATAACCAAAAAACCAAAAAAGAACCGAAGACAACCCTATACAACAGAACTAGCTCAGCCTAAACCATATAAGCTACTAACACAGTATAAATTTTGGCTGAGCTGATAACCAATCTAGCAACAACAATGAAGACTAACGCCTAAACATTTCCTGGAATACACCACAGTATAAGAGTACAAAAAGCTAGCTTCGAAATCACTCTATTCGCCTTTCTACCACTTATTGCTCGTCTTGTTATCGGAGACCATCTAAACCTCCAACTTCATTCCGTAATCAAATGTGAATCACCTGAAACTTCCAATTCTTCCATTGCTATAGTTTTCAGAAATCAAAAACACTTGTGAGCCATCAAGTTCAGTGCATTCTTCCTCGCGGTGCACGTTCTCCTGATTAATCTTGCTTCGGCAAAGTCTAGTCTTCCTATGGGGAGTCGAATATTTCTCTTCAATTATTTGGAGAGAGCTATATTTATTGTTAATCCCCTCCTTAGATCTCTGGTTCTGCCTGGAATTGTGCGAGAAAGAAACGTCCGTCAATTGTGTTGACAAGCCAAGGCTCTGGTCTAAATCCTCACATACTATCCCCGATTTGGGTTTTCCAACCACCCGTTCAACCACAACCCCATCCTGTTGGACTTCCTCTCCCTTGGATCTTATGATAGCACAATTATTTGTAAGGCCCATATTAATCACATCCTCCACCTCCTTTGACTCTAAACGACCATCCAAGATGGGCAAATCTATTAAATTATCCTTCATCCCCTCATTAATACGTGCAGTCTTACCAAATTTCCTGTTGTCATATTCTGCCTCTCTCACCACATGATCCAGCACTACCTCATGTTCCACCGCTATCTCGATTTGCGTTTGAACCTTCCTCTGACCAGCAACATTATTCCTCAAACCCATAATTATTTCCTCCCCTATGTTCCTTTCCTCCTCATCCTCATCCGACAAGTTGTACCTTTAGGTCTGTTCCCATACACAATTGATTGTCTTCTTCCTCATAACACCTCTCGGAATTCTTCTCCTCCGATGAGTCCACGCTTCTTCCTGCCGGTGAATCAGAATAGACTACAGCCACACCTTCTTTTTCTTCCCGCTGTCGAAACAAAGAATCACTTCTAAATGTGGGGACTTCCACTACTCTAATTCTAAATAAATCTCTACATGCTTCCAAGTCTACCACTTCATCAATTAATTTTTTCCTAGTAGTTGCTATCAGAATGGTCATCTCCTCGCATCCCAATTCTGGAAGTGCATTTTCTCCCAGCGCTAAGCATTCTCCCCATTGTTGTGCAATCCTCTTAAAGGTGCTATGATTCCAGCAGTGAAGCGGCATTCTAAACAATTTAATCCATGTAACTCTTTCCGAAGCTCTGTAAGATTCTGACCAAGGTTGAACTTCCTGGAAAACTTCATTTAAAATCAACCAGTTCTGCTCCTTCAAGGTTCTGTATAACTCTTCCTCAGCTATTTGCAATAAGAAATCTCTCCCTCCCAGGGACTTGGTCTTAATTTCTCCTAGACCACCAGCTTGTAATCTGTCATCCACCTGACTCGAAGAGCATGCCGTCGCCATCGTTCCTACGAGGCACTTCTGGAGCTTTCGAACAACTTCCTCATCTACATCCCCCTGAATTAACCTAGTCCTCCTTCTTGCAAGTTCCTTCGGACTTTCTCCACTAACGCTTGTTCCTTGTTCTACCCTGGTTGTAGCACTGGAAGTTGAAGGATATTTCAGTTTCCAGATTTGATTCTTGGCTCCATACCGAGCTTCTTTGACTGATAACCGATATCCAAATAACCAGAATCCATTTAATCTTTGGACTGCTCTAACTGAGGCACCTCTATTAGAAAATCTAACAAAGCCAAAGCGTCTTCCTGTTCTATCATTTTTCCTTGCTATATAAGAACTAATCACATCACCATGCCTCCCGAATAGATGTCTCAACCCACTCCAATGATATGTAGGCGGTATGTTTTGCACAAACAAAGTTACTATCTCACCTTCCTTCCCTGAGCTTTGAGCCATCCGTCCTAACTTTTGTCCCTCAAAAGAGCAATCCGGGAATGCTCTCAATAAATTAGCAGCAGAAAACAATAATCTGGTCGACGCAGAATGACGGCGGAACAGTAACAGTTTCTGGAAATTACGAAACAGTAAAAATCGAAATCCTGGAGAACAGCAACGGTTCTCAACTCAAGGATAGGTGGGTTTTGGTCGCTAAATGACGCAGAGCTTGGTGCTGAGGTTGTGTCGAAACGGACGGCGGTTGGCGGCGAAAATCGACAGTGAAGAAAGTATAGATCTACACCGATTGGAAGACTTCATCGCAAATCTAAGCCCAGATTTGGAATCTCCATAAGCAGACGAGCTTCCCTGAGAAATGTTGTCTTGACCTCAGCATGTTTGAATGAGTTCAATTTGGTCCATTAATTGATTTGCTTAAATACTTAAACCCTTAATTTGGGATATCATTGATAATGATCAACTCGACTAATAACGTTATGAAATAAAGTGACATAAAACTAGCATTTGTTTGATACTCGGGAAACGACTAAGACACCCGAGTTACTCTAGCATATGACGTTTGTCTGTTATGTTATGTTGATATCCAAATATCTTTTTTTTGAGTACGCATCCGATGCACTTAAATTTTGGGTCATACTGGTACAAATTCCAATGCACGTAAATTCCATAATCGTACCTTATGCTCGAGAGCCCATATCTGTGGGATCGGGATGTGAGCTTCCGATGCATGCAAATCCATGGTAGACTAAGGGCTATAAGTTTTGATGCACGTAAAATTTCGGTTCTTACCTTGAAGTTATTGCATTTTAGAAAGGCTAGTATGTTGTCCGAGATGCACGTAAATTCCTCTGACCACATTGTTGGACCTTTCTCATATTTGTTGATATGTTTCTGCATATTCATGAGATGTTAGGTAAGCTAGGGGTGTCATCCTGAGATGCACATAAATTCCTCCGAACAAACCATTAGACTTACCTCAGTATGTTTGAGTGTATTCACATGCACATATTTTCGTTCGTCAACATGATCATTTGATGAATGCATGTAGTATGGTAGAGGTATTGTGTGATGTGTGGCTTGTGAGCTTAGCGTTCGAAATATGTTTTCGTCGCGATGGGATAACGACATCATTGGAGGAGTCTCAGCAAGAGTATCATAATACGACGATGTTGGCTTGATAGGTATGTAGAGGTCATGGTTTGAAAATAGTTAGTATATATATGGGTTATTTATTTTTTTATCGAGATTCTAAATTGGGGTCCCATTTTTATAAATTGTTACAATTTGTACTTTATATAAATACTTTGAAGCAAGTATGATTTGTGAGGAAAATTTTTGGGTCTTCACTTTTAAAACTTCATGTGACATTCAAATCTGTGTGATTTGGGTGTTACAAAAGATGTCCTACTATCTTCTCGTCTGACTTCCGCAAAGACTTTCCGAAGGGAAAGAGCAGGCTTAGTGCCAAGAATTCGAGCTTTCACATCATCCCAGTCAGCGTTCAAGTCATTAAGAAATTGAAAGGCCCGCCTTTGGGCTTGTATCTGTTTGTACAAGGTTGCATCCTTGGGAGTTTCCCAATCATGAACCGCATACAGATCAAGTTGCTGCCAGACCTGACAGAGTATGAAAAAATTCAGTAACACTCAAGCCATCTTGCTTTAGATTCGATGCATTACTCTCAATATCGAATAACTCAGCTGTGTTGTTTGTAATGGAATATGTCTCCCGAATAGTTGCCCATAAATCTGCAGCAGTATCGTAAAGAAGGAAATTGGTACCAATTTTAGGAGACGTGGTATTAACCAACCACGACATTACCCTGCCATTTTCACGTACGCATTTCTCATAAAATGGATCTGTTGAAGAAGGTTTCAGAATCTCACCAGTGATATAGCCAAGTTTCCCCCGTCCAATAAGGAAAATCTTGACTGATTGAGATCACGGAAGATAACTGTGGCCAACGAAACGATGGCAGATGAATGCGGCATCAGAGAGTTCTAGGAAATCATTGACAGTTTGAAGGGAATCTGCCGATAAGTTAGCGCCAGAAGTTTCAAGAGGAAGCACCATCGATCCTGATAGAAAGATCAATCCCTAGACTGATACCATGTGGAAACTCACGAGAATAGTGAGTATTTATATTTATCTCAAATGATGAATTACATAGTCTATTTAAAGACTTAGGTTACAAGAGTTCTACTACAACCAGGAGTTATTTAAAATACAAACCTATCTTCTGTTATTAAAAGATAAGATACTATCTCTATCACTATTACAAATAAACTCTAATATTTACAATTGTAACAACTTACAAGAAGAACCATATTCAGACTTACATTATGGGGCTATTATTGGTAATTGCATTATTTATAAATGTATTCATGAATTCTATTGTTCAAACCTTTGTGTTCCAATGGTTCACACTTTGTCACTGAGCATTTGCCTTGAATTGAATTTGTTCAGTGGTATTGTAAGTAATACACTAAGGCCACCGGTTCCAGAATGCTGTGACCCGGAATGGAGATCATTGATGGAGAGATGGTCATCTGAGCAGTCGGAGAGACCGAACTTCACCGAGATAGCAAACGAGTTGCGCTCGGTTGCAGCAAAATTCAGTCAAAGGGACAAAACCCGCAAAAATAAGCAGAAAATTCAACCCTTGGCTTTCAAATATTATTTTCGAGAATCTGTTTAATGTTGGCAGCTCTTGTTTCCTTTGCATTTGCAGGCAGTTGTAGCCTGGAGGTGGTCGTAGATGTGCTGCTGCTTGGCATGAACGTACACAGCACAGAGAGAGGAAGGGAACTAAGTTCATTATTATTTAATTATATTATTTATGGAAATTATATTTGCTTGATTTTGATGACATTAGACTTTCCGTCTGAATTTTATGTTTATATGCAACTTCTATGCTTGGGTCAACTTTCAACCTAAACAGGGTTGGGGGTGCTTTTTGGCATTTGTTGCTAATTCATTCATTTATGTAACTTCCATAACGTTTGCAGGCGGAACAAAGTTTTGAAGCATCATTAAATTATATAATAATCACTTCGTATGTAGAAACATTGCACGCACACACACACATAATTTACAATATAACCCATGACATAAACGCCAATACTGTCCACATATATGAAAACATGAGCCCAGAACCGTCCAACAACAATGCTCATTCATCATTATGCAGAGGACTCGATATTTTTACCAGTCTCTAAATTAAGGATCTAAAACAACATTGTAACCATAGACCTGGAACTGACTGGTGCTCACTGCTCACGTCTTGCATTTTGTAAAGCTGAAAAGCGATGCTAGTCATTCCCATTGCAACAGTGTCATACTCAACTCCCTCTACTATGAACAGATGCACAGTGGAACATCAAAACATGGAGTTATCTATTAAGAGGTTTTAAAAAAAAAATTATACTAAGTGTTCATTACTGGTTCATCCTGTGTTGCTTCTTCCCCAAGTTAAAAGAAGCCAATGGTACTCTTTAATAAGCAGCCTACCTCTTACGTTTGCTCTTCAGAGAGGTAGAGGAGTTACTGTGCCAATTCCTTTTCCTCTGGTTTATGAACCAGTTGTTAATTTGCTTCAACTGCAAGCCTGTTTCCTGAGCTAGTTTTGCTTTGTCTTCCTCCTGAAGGAATATTTAAGAGGAAACACTATTGTCATGGAACTGTTGAAAGTAACATATGTTGATCAATGAGAACTGGCAGGTAAAAACATATCACACTCACAGTTGGGTAAGGCCACTTGGAATGTGACTGCCACCAAGCTTTTAAAGACGAGGTGGTGTCGCCCGGTAGCTTTCCGGCTCGTCTCTTACGCAGAATCTCCTCTCTAATGTCCACAATTTTCTCTTTGTAACCCTAAAAGGACCGAAGCATGTTTTAGCTGCAGCGTTATTTGTTTAGCCATTTTACTATTAAGTTCGAGAAATCATACCTGTTTCAGCTCGTGCTTCAGTTCTTGCCTAACACGCTCCATTAATGATCTCTCGGTCTCAGTCGGGACAAGGGGACCGAACCCCATGCTGTCAAAGCCATCGAAACTTCCATCAAACAAACTAGCGTCACCATCTACAGCTTCATCTTCGTCATCAGACATGGTTGCACCGGTGCCTTCACCTGGAGATACACCTGTTCCATGCTTTTTAGTTTAGCTCTAAGTTTTGCCAATGTTAGTTCAATCAACAGTTAATGCAGTCATTTTCCAAAACTATCAAAATAAACAGGGAAGGATTAAGTTCATTATTATGACTTAATTACAGTAAGCATGAAAGCTAGATGTATTTTTTAAAGACTGAGCCAACTCATTAGCATTGCTCTGCCATGGTGTCTCTTATATAACTCTGTAAAATCTGAATAGTGTTCAGTTGTTCACTAGTAGAGAACTACCAAACACAATTGTGTATAAAATTGGCTGAACTATGTCCCAACAGGAATAACGCAAGATTCATCCCCTGGAATTTTATACATTTAAGTTTGTCCCCTAAAATTTTACAAGTTTAAGTTCGTCCCTGAAAATTTATAAGTACAATATAATTATTCTTCGTCATGCTAATTCTTCCGGGAGCTGTTTGTAGTAGGGAGAGAGATTTACCTGTTAAACTTTGAAGTGATTGCTCAAGATCCCAACAAGCCATAACTGCTTCCATTGCATGAACACGAACATGTTGTTGCAGTTGGTCTTTGAAGAAACCAAGCAATAGAACATAATTTGCCTACATTAACAGTACAAAGAAAAGGAGAATGCTGAAACAGATCGATGCCGATATGGCATATAATATGTTGATATTAGACAGCTTTAGAACATGCAAAAGGGGAATAGACCATCCAATAAACCCTAAAATATGTAAGGTTCTATTTCTTAAGTATTATGAAGTCCAAAGATTAATCTAATGATCGCTTATGTTGAAGAAAGGACAAATGCTCAATGATCAGCCAAGTTAACGATTACTGTTTTCTGAACAATACAAGGAGAGACATATCACAACAATCAATAAAACAAATGATTTCTGGAAAACACTTCAGAAGCTCCATTATTTAGGATATTAATTACAAGGGACATTCCTCTTATAGGTAGCACAAAATTCATGATGATTCACATTACGAGGCATAATAATTTCGACACATATCTTCGAGATCCTTTTAAATTTTACGTCATCTCTTTTGTCGTACTGATACTCCTCTTCCTCTCTTCCATCTTTATTTTTCTTTCAATGAATTAACTAGGAAGCCAGAAAACAAAAGGGTTAGATTAAAAGTGTTATCTGAGTTTGAGAACCGCCACCGACATCTAGCAGCTAGAAATCAACACAAAAAAGAAGGAAAAAAAATCAATATAAACGATGGATTATAACTAAACGAAGAGAAAACCCTAAAACCAGTTGGTCAACGATGACCCAAATGAGAAAGATGATCCATAAAACACACAAAGGACTCAGATCAGGAAACGAGAAGGGAAAAGGGCTACCATGAAGTGATCGAGATCTTCCTCAGCAAAACCGGCGGCGGCGGCGGCCGGGGAGTACTTAGCCAAGACTTCTTGTGACCTAGCCAACTGAGCATCGATCTGAGCGAGCTGGTCAACAGGAGTGGCAACACGCAGGCAGGCGACGTGAGCTTCCAACAACTGGTCGTACATGGGGTGCCCCATTATCTCGGCCTTGCATTTGGCTCTTTCCCGGTGATCGAGCTCGGCAGCTGACGGTGGGGGGTTGTTTAGAGCAAGGGTTTGCATGTCCTTGGTATAGTCGGAGACAAAACCATCGAAAGCCATGTTGTGTTGGTCAGAGCGAGGTTTCAAGAAGAAGATGGGGGGGGGGGGAGAGACAAAGGAAGGGTTATGGAGAAGAAATGAAATAAAATAAGAATAAAGGAAAGCGCGGTTGTTGGAAGATTGTCAAATAAAAAGACAAAGTGAGGAGGATGATGACGCAGCGGGAACAGGAGGGGACAACCATTGACGTTTGAGTTAAATTTTTATACTTTCTTTTGGTGGTTAATTTGGTTGCCTCTTTTGTCTCTTTTATTCCATCATTTTCACCCTATAATATTTTCTCCAAACTCATTACAAAAAAATATTATGATAAACCAACAATTAACGAGTTTAATGATATAAAATATTAAATTTATTAAATAAAATTATAATTTTAAATTTTGATAAATTCAAATAAAATAAATTAAACTAAAAATCATCTCATATTATTTTTGTAATATATGATATATATTAATTAATTAATAAATTAAATATTGATAATTATATCTAAAAAAACATTATGACCGACTCTATTGAAGTTAAATAAATATTATTAATATATTATATAAAAACATGTGATTAAATATATTTTATTGAGGGTCTCCTCAAATGACTATTCGTTGTTTTGTTAATATTTTAAAGGTATAAGTAATTAAATTTTATTTCCTCTCCTATTTCACTTATCATATTTTTAATTATTTTAATTTACTCACTAAAATTTATAGATTGATTTTTTTGTCATTATATTGTTAGATAATTAACGACATTATGATAAGGTCTTATTTTAGTCAAATAACATCGTTATAGTCTAAATTTATTTTTTTCACGAATTCAAAATGACTTCTTTTTATGTAAGTTGCTATGTCATAACGCCATCAATTATTTTGACGACGGATTATCCAAAATAATTAATCTATAAAGTTCAGTGAGTAAATTGAAAAGTTAAAATTGCTCTAATGAAATAGGAAATAGAGTAAAATTCAATTTTGATAATAATTACCTAATTCATAGACCGTCTTTACCCTATTTTAAAATACCTAATTCATAGTTGGACTTTTAAGTATAGCATCCAAAATCACGATGGTGATAAATAGAAATGCAAACAAGTGAGATGGGTGCGAATATTCTCACTCCTTCTCTTATCTATATAATATTTTTGAATTTATTATCTACCTATTACTTATTACTGGTAAAATTTTTAAATTCATATATATATATATATATATATATAAGAGTACATTTTTAAATACAATCCCACATTTATTATCAAACTGAATATCTACCGCCCATCTCGTACCTGTTTATATTCGTTTATATCCACCAATTTGAGATATGATAAACAATGATCTTCAATTCTAAAAAATATTTATACACTAACATTTGGTTAGATTATAAGTCATGTCCTTTTAAATCTTAAGATTTATAAAATAATCTTTAAAATTATATATAAATTTATAATAATTATACGATAAATTATCAGTGGACATACTATTCCAAAAAAGGCATATACGAAGTGGATATCTCAAACTCATTACTTATTCACTCTCCACAGTAAATATAACTTTTTATATCTGTACTCGTCCATTATCTGTTAAACGTATACCTATCACCAGTCAAATTAATACAACACAAAATTCATGAAATTATACCCCAAATTGACGTATTTAATAATAATTAACGGTGGAGGTGGTACAGGTCCCCACACATGAGGGGCACTGAGAGAACGGTGATTTTACCCCACTGACACCGTTTGTTTTTATTTTTACTTTTCTAACACCGTTCGACCAATATTTCCAAAACTAGCACCCTTTCTGCTGAGTTGGCAAAGGCGCGTCCCCGGGGGCGCGCTTTACCCGGTTTTTCGCTGAGTTGGATGCCACGTGTGAAAGGCGCGTCCCCGGGGACGCGCCTTTGCCAACTCAGCAGACACGTATTTTGTTTTATAATAAATAGTTTATTTTTATTATTATTATAAATTAATAATATATTATGTAAAATGTTTCGATTATATTATGTAAAATGTTTCGATTATAATGTAAAAATTATAACTAATAATATTAAATATTATATTAAATAAATATATTAAATATATTTATGTATTTAAAAGTTAAAAAAAATTATTTAGGTGTACATACATTGACAAATTATATAAATGCGATAACATTAAATTATTAGAAATAAAAACATTCATTTAAAAACTTTAATTACATAAGAGTTAACGGTTATATGATGATAACAGAGCTGGACATTTTTTTCTATTGTGCCCGATGTTTCTACAATGCCCACATCGTTTTTGTTCTGTTGACTTCTCCCGAATATCCATATCACAATGTATTCTAGTAGATTTTGGACGACCTGAGTCCCTCAATAGCAATGGATCTGGGACAATTGTAAGCCAAGTTTGAATCTCATTTGGGTCTCTTTCGTTTCCTATGGGCGGAAACTCAAATTCATATACCTTGAAAACTTGTGAAAGTTGGTATACGGGATCAACATAATTTTGTAGTCCAAATGCGAATGTGAGCAAGCAGCAATGACATGAGAGCATGGATATTTGAGTGCTTGAAAGAAACCACAATCGCACCACCTCTCTTGCAGATTAACTCTGAAAGAGTTAGCTTCAATCCCTTGCAGCGGACGTGGCATTTCGGTTACACGAAACAATTCACGGGTGCGAGAAAAATTTGTAACTAACATCCCATTTGATGTAGCCATTTTTTTCTGTAAATCGGCTACTAGTCTTGGGTGGTAAATATGTCCGTTTTGCATCCAAGTAAGAGCTTGTCCACCGAGTTTTGCAAAGAGTTGACCCAAACGAAATAAGTCGTTTTGACCAACGCCGTGACTGGTAAATGACGCGCCCCCTTTAAGGTTGAATTTATTGCTTCAGCCAAGTTTGTTGTCATATGACCATAGCGATACCCCCCGTCATATGCATTTGTCCACATTTCTTTGCTGATGTCCATAATGTACTCGCACCCCTTCTTATTTTTGCCAAACAGCTCTTGTAGCATCGACTCAAACCTTTGAGGTAAGAGTTCGTAACCTAAGTCATTAGGAATATGTAATAGTTAATATGAAGTATAAATAAGTAATAAGAAATTGATAGAAAAATTGGGAAAAAGTAACATACCCATCCGCACGACTAACTGACGTTCATCGTTCTTCTTGTATTTTCCGTAATAGTTTGCAGCAATATGACGGACACAATAACGATGTTGAACATGTGGAGGTCTATACATTGTACCCAAAGAGTCCATTGCTGCTTTTATCCCGGCTCCTCGGTCTGAAATAATGCATACTCGTTCCCTGGTGACAACATGTAAACGTAAATTTTTAAGGAAAAAAGCCCAAGACTCAGTGTCTTCTCCTTGAACGAGGGCAAACGCAACAGGAAGAATATTGCGGTTTCCATCTTGGACCACAGCCAATAAAACTTGCTTGTATTTCCCATACAAGAAAGTACCATCAATTTGGACAATTGGTTTACAGTACTTGACTGCATTAATACACTGAGGGTAAGTCCAAAAGACTCGGTAAAATTGGCAGCGATCGCGAACCATTCGATCATTCACGTAATGATGTTGAGTTTCGAACTCAACAATTGTCCCGGGATTAAGTCTTTGCACAACATGAAACCAACTGGGCAGCTCGTTGTAAGAGGAATCCCATTCGCCATGAAGTTTGCAAATGGCATTCTGTTTTGCCAACCACGTTTTTTTATATGAGACAGTGTACCCATATTGGGACTGTATAGCAGAAATCAACACTGCAACAGCTATATGAGAGCTTTGCTTCACAATGGGCATGATTGCTTGAAATAATGTTGGAGTCCAAGTTGGGATGATCCTGGTTTATACCTGTTGCACAACATGTATGAGGACCGTTGTATCTGGTTAGTTCCCATAAGTTGTTCTTCCTCTTCCTCTTTGATACACGGACCATCCATTGACATCCGTTGTGACGTTGGACGCAGTAGCAGACATATTTCTCCGTGTTAGATCGATCAACTCGGGACTGAACTGAGTTACGAATATTGTAACTCTTTATTGCCATCATTGCTTCCTCCTTCGATGCGAACTCCATTCCAATATGTAAATTACCGTCATTGACTGATGATTGAAGTCCATAGTTTCCAACATCAGGAAGATCTGGAAATTCAGGCTCATACATTGCATCATAATCAGCCTCATACATATGTGCAGGAAGTTCGGCTGGTGTTGTATTTATCGGAACGTCATCCTCGTCATCATCAGAATGTACGTTAAACTGTGGTGAGTCAGGTTCAACGAATAATCCCGTTTCAGCACCATCTGCACCTGGCTCCCGAAGAGGTTCTTCTAGTGGAGATGAGGGTTCCTCCGATAATCCAATGTTGAGGTCAAATAAGTTCCCGCTTGCGTGTCCTCCCCTTGAACTTGAGGCCATTGTATCATGTGGGATATGAATAGACTGTCGTCTCGTTGGCATTTCCATATGTAAGTCGAAAACATTGGCAGATGAATGTCTGCCCCTTGAAGTAGAAGAGATGTTGCCATATGGATTATTGGTGAAGCCACGTGGGTTGAGATCATAAGCAGTTGCAGATGAATGCCTTCCTATTGAACTTGATGGCATGGTATATGGCGTTGGATCCGCCATTAATGATGTGAAATCATTACAGATAAGTTGTGTCGGGCTATCAACTTGATCAGTTTGATATGCAATGCCAAAGTGAGAGGAATATGAGAGACCACGAGTTACACGAACCTCAATAAAAGTGGCATACATTTCAATAAGAGATTGTGAACTCCCCATATGAGCATCAACCATCATAGAAACATCATCATCGTTTGAAAGCTGAAATGATGTATACGTGAGCGGAAAAAGTTCAGTAGGAAATCTGTATTGAAGTGAAGATAGTCTTCTCTGGCCTGCTACACGAATCTTTAACGAAATTTTTGTGATTAACTCCTCAATTGTGATGTTTCTCTTCAAGGTTAAGGGGATATAATGATCTGACTCAAAAACAACCCCTCTTCAGCTTCCTTAATTTCTCCATCATACAAAACAACAGCAGAAAGACGACTCATTTTCAGAGAATTTGAGAATTTAGAGTTTGGGAATTTGAGAATTTGAAAGATTGTGAACTGAAGTTTGTTTTGAAAGTTTATAATACGTTGCATATAATAGTTTCTATAATCGGTTCACTATTCACGTGAAGGCGCGTTCCCGGGGGCGCGCCTTCCATTATTTCGTCAGATAATATTATCATTGCCCTATTATGTCATTCATGTCCCTCGGGGACACTAGATATATCAGTACCTATTATTTCACTATTCACGTGAAGGCGCGTTCCCGGGGGCGCGCCTTCCATTATTTCGTCAGAGAATATTATCATTGCCCTATTATGTCATTCATGTCCCTCGGGGACACTAGATATATCAGTACCTATTATTTCACTATTCACGTGAAGGCGCGTTCCCGGGGGCGCGCCTTCCATTATTTCGTCAGAGAATATTATCATTGCCCTATTATGTCATTCATGTCCCTCGGGGACACTAGATATATCAGTACCTACTATTTCACTATTCACGTGAAGGCGCGTTCCCGGGGGCGCGCCTTCCATTATTTCGTCAGAGAATATTATCATTGCCCTATTATGTCATTCATGTCCCTCGGGGACACTAGAGATATCAGTACCTACTATTTCACTATTCACGTGAAGGCGCGTTCCCGGGGGCGCGCCTTCCATTATTTCGTCAGAGAATATTATCATTGCCCTATTATGTCATTCATGTCCCTCGGGGTCACTAGATATATCAGTACCTATTATTTCACTATTCACGTGAAGGCGCGTTCCCGGGGACGCGCCTTCCATTATTTCGTCAGAGAATATTATCATTGCCCTATTATGTCACTCATGTCCCTCGGGGAATAACTTAAATTTAACTTCTTTTGAATGTTCAACAAGTTAAGAATAACTTAAATTAAAACGTTATGTGAAGTTTGAATAAATTAGATAAAATGTTATTGAT
The DNA here is from genome assembly GCF_006381635.1 of Hibiscus syriacus. Taxonomy (NCBI): domain Eukaryota; kingdom Viridiplantae; phylum Streptophyta; class Magnoliopsida; order Malvales; family Malvaceae; genus Hibiscus; species Hibiscus syriacus. Next base: position 434,613 of record NW_024062781.1, on the reverse strand, counting down.
AAATTGAATAAATGTGAAGTGATAAGTTGATTGTGACATTGAAATTGTATGGAATGAGCATTGAAATGTGACATTGAATAAATTGCCAATTCACCCCCCTCTTGGTTGATTACGTCGATCGATGAACTCAACATAAGTTGATTTTAATGTATACGTTTTATATATATGTTAATGATAAAATCATATGTATGGAGTCCTTTAATTTCAATTTAAGTATTGTGAACTATAATTGGAATATAACTTTTAATTTCGAATACAATTGGAATATTAAGTTGAAATTTAATGTTAAATTTCGAATACTATAATTTATATTTTAAATTTAAATTTGAATAATATTATTTTTTTTATTTTAAATTTCGAATAATATAATTTGTATTTTAAAAACATTTATCAAACATTTAATGTTAAATGTGAATAAAAATAACATAAAAAAATATGTATGTAACAACCATGAAACATTTAAATAACATAACCAAATTACATAAAATTCTGAAATTTAATTATTTAAATAACATTAAATATAACTGGATCACCGATGTCGTCGTCTCGAATGAGTTCCACATGGCGGTGGTTGCCTATTTCGTGGAGGATTTCTTCGTGGAACTTGTTCTTCAGTCTCCTCATCTTCACTATCATCATCAGCAGCATTTTCTTCATTTGGTGCAGATGACGCTGAAGGGGCTGAAGGGCCTGTATAAAATAACGACCCTGGAGGAGTGCTAGTAACAATCCCACCGCTCCCGGGAACTGTGGAAACTGTGGAAACATTGGCATCGATGTATGTGATCCAGATGAAGATTGAGGTGTCTGCGGAGAAGCACCACCAGCCAAATAAGATGCATATGAAGCATATGCTGGATCATTAAACATAGTCGTATATGCACCTCCATATGGTATAAAACCCTGCGGGCTAGGCATGTAACCTGGCGGGCTAGGCATGTAACCTGGCGGGCTAGGAATGTAACCCTGCGGGCTCGGAATGTAACCCTGCGGAGATGGCATATAAACTGGTGGGCTTGGCATATGAAGTGGAGGGCTGGGCATGTACCCCTGCGGCATCGACGAATAAGGATGTTGTGGTGGGACTGATGCAGAACCGGTAGCGCCTTCTCTCCGTCCACGCGTCGGGGGACGATGATATTGAGACGGTTGACGTCTTTCTCGGCGCCTAGGAATGTTAACCCCTCGTGCTTCCGCCGAAAGTAGAAACGACTTCCCATTTTCATTAAACCAGTCCATATAGTTATCCGTAACCATATGACCAGTTTCAGCGTAATATTGTCGAGGGGCCAACAGTGTATATCGGTTCTCCCAAAGCGCAATCCAATCTCTGTGTCTCACCACCCAGTTAACATATTTCTTTCCCGTCTATCTATGTTATGCACGTCGTCTAAATTTCTAGGAGCTCCAGGAATATATTGCGTACAACCATACTGACGGAGCACGCGATCAACTGGATGCCACTCAATAATAGCATAACATATAAGAGGTATAACCGATATCCATACCTCTAATGACCCTCTAAGGTGGGGTGGGATGCAAGCTTTCACTTCATCGCTCGCATAAGGTATCCACTGAAACTGAAATATAAATATACAATTCAAATAAATAAAATATTCTAATTATATCTAACATTTTAAATTAAAATATTAATAATTAAACAAATTTAAAAACATACCTCAGACCCAGCTTTCGTATCAATAAGTAAACGAATTTCCTCTAAAACAGTAGGTATACTTTTATGGTCATTTCTTTTCATCGACCACCTATGAAATATAATATAAACTAAATATCACCCTATTTAATTGAAAATATTTAAATCAAAATTTAGTTCAAAAATTACCTCAACAATAAGGGGAATACGTATGGTTCATTCACGATCGGGCATAAGAAAGGCATGCGGAACCACGCCCATGATTGTAGAAGCAGAAGACATCCACCGATAGCAGTTTTCTTATAATTCGTCGCCCTACACATTTCTCTAAAGAGAAATGCCAAAACTGCAGCACCCCAACTATATCTTCCAGCTTCATCAAAATCGATCAGATGCCGCAACCACATACAATGCACCTGGTTGCGAGATTTGTCGGGCATCAATATTCCTCCAATTATTCGTAGAATATATGCCCGAGCACATGCCTTTGCTTGATCCTCTGAAGCATTTTCATTTAAAACCTCAAAATTAGCTTTCAACCAAGATAAAGCTATTCTACCTCCATTAAACTCTGGCGGAGCAGCTCCAAGATAATCAATGCACATTGATTGCCAATCACCATCCGCCATACCACACATCATATTTCCGTCGACGGGAAGCCCCAGATGCATAGAGACATCCTCCAACGTAATTGTTGCCTCTCCACATGGAAGGTGAAAAGTGTGTGTCTCGGGCCTCCACCTCTCAATCAGTGCAGAAATTAGGACAGGTTCGAGTTTGCAACCGCCTATAATTGTTGCAATATACCCGAACCCAGCAGAAGCCAAATATGGCAAAATACGTTCCGGTGTCGGTATACGTGGATTTTTAATAAAAGTTTCTAAAATACGATCAGCATCCTAAATAATATATTATAAAAAGTAAAAATTAATATAAATTCATAATAACTTTAAAATAAAAATAAATTTAAATATTAACATTAATTATAAAAATATTACCATATCGCTAAAATGTCTGGAGATATGATCATTATCCAATCGCAACAGCATTTCGTTTTCCATTATAACTGTAGACAAAACAATATAATTAGCAAAAAAATTAATAATTCTAAATAAATAATAATTATATAATATTATTTTAATAATAAAATAATATTTACATAAATATATTAATATAAAAAATAATAACTATTTAAAAAAATACTAACATAAAAATAAATTTCTTACCACTAATAACAAATTTAAAACTCAAATAGTTGGAGAATTTGAGTTATATAAGAGAGGAGAAGATGATTTTGGTGTGAAGAATGAGTGAGGGTTGAGGGGGTTTATATAGGGGAGGAGGAGGGTAGTTAGGAAAAACGGATGGGGGCATTAATGACATTTAATGGAAGGCGCTTCCCCGGGGATGCGCCTTCCACACGTGTCTGCTGATATGGCAAAGGCGCGTCCCCGGGGACGCGCCTTTCACACGTGGCATCCAACTCAGCGAAAACACGGGTAAAGCGCGCCCCCGAGAACGCACCTTTGCCAACTCAGCAGAAAGGATGTTAGTTTTGGAAATATTGGTCGAACGGTGTTAGAAAAGTAAAAATAAAAATAAACGGTGTCAGTGGTAAAAAAACCCTGAGAGAACCCATCAACCTGTACGATAATGGCATCACTATACCCTGCATCTGCTGCTGCTCTCCCCGTACTCTCAACATGCGTCGCCATCAAACTTCATTGGACCACCTCGGAAAACGTGTTTCGTCCGTACACCTTGCAGTGTAACCAGGGACCACCACCGCGCCACCAAGCAAAACAACAGCTACATTACAATTTACAATTTACAATTTACACACATCTATTCGTTAGTTGAATTTTAAAACATTAATGAAGTTTTTTTAATGGATAAAACGAAAATGGTTTCTAATTATATGATATTATTTTATTAAATTTTTTTATTATTAAAAATTATAAGATAATCATTCGACTATAGAATATTACTGTTTTGAATCCTTCAATTATTAGAAGTTGTAAAATAGTTAGCCGATTATTTATTATGTTCTAAACTAATCATTTTCTGTTAAAAATGGATGATATTCTAAGTTGAACGTTAATTTGTTGATTGTGATATGATAAAATTTGATCTCGAAATCTCAAACGACTATCATATCTCAGTCATCATGTCAACATCCAGTTTAAACAATCGCTAATTTTTTAACGAAAAAGAACGACTATGAAACATAATGAATAGTCGAGTGATCATTTTGTAACTTTTAATAGTTGAGAAACACAAAAAGATAATACCCCATAGTCGAATGACCTTTTAATAGTCAAGAGACTTAATAAAACAATACCCCATAATTAAGATCATTTGCGTTCTTTACCCATAAAACATTAATAAAGTTGATAGTAATAATAAAATGACCTAACTCCCCCCCCCTCATGTTCCACATAATTCAAATGCCTTTTCTTTATATATATATATTATCAAAACAAGCATCTACCAACAACCAAAAAATTATATGTATCCCTCGATCACTCATAATTGGATTATGAGTTGTATTACTCAGCCCAGATTCCGGTAGCTTTGAATGAGGGTCGGTTGGCTGTTTTGAAGGGGCTAAGGGGATCAGGTAAGGGGATCCTCTCTCCCCTATTTTATTTGTGCTAGTAATAAATGTATTTTTGTATATATTGGATGTTGATGCTAGTCATGGGTTGTTTCAATTTCATCCAAAGTGTCATCATATCAAGCTCACATACTTGTGTTTTGTTGATGATCTTCTAATCTTCTCCAAAGGCAGCTATGTTTATGTTATGGGCATTTGGACTGTGTTGTAGGAATTTTATGTTTATTCTGGGCTTGTTTTTAATGCATCTAAGAGTGAAGTTTTTTCTAATGGAATTGCTAGGGAGGAATTGCAGCTTATCGTGGAAGAGACGGGTATAAAGGTGGGTCATCTCCCTGTAAGTTATTTAGGCATTCCTCTTGTCACTAGGAAGCTTTCGATTGCTGATTGCAAGCCGTTGATGGACATGACTGAGGATAGGTTTCAGACTTGGGCTGCTCGACATTTGTCTTATGCATGCAGAATGCAGCTAATTCAAGCTGTTATTTTCAGCATTCAGAATTATTGGAGCAGACAATTGGTGCTGCCGAAGAAGGTGGTGCAGCGAATTAGTCAGCTCTGTACTCGGTTCTTTTGGAAGAATTGCGATTCTTCTTCTAAGGGGGCTTGAGTTAGTTGAAGTACTATCTGTTGTCCAAAGTCGGAAGGAGGCCAAGGGATCAAGGATTTTGAGGCCTAGATCAGTGCTTGTTTGATACAGCTCATTCAAAATTTTTTAATGAAGAATGGATCTTTATGGGTGACCTGGAGCTATGAGTATGTGATGAGGGGTAGTGATTTATGGTTAGTTAGGCCTAAAGTGGGATGGAGTTGGATTTGGAAGAGACTTGTGAAGCTTAGGGCCAGTATTCTGAACGACATTTTTTTTTATTCTGACAATATTTGGGGTGTTGATAGGAATAGGGCGAGAAGATTACTAGGCATAAGTTGGTATGGTTTGGTCTTCATATTCCTTGGCATTCAATGATATATTGGATGTCCATTTTGAATAGACTGCCTATTAGAGATAGGCTTGTTTCTTTTGGTATTCGGGTTGAGGAAGTATATGTCATGTGTAGAGCTGATCAGGAGACTAGGAATCATGTGTTCCTTGATTGCCCTTTCTCAAGGGAGGTTTGGACTTTGATCTTGAGAGCTTGTGGCCTTGAAAGGCAGGTGGTGGACTGGGAGTTTAAACTGAGTTGGACGATTCATCGATTTAAATGTAAATCTCTTCTCTCTATCTTGTTGAAATTGGCTTGGAATGCAATGAATTATTTTATATAGAGAGAAATGAACCGTAGAATATTCCAGGGGAAACAAGGTTTTGTGCTGGGGGTTGTTGCCCAAGTGCGGGATGTTATTCATTGGAGGCTGTCTGGGAAAAATATTAATAGACTAAGTCGGATCAATAGGACTCTTTGTAACGAGTGGAAGTTGGAATAACTTCGGTTAATGTGGGATTATGGGTAGTTGGGGTGTGGTTTTGTTTGGTTTTGGGTGTTGTTTATTGGTAGACTGAGCTACTTTCTGGATAAATAAAATTCTGCATTTATCCAAAAAAAAATTATATGTATCTTAGTTAACACTGTATGGATGAAGGAATTATAAATTAAATTTAAAAATAAAGTATAAATAATAATAAAAACTATTTTTTATTATTAATAATAAAAACTAAAATATAAAAAATAAATAAATTAAGAGCTCAAAAAAATAAATGTTCTTATATATATGGGCACCTGCCCCTAAAGTATAACATAACTCCGTCATTGACTGTAAATTCAAATATATCTAGCTAAAACATCATTTTTTTATTTATATTTGACATATACTAAAGTATTTTTTTAATGGAGGAGACGGATTTAAATATTGTATTGTAATATCATATGTTGTATGGTGATAGTGGTGTCGTCTGCAACCGTTATTATATGACAGTGATATTCGAAATCATCATAATAACGTTCATTATATTTGCAATCATGGTTGACACAACATAATCGAAAATACGACTGTAATTGTGATTTAAATCCTTGGTCGGGTTGACACCAAACAGTTTAGTCGATCCATTTGCATTAAAGAAGACTGAAAAAAAAACCAACACAGGCTGCAGATAAGCTTTTTTTTTCTTTTAGAATAATAGAACAATGTCAATTTGAATTTCCTGGCATTGCCTTGTTGATACTAACCACTTTGAATTTCCTGTTGTGGGGAAGTCACAGCACAGGAGCTATTCCATTTTCTCTGTTTGTTATTCTACTTCTACTTCGGTTCTGCATCTCGGTTCCACTCACCCTAGTTGGTGGATACTTTGGGGCTAAAGCACCTCATATTGAATACCTTGTTCGAACCAATCAGATCCCTCGGGAAATTCCAGCTCAAAAGTACCCATTCTGGCTGTTGGTTCTTGGTGCTGGGACTCTTCCTTTTGGTACGCTTTTCATTGAGCTTTTCGTCATCATGTCTAGCATTTGGATGGGGTGAGTTTACTATGTCTATGGCTCTCTGCTCATTGTTCTGATCCTGCTTCTTGTGGTTTGCGCTGAAGTATCTTTGGTGTTAACTTACATGCATCTCTGTGTGGAGGACTGGAAATGGTGGTGGAAGTCCTTCTTTGCATCAGGTTCAGTTGCTATCTACATCTTTTTGTACTCCATAAATTATCTCATATTTGATCTTAAGAGCTTGAGCAGACCTGTGTCTGCGACTCTCTACATGGGGTATTCTCTCTTCATGGTTCTAGCAGTTATGTTTGCAACGGGCACAATTGGATTCCTTTCGTCTTTCTGGTTTGTGCATTATTTATTTTCTTCGGTAAAGCTGGATTGAAGAAACCTCTCCGAACATAAAAAACAGATCATCAATGTGGAAACTGGTCCTAATTGAAGAGGCTCTGGAGAAAAGAATACTATCCCTTTACACTACTCATTCGCCTGTTACTTGGTACTTTGAGGGTTGTTTTGTTAGGTAACTTTAGTAAATGTAATAATAATTTTGCACAGTTTTGTTCAGTGTTGGGAAATAAATCGAGTAACAAGTAATTTTCCTAAAACCAGATTAGTGAGAATGCGAAATAAAAGCAGAAAAATAATACCCGAAATTGATAACGGAGTTAAGCTAATTTTGCTTACGTCTCCGGACTGTTGCAGATCTTTTACTAAGAGAGAAAATTTACATGTGTTTACAAAACACTCACTATTCACAAGAAAGCTCTCTAGTATTGGGAGAAAGAAAATGATTTTGAGATGGTTTTGAAGCTAAATGAGCTAGGGTATTTATAGTTGAAGTTTAAGGAATTAATCTTGTAAATACCTTAAAGTCTAGGGATTAATTGTGATTATCCCATTATCATTTTTCAATAAACATCTACCAAACTTTGAAAAATTATTTTTCAAAGAAACATTTACCAAACTTTGAACATCATTTTTTTCAAAGTTGGTTGTCAAACTTTGAACTTTTAACAATCTCTCACTTAAAAACTGATTTTTTTCAACATGTCTGCCGAATTTTTTTCAACATGTCTGCCAAACTTTGAGGGTTGTTTTGTTAGGTAACTTTAGTAAATGTAATAATAATTTTGCACAGTTTTGTTCAGTTCTTTATTAGATATATCTATAATACATTATATACTGCGACACGATTTTGTTGACAATTGTTGCATGATTCTAGATGGTCGGATGATCAAATTGGACGACAATTTTTTTTTTAAAGTGGGCAGTCAATATTGTTGAAATTGGAAAAGGGATAATTACCAAAGTAGATATTTTATGTTTGTTGGAAACTAGAGTTAAAGAGGAGAAATCCATTCCTATTTTTTATTCTAAATTGTCAAATTGGCATGTTAGTTCGAATTATGATTTTGCTGTCAATGGGAGAATATGGATACTGTGGAAGAAAAATATTGAATTATCTATCCTTCAAGCGTCTGATCAGATCATTACTGTCAAAGGCTCTTTTTTAGGAGCCCCTTTTGTTTTATCTGCTGTTTATGGTAGTAATGACAGCATTATTTGAAGACAGCTATGGCAGCAGCTTTATATCCTGGAGAGAAACATTGGTCATCTCCCCTGGATGCTAGGCGGTGATTTTAACATCACCTTACATCCTGATGAATATTCAGACTGTGAATTCTTATGTCCTAACCCCACTTCAGAAATGAAAGATTTTCAAGATGTTTCTTATGAGCTAGACCTACATGATCATCCTTACATAGGACCTATTTTCACTTGGAGCAATAAGCAATCCGGGTCTTACCTTGCAAGGAAGCTGGACAGAGTTCTTATTAATTCCAATTGGGCTACTATTTTTCAAAAATCTGCTGTTGAATTCTTAGTACCGGGCGTATCCGACCACTGTATGGCAATTGCATGGTTCTATAAAGATGCTCCTACTAACCTCCCCAAACCGTTTAAGTTCTTCAACTTTTGGACACTACATCCTACTTTCTTGAGTGTAGTAAAACAGTCTTGGCACCCAACTATTTTTGGAAATCCGATGTTAATCTTGTTCCTCAAGCTCAAGCGCCTCAAGACAAGTCTAAAAAGCTTTAATAACTCTTACTTTAGTGAGATATCCAATAGGGTCAAGTCTAAGAGAATTGAGTTGGAACAACATCAAATGCTCTCTTTAAAAGGAACGAATCCTATTGACAAAGAGCTCCAGATTCAAAAAGATCTTTTCATGCTTGAAGAAGCAGAGCTAATGTTCTTGAAACAAAAAGCCAAGATTCAATGGATAAAAGAAGGGGATAAATGCTCCAAATTCTTCCATTCTGCTGTTGCTGTCAAGAACAAGAAGGAAACTATTCGAATGCTCATTAATGATCAAGGATTAAGATTAGAATCCTTCGATGATATGGCCTCCGAGGTGATAGCTTTCTACAAGAATCTATTTGGGAGCGTAGATACTAACGTCAAAGGCTGTGACTATAATTTCTTGAAAAATATTCTAAGTTATTCACTGCCTCCAGAGCATTCTTCAAATCTCATCAAAGATGTCACCACAGAAGAAATCAAGGAAGCTGTCTTTGAACAAGGCAATGACAAAGCCCCGGGGCTGATGAATACACTCCACTGTTCTTCAAAAAGACATGGTCCATTGTAGGTGAAGATGTAGTGAGTGAGAGCAATCAAGTATTTTTTTCCAGCATTCCTCACTGTTTCCTGCTTTTAATGCTACCATAATTGCTCTTATCCCTAAAGTCCCAAATCCAAGTAAAATCAAAGATTTCAGACCAATCTCCTGCTGCTCAGTCATTTACAAGTCTATTACCAAGATTCTAGTCAAAAGACTGACTCCCCTTATTCTAGGAATGGTTTCTTTAAATCAAACTGCATTCATTAAAGTAATAAGCATTGTTGACAACACCTTACTGGCACAAGATCTTGTTAAAGGGTATGGAAGGAAAGTCATCTCCCCAAGATGCTCTTTAAAAATTGACCTTCAAAAGGCATTTGACACTCTTCATTGGGGTTTTTTATCTGCTGTTCTTAAAGCCTTGGATATTCCTCAAAGATTTATCGATTGGGTTGAAGCTTGCTTTAAACAAGCTCGATTCTCAATCTCTTTCAATGGAAGTCTTATTGGCTATTTCAAGGGAGCAAGAGGCATTCGACAAGGTGACCCTCTATAACCTATCCTCTTTGTTCTTTCTATGAATATTCTTTCCTCCATGCTTAATATGGCTGCTGCTAGAGGACTTTTTAATTATCATCCTAAATGCAAGAAAGTAGGAATCACTCACTTATCATTTGCTGATGACCTACTGATATTCTTTAAGGGTAATGTTGAATCAGTAATTGGTGTCATTACTGTTCTTGAAAGTTTCTATGAGATGTCTGGTCTGAATTTAAATGCTGCAAAATGTATGTTCTTCACTGCTGGAATTTCTCTTAGTCACATCGAGCATATCAAGCAAGCTACAGGGTTCACTTATGGTCATTTACCCGTTCGATACCTTGGAGTACCATTGATAACTCGCAAACTCTCTGAAAATGACTGTGAATCCCTCATTGCAAGTATTAAAGCTAGGCTCGCTCTATGGTCTGGTAAAAATCTGAGTTACGTGGGAAGACTTGAACTCGTTCGAGCAGTCTTGTTCAGTATTGCTAATTACTGGTGCCGGCAGCTTCCCCTTCCTCAAGCCATAATAAGCAAAATTGAACAACTTTGCTATAGGTTCTTCTGAAAGGCTCAGATAAATCTGCTACAGGTGCAAGAGTCAGCTGGACTAAAATCTGTCAATTAAAATCTGAGGGTGGTCTTGGGCTGAAAAACCTAAAAGATTGGAATAAAGCTTGCTTGATCAAACTCTTAAAGAATCTACTGGCTGGAGAGGGTTCTCTTGGATTGCTTGGAACCATGCTTATGTAATAAAGGGTAGAAATCTGTGGCAAATGGAAAACAGAGCCAGTTTCAGCTGGAGTTTCAATCGTATCCTCAAATTACGCAGTGCAGCAACCACACCTATTTCGAATGGGGCATCCTCTGTTAAAGACATTTGGCAGGAGATTAGGGTGAAGGAAATCAAAGTTCCCTGGCATTCATTGATTTGGTTCCCACAACATATTCCTAAGCACAGTCTCATTGCTTGGATGGCAATCCTCGACAGACTGCCAACCCGAGACCGACTGATGCGAATGGGAATTATCACCTAAGGGAATTGCGTGTTGTGCAATGATAAAATGGAATCTAGAAACCACCTGTTCTTTGACTGCGATACTGCTTCATTCTTATGGACAAATATTCTACTTCTCAGCAGCATCAATAAACAATGCTCAACATGGGAGGAATTGCTAGTTTGGGCTTCTAGATCTTGGAAAGGAAAGTCTCTTATCTACAATCCTTAAGCTTGCATGGTGTGCTTCTTTATACCTTTTGTGGGAGGAGCGTAACAGACGAATATTTAGAGGATACCACCGAGCCAATGATGATCTCCTGATTTGCATCAAAGAATTTGTAGGAATCAAGCTTAGGGGGAAAAACATTAATAGGACTGATAGAGTTAACTCTAACCTTTGTACTCCATGGGGTTTATATTAGAACCGATCTGATGTTTTTTGTATGTAGTTTGTACACTAGGTGTTGAGATCGGTATTTTTTGTAGCATTTTATGCTTCTTTGGGTAATAAAATTGATAAATTATCCAAAAAAATAAATATCCTAGCTCATTTAGCTTCAAAATCATCCCAAATCATTTCTTTCTCTCAATACTAGAGAGATTTCTTGTGAGTAGTGAGTGTTTTGTAAACACCTGTAAATTTTCTCTCTAATAAAATATCTACAGCAGTCCGGAGACGTAATCAAATTGGTTGAACTCCGTTATCAATTTCGGATATTATTTTTTCGTTTTTATTTCGCATTCTCACTAATCTGGTTATAGGAAAATTAATTGTTACTCGTTTTATTTCCTAACAAATTTGGTATTTCATTTTTGATGTATTGGAGACTGCTTTGGGTTGTGTTGGTAACTTTCTTTGTGCTGCTTATACTATTTTACTTCAGGTGCTAGTTAATTGAGTATAACTGGTTGTTTGAAGGGGAAGTTTACAACAATGGTTACAACAATGGAGGCGGTCCCTTGTATTGCTTGATCACGGCTAAGAAATTAACAAACAAAGCCTCAACTTGTTTGAACACGAACTTCTTTTTCAAATTTAGATAGTCAGGAATCAATAACATAAGAAGAAAATGATCATAACAAGAATTTTTGGGCATATTTGGATTCCCGTGGATGTAGATGTAGCAATACTCTTACAGGATTACAGTCATTATAAAATGGTGACGACATCATATAAACAAAGAAAAATCTAAAGAAAAAGGACTAGGGGATCAAACCAAGCAAGAAGAAAGAAAATAAATAATGGCCATGAGAAGTTTACGGGGCGGATTCCATTGCCTTGAGAATATATGTACAGAATGGTGACCGTTCAAATTAAAAAAAAGGATGAGAAAAAAGGGAGTATGACGGGTATCATTTTATTCCTTTAACCAAAAGGATTTGCTCCCCATTGTAGGAAAGGAGTTCGGAGTATTAGATTTGTCTACCTGCAGGTTCTTGAGTTGCATTTAAGAAACCGAGTTGAATTTACCACTGCCCGAGCCACCTATTCCTTGTGGGCTGCAATGGTGATTCAAAATCCTCTTTAACAAAACTTTCTTTTTAAGCTTGATATGCATGCGAGCTCAAGGAAAACACTACTCTTAAATTGTCTCAATATATCTGATAGATGCAGAACTGCAGATAATAGAAGAGAGCCAGAATGAAATGTAACCTGGAAGGTGGAAGTCCTCGGTTTAATTGATTCCCCATATATACACCTAGGATCATAAACTCCTTGTAAGCATGAGAAATACCGTATTAATATGAACTTTTAGCACGACTAGAAGAGAACTGAGTTTACCAGAAGGCATTGCCAGTGTGAAAGGTGATTCTGCAGTCATATTAGATGCAATATTTGATGAGTGAGATGCTATTCCTGAGGAATGGGCATCGATACTGGGTGTACGAGGCAAGAGGCCTCCGACAACAGATGCCAAAGAAGGAGACTACAAAACAAACAACAATCAAGGCATGTACATTTTGAAATTGGAGGAAGTTAACAGATGCAGAAGATACTTCGGAGACATAGAAGTCGGTGTTAGTGTATCAGAGCAAAAATAAGAACTCTTGAAACCTCAAAAAACACTTCATCAACGTAACTCAAAAGTATAAAAGTCGAGTGGCGCCAACAAAGGTGGGTAAAGTTTGTGATGCAATTCTTACAGGTGGGGCTTGTGCTGGAGTCGCATCACTGTTGAGATCAAATGAATTTGGCTTAGCAGTGCTTGTAAATGCTGCTGCAGGCTGCGAACATGTGCATACCTAGAGTTTAGCGAATTCCAAATGTCGAGCAATAAATAACATACAAGTCGTAGAATCTGAAATTCCTATGGCTCGGGATACCATTGCATTATGATAAAACATCAAATCAAACCCAGCTCCAGCTCCAGGGGAGGATCCATAGCTTTCAGTAAAGAGATCCTGCAGGGATGGAAGGAAACACTGTTAAGAAAATTCATAAATGTCACATAAAACAGAATATAATCATCACCTGTGGAAGTTCCCTTCTTCCGCTAGACTTTGTTTCTGCTGAAAGAGGCTTCACTCTGTCTTTAGAACTAGTTTCTTCAGCTGATTTTGAGGTGACACCAGAAATTTGTTCAGTGGATAAATTGGAAGATTGTTGAGCATTGTGCATCGGCAACGACATACCAGGCTGCAAATATGAACATGAAGCAACAGAATTAGCAAGTGAAATGAAGTTCACACATTTTTATCAAATTACGGGGCATATTCTTCAGGTTTCTCTAATTTCCACCAACTTCTAATCAACTCCAATGATAACCTGGTTATTCAATGCTTCAACTGTTCGAGGACTTTGTTCTGCATGCTTTTGCATGCCGGGAAAGACATGCCCGTAAGGAGATTGTATTTTTGGGGCATTGATAGCGGGTGGAACTGGTGAGGAGCCTTTTTTACTTGTCAATGCCAAAATCTGACCCTCAGGTATTGCTGGAGAAATACTGTTTAATGAAATGTCTGTCCGGAAGCAGTCGGTGGAGCACCTGCAGTGCCTGGTACAACTGACAGATTATCAACAGGTACCACAGAGGGAGCTGAAGATCAAATAGAAAAAGATCCAAGGGGTTTGCACTGGATTCCGGAGTTGCTTTTCCCTTTGAAGAGAGTTCATCTGTCCGGTTACCAACATCACTTGACGGTTGCGCCGGCAGCAGATTTGGTGCTGCCTCAGCATTTGACGGCAGAGCATCCATGCTGAAATCAATCAAGCTTTCCATGCCACTAGATGATGATGAGTTCTTCTGCGAAGCGTAAAAATAACAGCATAAATGAATAGTCTTCTGAAGCGCTGCATGGAATACAGTTCAGTAATCCACAGCTTCTCGGGGAACAATTAAAATTTTAATTGTACTCTATAAAATTAGTTGATAAGAGTAGTAAAACAATTTATTTTAGATGAATTATTTATTTCTTTTTAAGATTGAAACGTCAGTTAATTTGTGATAATTTTTTTAATGATATCCGAATATTTTTTTGTTGAAATTTCTTCTTATTAACTGTTCAAATGTGAAGCTCGAGTTATATCCGTTCTAGTGAAGATAACTTACCTAAATTTAGTTTTTTATCTTTCTTTTTTTAATTTATTTGAAAAGTTAATTTTTAAAATTTTCAATTAAAAAAAATATGATCCTTCCAAGAAATCAAGATCTTTGTTTCCCATCATCGGTTCATTCACAAATCTATTTATATGTATTAAGCGTTCAAATACAAAATAAATGATTCAAATATGCAAACGAAATCCTATTAGAGTTTCATATCTGAATTAGGTTCACTTGCCTGTTGTATACTTCTGAATCATCATTGTGTGTGCTACTAAAACTAATCCACTTGGTTTCTTAGAACCAAAAGAATGATCAACAACAAGCCTCTGAAAGGGAACGCCGTTAAGAGTCATATTACTTAAAGAAGTAGCAACATTACCTGGTTTTGAGCAGGAGGAGCATCCCTTCCAGTTTTTTCATTTGAATGTTCACCCACCTGTAAGGCAGGAACATTCTCTCCCAAAATATCTCTAATGGGGCGCACCACTGGAGAAACAACCCTATCTAGGTGGTCAGATGAACTGCTTCTCACATGTTTGCTCCGTGGAATGCTGGGGTTATCTTTTGTATGGCATTTCCAGGACTATCATATCGGCGCCTGTTATCGATAATCTCGATTTGCCTATGGTTTCTAGGAGAAAATTCATATATAGAATTTTCTTGGGGAAGTCGAGGACTCCTTGGCTCAGTATAGATAACCCTAACAGCACCACTTTTTCCAGCAGGACTAGATCCTCCGTATTCATGTCTACCTTCATGAAGTGTAGTTTTGGATCTAGTAAACACAATGACCTTCTTCTTTTCAGGGGACTGCGCTCTGTATCGCTGCATTATATGTAGAGAAATCTGTTAAAAGTAAACATCGGAGACAGAGAGCACCATAAAAAACTTGTAAACAATGCCACCAGTAGAAAATTAATGTGTCCCAAACATGTCAAACTAGCAGTTTTTAATTTTTATAAGTTGATCGACTATGGCAAGAAAGAGTTTATAGAAGTATAATATGTATGTATAAATGATTAAACGGTTAACCAGAATCATTACCAATCCCGGACTTGGAAGCGTCTCACCGGTGAATTTCTTATCCACATAGACATGCTTGATGAAATTTCGGAGCATAGGAAGGTCACTGAAAGCAAACATATATGAGTCAGGACAGATTCTTAATGAAGCACAAACAAATCCACTGGAAAAAAAATGCTTGATTACCTGGAATTGGGTAAAGAATTGCGTTGAGGATCCCATGTCTTGAAGTAAATTTGTCTTGCTCGCTGCAAAAATTACGAGAAGCAAGTTATAAAAAAGAAACTGGAATCAAAGATATCAGCAGTGACCGTTCATCACGGACCTCGTTTCCTCCTGCTTGAAGAGCACTCGCTTCTTCTTCAGTAAATTTAGCCATTGATACTGATTTCACCCTATGGGTGAATTCCCTACTGAAATAGTTCAAACAATGCATCAAGTAAACTAATCATCATTTAGCAATCCGCACTTTTAGAACCTCAATCTTATTGGGAGCGGATCCCGTATATGAAAATTTTAACTCGACAGACTCAAGAAAATGGAATAGAAGCAGGAACACTTCTACTAAAACTTACTGTAGTCCGCTACAGGTGGTGCAAACAAAAGTCGAGAAAGTGGTACAAACATATTGGGGACCCTGCGAGAAGAAAAGTTTATCAATGTTAATATTTCAATTTGCTTTCTAAATCGAAGTTTTAAAGCTATCACCGAGAATTTTAGGGAAATTAGAACCCTAGAAAAACATTTAAACAAATAAGTTATCTAAACAAACAAGAGAAAAGGGAAAGTGTACCAAAAGATTGCAATTGATGCATCTTTTATTCCCGGGAAGTTTGAGAAGAGATCGAATTGTCTCCTCGATCCTCTCATCATCCTTTAATTTCTTCTTATCCCGCATTTTTTCCAGACAAAAACAACAACAACAACAAAAAATTTATCCTTCTTTCATCCAAAGCGATTCAGAATCCCAAATCACCAGACATGCATACAATCGTTTTGACAGATAAGAAAATGATAATGCTAAGTTTCAAGCTTTGTTAGATCCATTTGGTAAATTGAGAAAATTAAATTTTCTTAGGAAACAAATTAATACCTCCACCCTCATTATTAGGCGGAGAGAAAACAAGGAAATGAGAAGATGATTGAAAAGAAACCATCAAACTAACAAGAAGAGAGAAAGTTGCCGGGAAAAACGGTTAGATGACCGTCCTTGAGCCGTTGAATTTTGCTCACACTAGATTTCCCTTTCCTATTTGTTTGGCCCACGTATGCATGGTTTGATTAGGCAATACTATAAAATTCAAAGTTTTCTAATAAAATTAGAAAAAAATATTATATTGGGACAATTTATATTTTAGATCATTCAATTTAATGCTAGCTTACGTATAAATTAAGAGCTTTAATTTTCATTAAATTACATTAATAAACATATATTATTAACTGATTAGCTCAACATGTACGCCACTTAGTGTTGGTTATGTTTAGAGTCATATATGCATATTGAGATAATTAAATTAATACAAATAATATAATCTGATAATAATATAATCCGATTAAATTAATGAACTTGTTTTTCGAAACGAAACAATTTCGAACTTAAAATATAAAATACACATTATGAGGGGTTTTATCCAAACATTGATTTTAAATTCATTAACTTGATGAAGAGTACGTGGAAACTATCCCATTACTTGATAGCTGCTTGAAGATGCATAAAGAAGCGCGTAAGGAGACTGTAAATTCTGTTGTTGTTGTAAAACCAACATCACACAATGATTCCATACTGTGCAAATGGAAGAAACCTCCTATGGGTTGGGTTAGGGTAAATGTTGATGGTGCGGTTAAGGAAAGAGATGGAGCTGCAGCGTGCGGTGGAATTATTTAAAATGATCGGGTGAATGGATCCTTGTCGAATCAGATAGCTTGGAGATTTGCCATTTTTTATATCTTGAATCTCTGGCGTTGTAAGGAAATTCTATTGCTGATGTTATTCATGTTCTCTTGCAGCAAGCATGAGAGGTGAAGCTTTATTATGTTCGAAGGGAGAATAACCAAATTGCTGATCCTATGGCGACGATGAGTCGGGATCAACCTGTGAGAGAAATATTATTTGATGAAGCTCAAGATTTTCTTGCCAATTTGATTACACGAGATGTATTAGAAAGTTAGAGTTCTCATATTATTCTGTATGATAAAAGAAAAATTCATTAACTTATAATATAGGGTAAATTATGTATTTAGTACCTAAATTATCAGTTTTGATTTGTTTTAGTACTTAAACTTTCAATTTTTCAAAATCATACTTAACGTTTAGTTTTTGTTTTATTTTAGTATTTTGCCGTTAAAAACTTAATGCGTTTAGTACGTAAACGATCAGTTTGGATTCGTTTCAGTACCTACACTTTCAAAAAAAATAAATTCAAAACTATCAATTTTGGTTCGTTTCAGTACCTAATCTCAATGATTTCATATTTAACATAAATAATTTAACCTTATTATGTTAATATTGTATCTATTATACGATTTAAATAAGAACATTAAAAATTATTAAAAGTGTTATAATTTAACATATTATTAATGAAAAATATAATTTTATTTGAACATGTTATCGTCCAAACGGACAACAAACATTTCTGTAGGACTGTTGTCGAGGAGTCTAAGATCATCATCAACCCCACCATCCAATTTTACATCCAATTTTACTAAGAAATCAACAGCTATGTTTGCTTCCCGTCGAAAGAGTTTGAAATCAACCTGTCAAGCTCTATCAAGCAAACCAAAGCAATTGGGCTATTCACAGAGGTTGAAGTTACCCACTCAAAAGCACCAACACTTTCAATATACAAAATTATATTTATATATGTTTGGAAAAAATAAAATTTAGGTTCGATTATGGTTGAAACTAATTGCATATTTATATGAATTTGGAGATATATTTCGAAGATTCAATTTTTTTTAGATTGATTTAGAACGAGGGAAATAGTTTAGGGGTAGAATTGAAATGTTTAAAAATTAATTTATAATAGTTTAAAGATAAATTTGAAATATTTAAAAACTTAAAGACCAATTTAAAATAAAGAACATAATTTAGAAACATATAATGTAATAATTTTTTATTTTCGACGTTCAAGATCTGCGGCTGCAAAAGTAGATCTCATTTTCATTTGTTACAAACAAACAAGGTAAAATTAGATTTGGAGGTTCAAAATTTGACCTCAGATTGTAATATCCAGAAAATATTTGTGAATTTGGGCATTTTGGGGTTTATAAAACCACATTGTTTGGATTTCGTCCACCTCATCCACGTTCCCAATTTCACTGCATTATTAGATTACACAGCTTGCGTCATCTCCTCCACTCCCTGTATAACCTAACCCTACGCTCTTCATCAAACACGCTTCATTTCTAACCCTAGAATCCTTTTCCCGACAAACAAACGCCCCTCTCTTGAGCCCAATTACTTCTATTACAACAAACCCTAACCAATCGTCCCGTCCCGTCCCCTAGAGTATTATAATTTTTTTTTCAAAAGGAAAAACCAAATCTCTCTTTATAACTTGTCGAATCGACTGTTTTTTTAATTTGATTTGAGGGAAACAGAGGGAGATGGCGGGAGGAGGAAGCAGGAGAGACGAAGGATCTACGGTGATCAACAACACCAATGTGTTTGCTGCTCTCGAACTCTAAGGAAGAAGAAGAAGTCTGACAAGGACCGAGGTTCTTCTAAAAAATCTTCTTCCAAGTCCCAGCAACAGCAACCGCAAAAAGAACCCGAGCCGCAGGTCTTTTGGGCTCCAGCACCGCTCACTGCCAAATCGTGGGCCGATGTCGATGATGAAGACGACGATGATTATTATGCTACAACCGCTCCTCCTCAGTCCGTTGGGGACCATCTGAGCCGTCTCAGAGTCACAAAGACAAGACCCTCAACTTAGAGGTGAATTAACTTATTTGCTAAACGATCAATTTTTATTTTCTTTTCTATTTGATTGCTATAGAATCAGTTAGTGTAAATTGTTAAAGTTCTAGTTGTATTTTATTTTTTGGTTATTTGAATGATTGTGGATGGTGATGTTATGGGAAGTTGTGGAATGGAAGCAGTGTAGTTGATGATTGGAAATGAACTTTTAGCACCCGGTAATTTGACCAATGGTTTTATAGCTGAAACGGATTGCATAATTTTCTATGGAATTCAGCCTCAGGTCCATATGTTTGGGTTCTTATATCTCAAATCAAATTATTGTATTCTTCAAGTTTGTTGCTAGTTTGGTGTTAAATTGTTAGTTATTTTGGTGATAGCAGTTTCATATGAGAATGCTTCTATATATGTCTTCGGTGTTGCTAGAAGTTATTCGTAGAAATTCCTTGAAGGTTCTACACTTCTACTAAAGTTCACAAAATGATACTGAATGGTATCTATGGGAACTCCAAACAGTTCCCAGGAACTGGTAGAGTAGGTCTATGCCATTAAATAAATGATGGATTTACTCAAGCAAAATTAGTAGTACATGAAAAGTATCTATCTTTTTACCGCAAGTGAAATAAAATCATGCAATTTCAAGATGAAGATTGGGCGTTTGTTTATCATTAGAATGCGCTTTTTTAGAATGGAAATTCTTAGAATGCTATTATTCTGATTTATGTACGAAGAAAGGAATCATGTTAGCATTACCTATTAGGAAACCTTATTCTGGAAAAAATAGGAAAAAGAATTACATGTTTGATGGAATGGATGTCTGATGGAACTGAGGTAATCTCTCTCTCTCTCTCTCGCCCCCCCCCCCCATTGATGAGGTGTTTTTCATCCTTTTATTTTATCTTCCACCACTAGAGGATCGCTTTGTTGTAAGCTTCCTCAAATCTAGACATTTATGATATGTAATTGACTTTTTCTCAAGGAAACACCATTTATTTCACACTCCTGCCTTAGATGTGGATTTTGCTTCATCTTTGTTTTTCTATGTCGACAGATTATATAGGGATACTGGTACATCTTGCCATTCCTCTAGTTTAATTTTGGAACTTTAAAGATTTTTCGTAGTCTTGTCACATAAATAACTTTGATCTTTAAGGTGTCAGATTTTAAATTTTTCCTTCTGTTCTAAGTGGAAGTTTTCAAACACTTCTTGCAATTCAAGGTTGAAGAAGAAAGGGAAGAAAAAGTGGCTTAGTTGTTTGAATAAGCGTCGGCATATAAGATGTACCATTGCGACTAGCCGGCTACTATTATTTGTAGAGAATTAGTTTGCTTTCTGATTATGTGTCTCTCATTTTTCATTAATTTTTTAGTTGATCTGGGATGACAGGATAGTGAGAGCGAAGAAGATATTTTAGATGAAGGTGATGATGATATAGAGGAAGACCATGACCAGGAACCAGAGCTTCAAGTACACCAGAGCCTTTACCAAAAAGGTTCCTGAAGCTCCTGCACCATCTAAGGAACCAGAAAGACAACTTTCAAAGAAAGAGAGGAAGAAGAAGGAACTTGCTGAGCTGGAGGCTCTTCTTGCTGATTTTGGAGTTACACAGAAGGAGAGCAATGGCCAGGATGAGTCACGTGGTAATTTAGCCGACTTGGTGCTTCTATTACTTCCTTTAGTACTCTAATTATTTGCTTCAAACATTTTTCCCCTGGTTTTGGTGGAAAGCTGGCATTTGTTTTACTTTGTTGAGCTCTGAAAGCAGTAGAATCAAATCTTAGATGGTTTTTTTTTTGACAAACAATATTTTATTATTCAGTCATCATCTCTTGGGATGTAGTGCATGACAACGTTAAAGTTGTTTGTGAGTCCAAGCTTGAAAATCTGATAATGTCTCTCTCAATCCCATGCATGCAACGTTTTTATTTTTACATGTTATCCTTTTAAAGGTTATATGTTTTTTGCTTAGCTGTAAAGAGGCCTGTACCTGTATGAAGATGGCTTTTCTAGTCCAGAATAATCCCTTTGCTCAAATATCTATACACTGGAAGTCTCTTCTGAGCTAGTTCATTATCTCTTGTATCTGCAGTTGCACAAGAAAAGAAAGATGGAGAGGAAGAAAAGAAGGAAAACCCTCCAGGAGAGTCTAAAAGTGCCAAGAAGAAGAAAAAGAAGGATAAATCAAAGGAGGGTAAAGAATCTCAAGATCAGCCAACTGGTACAGATGCCACCAATGAGCCAGATGAAGCTGGTGGAAATGAGCAGACTGAGGAGGATGCATCAGCTGTTGATGTGAAAGAGCGGCTAAAGAAGATGGCGTCTATGAAGAAGAAAAAATCTAGTAAAGAAATGGATGCTGCTGCAAAAGCTGCTGCACAAGAGGCTTCTGCAAGGAGTGCAAGGCTTGCTGCTGCAAAGAAGAAAGAGAAGAACCATTACAACCAGCAGCCAGTGCGGTAAAAGCCACCCTTTTTTATCCACGTCATATATACAAATGAACATGTATTTCTCGTTGTTACACGGCAATGTGAAATAAACAGTGGGCTAGAAAGGATGACTGTTTTACTTTTTATTTGAATTAGAAGGAATGGACTAGAAGGAAGTTTCATCTGTTTTTACTTTTTGGATCTTAATGTTGCTCGGTTATCATGGATTTGGGACACATTGTTGTGGCTTTTTTTTTTTGGCTAAAAGATATTTATTGGACGAGGACATTTAAAAATATTTGTGTATTACATTTTCTTGCTGATATATTTTGTTGTGTGCATGGGACAGTTGTATGTTTGATGCAGCGAAACCAACTTGTTATTAATTGATAGAGTAAACTATGCATTTAGTTTCTAAACTATCAGTTTTGGTTCGTTTTAATATTTAAACTTTCATTCTTTTTTAAATCATACATAATGTTTAGTTTTCATTTCATTTAAGTATCCCGAAATTAAAAACTCAACATATTTAATACTTAAACTATCAGTTTTAGTCCTTTTTAATATTTAAACTTTCAATTTTTTAAAACATAACATTAAATATTGAATAGGTACTAAAATGAAATAAGAGTGTTTTAATAACGATGTATTAAAATGAAATAAAAGTTAAATTTTAAGTATAGTTTTGGAAAAAGTTTAGATATTAAATATATTAAAATTGATATGGTGATCAACCGGTACTCATTTCCACATGCAGCGTCGTGTGGCTCATAAGCTGGTATTGTTCTCTTTAGGTTCGAGTATTGTTGTCTTTGGGTGCCCCTCGAGTCTTTGTCAACCGGAAATGCTCTTCATTTGATACTTGCAGGATTATTCTAGAAAAGCAGCATAGGACTAGAGCATTAAAAAAATAGGGGGAAATGGGTTTAAAGGATTATTCTCATAACGAGGTTTTGTAGGATTTTATTGGAATTGATCGATCAAATGGTAAGATTTATTAAAAAGTAATTGTTCTAAACTACTCAAGTATTTAAAGCTTGGTTTTGAATAGAATAGAAATCCTTAAAATATTCTAAGATATTATTAAAATATATAGGAGTTATATTTACTCCAAATAATAATTAAAATGTTTAAATTCGAGTATTATCTTCAGCTATAATATTCGTATCTCTCTAAAAAGTACAAGCAAACTTCTGAATCCGTATCGACTAGACGTTCGTAGTTTCAAGTGATCTTAATAAGAAAGCGGAAGGACTAATGGAGTTGAAACTTTCATGCTCATGTGTTTGTTTGATCACTTCGTGGAACAATAAATCTGTTTATTTTCTTGTCCTCCCGGTTCTCAAGGTTTCGTCTTGGTTAATCCGGACTGATCTGGGTCGCATACTTGGTTTTGGTGGGTGAATCTACTAATTAAGATTTTCTGCATACACAAGGAAACAAACTCAAGACCTGCTAAAGCGATATAAAGCTACTTGAACCAAACCCGTTGTTGTTTAATCATCTTCTTCTGTGCAATTTCCGATCCCATCTTGTTGTTGGTGTCCAAATGGAGGAGTTTTCTACCTGTCTCTTTGAGCTTTCATATGATCTTTCGCATTGCTTTATGTGATTGATTTCATACACATATATGGTTCTTTCATTCGGTATGTGATTGTGTGCTTCTATTGTTCTTATTCGCATCACTCCCAGTAAGTACATCCTTTTTCTCTCTTTTGGTTCAGATGTACACTGCCGAGTCTTCCGAAACTCTTCCTGACACATCGGACATCGGCGATGTCACCGAATCTAGGTCTTCAACGCCCTTTGGTGGTCGTAGACTGAAGAACGCGGCGGGTGAAACCGTTTCGTCTTCATCATCAGGCTCAATGGAATCAGATATTGCCTCCCCGACTAGCTAAATCAAAAGGCCTTAGTATTTGTGGTTAACAATTAGGGAGGTTCAATATTGTACTTTGATATAAACATTTGAAGGGTTTAAGGTTGATGTATGTATAGCTTTGGCATTCACCTGAGCTTTGTTCACTAAAAGTTTCAAAGTAGAGATAAACACGGAATTTTATGTTGAAAAACGAATTTAAATTTATAAAATTTTAAGGGACGAATTTGAAGTTATAAAATTAAAAAAAAAACGAAAATATAATTTTAATAGACAAAATATAAAAAAAATCTAAAATATTTTTAAAATTTTTAGCACAAACGAAATCGTCGTTAGTTTTGATTATGTTCGTATCTTACATTTTAACAAAAGAAATGCAGGCACTTTCACCCCAGAGATGATAAAAAAAATCTCTCAACCCCTTTCATATTCTTTCTTTTTCTTCTTCTGGTCTTTTCTTGTTCAACAACCGGAGGTTTGATTGGACAATGTTCCTGTTGTCTGCAATCAAAATCCCCACTTTTCATGTTCCAAACAGTTAACTTTTGAGATCTTGTTTCGCAGAATTTGATTTATAGAAGAGGTAAAAGCTGGTGCTTTTATGAATCTGGGTTGGTCAAATTGTAAATTTTGATTTATAGGAATTGAATCAAATTGTTGAAAGGATTAAAGAACAATGGGGGTGGATTATTATAACATATTAAAGGTGGAGAATGCAACAGATGATGATCTCAAAAAATCATATAGGAAATTGGCAATGAAATGGCATACCGACAAGAACCCTAGAGATAAAAAAGCAGCTGAAGCCAAATTCAAGCAGATCTCTGAAGACAATGAGGCAGGTTGTTCCTGTCCCTCGTTTTCCTTATCTTGCAGTTGCTGCTCTCTTTAAATGTTAATTGAGGTGCGTTTGAAGAAATTAAGGGTTTTTTTCTGGAAAAACTATACAGGCAGCATTAACGGAAGCAAAACATGAGATGAAGCTATTTGAATATTCCTACATTTAATTTGCATCCTAGCAAGAACTAGAGGAGTTTATTTTGAATTTTACATTGCTCTAAATTGATTTTACATTAATTCATGATCTCGTCCATTTGTTCTTGTTGGGATTTGCTTTAGATTGAAAATGAAGATGTTAATTGAGAATTAAATTGATTCTGTGATTCAGGTCTTGAGTGGCCCTCAAAAGCGAGCAGTTATGATCAGTACGGAGGGTTGAAAGATATGCCGCCGACGGTGGGTAGTGGCGGACCATCATTTGGAAAGGGAAGCAATGAACAAAATGGGTTTAATCCTAGGAATGCAGAGGACATGTTTGCAGAGTTCTTCGGAAAGTCCCTTCGGATTTGGGTCATTTGGACCCGGTCGGTCTGGTCGATTCCACTCTGATGGAGGGAAGTTGGGAGGGTTTAGTTCCACTGACAACAGGAAACCTCCGCTGGTCGAGAGCAAATTGGCTTGCAGCCTTGAGGAGTAGTACACCGGATCAACAAGGAGGACGAAGATTTCTAGAACCGTTGTCAATGCTTTAGGGTATGAATATGCATCTCCTAACATGAAGTCATGAACTAATTGAATGCTTTCTGACATTCTCCTTTCTATCCGTATTTCGTTTCTTGCTGAAAAACTAGTAACAGAATCTTTGAATGCTTGAAATTCAATCTTTTCGAGATCATACAGTCGGCAAGTTCAGGAATCGGATATATTAACCATTGACGTAAAGCCAGGCTGGAAGAAAGGAACGAAGATGACATTCCAGGATAAAGGAAACGAGCTGCCAAATCAGCTTCCAGCATACCTCGTATTCATAATCGATGAGAAATCCCATGACTTGTACAAAAGAGATGGCAACGACCTCATTGTAACCGAAGGGTGTCACTGGCAGATGCCCTTGGGGGTACAACAATAAACCTTGTTACTCTCGATGGCCGTTACTTGTCATTGCCTGTAACGATATTATCAACCCAGGTTATGAACTTGTCATCGCTAGGGAAGGAATGCCAATCGCAAAGGAGCCTGGTAATAGGGGTGATCTTAAGATCAAATTTGAGGTGAAGTTCCCTACAAAGCTGACACCAGAGCAAAGAGAGGAACTGAAACAAACCCTAGTGGGGGTGAAGTAGGAATATTTCATATGCACCACCAAGTTGAACTCAACAAAGCTGTATACTAAACTCTCAACAATCAAATATATCTTCTAACACCTTTAATCAAAAATAAATAAATAAAAAGATAACACCTTTAGCTTAATGTTGATTTTCTTTTTTTTTAGTCCTCTATTGTTTTCTGTATTTTATTCTTGAGAGACACGGTTGAAATTTTTAGGCAACATAATTACATTTCTATACATAATTGAAAACCCTTAGAGGTGGTAATACATGGATTTATAAGTAGGTCACGCCTACTTTAAATTTGCAGGAAAATCTAATATCGTCTGCTTTATTATTATTTCATATTATAATGCTACAAGAGCTAGAAGAACAGCTAAAAAACAACTACATGAACGCTGGATTTGCCAAAATTATGGAAACTAAAAGCCTCTACTGTGGGGAGCATCTTTTCGCAGGCAGGTTGCCCGGTTCCTACAGTTGTTCCATAATACTGAGATCCGTTAACAAGTGGTGGTTGGCCTGGAGAAGGTGAACCAGGCTGCGGAACCCACCAGTTTCCATGTTGACCTTGAACATGCATGGCTGGTAAGGTCTGGTGTGATAACTGATGAGGTGCATGCATCGGTTGTTGAAATCTACGAACCTTGTTTGGTGGGGGAAGCAGATGCTGCTGTTGGGAGGTTTGGGGCTGCCATTCAGGCATATCATCATCATCCTCGACATCATTCCACCGTTGCATCGGAACCCCCACTGGCGCACTATTACTATTTGATTGCCCCCGTACTTTCGTATCAGCACCCTCATTGATCAACAG
Source organism: Hibiscus syriacus (assembly GCF_006381635.1). Taxonomy (NCBI): domain Eukaryota; kingdom Viridiplantae; phylum Streptophyta; class Magnoliopsida; order Malvales; family Malvaceae; genus Hibiscus; species Hibiscus syriacus. Next base: position 408,029 of record NW_024062781.1, on the reverse strand, counting down.
GGCTAGATGATGTTTGAGAATGTAAATGAGAAGAGCTCATCCCAACTCGCTGGGATTGGCTACCAGTTGGGTATTTTGGGCCCGATGGGTTCGAGCCACCAGAGAAATTAAACTCGGTAGGTCATCTTCATCCCGGGAAGCAGCAGGGCCGAATCCAGGGGGCACATCGTCGTCGTCATCATCATCAGGAGGGGGTACAGAATGGGAACAGAAGTAGGTTTTGATGGGAAATTAGTATTCATGTTAGTAACAGCATAATCCTTTTCATGAGGTCTCTAGATGTAGTAGTAGGAGTGAAGTGCTGCTTTTTGGAGTTGTATTATGGTGCGAAGTGAGTTGGGTGAAATTAATGACGCTCTTCTCCATACAACAAACACCAATTAGACCATTATCAATAGCATTAAGAGCCTGCAGTGGTCTTTTGGGAGGATCTTGGTCAGCCTTTCAAGAGTTTTAGCGTATGGGGGGCAAAAATAAATTTCAACTCCAGAACTAGCCTCAGCAAAACCCACTCTTTCATCCAAAATATATGAATCAGCGCCTGCACAAGGCCAGCATTTCAAGTTAACTAAACTGGATCACATGACAACCAGGCAAGTAATAAAATAACCCAAAAAATCTCATTTCTTTACTCGAGAAGGCTCCATGCTCGCTCTCTGTGATCCCTCCTGTAAACAACATGAACCACCTGCAAAACATCATCGAGTTGCATCAGTCCAGCTAACTTGCGAAATATAAAGGCAATTTTTGAAAGAAAAAAGGAGAAAATATCAAGTCAAAACAAATTCATTTTCACCAACTGAATTGGGTACTTAGTTGCTGAAGGGATCTCAAATATTTACAGACTATTATTATTTTATGTTCCGTGTTCACACTACATTTGACATCCTTGATGATGTCTCTTGCCAAGAGTAATTTGAAAACATGGCCACATTTGTTCCTTGAATCAATTTCTTTAGAGTTCATTGTACTAGAATGAGGTTCATATTTTTACAGATATAAATCGCTCAACTAAGAATATTATTCGCTATGGCATCAGATGAATCCCTTCCATGCAGATGAAGACGTCAATCTTTTCACTAATATATCTGGTTCCCATGTTTCTTGTTCAAATCAAATGAGTAATGTTCAAGTTCCATCTCTTTCGTCTTTTCAATTTTCACCTTAAGCTTATGAATGTTCCATAAATGAGATTTAACCCTATACCGAGCAAAAATAAACAAATGGAAGACAAAATCTGGGATAAAAGAAATTTTTGTTTCCCCAATTTCTTTTGGGAAACAATTTGGCAGTACAGGAATTTACTACAATTTAAATGAACTTGATATACCATAACAGCACGACTCCGGGACATAGGAAGCTCTTGGAGGAACTTCTCGAAAGCATCAAGTAACTCTGCCTTAATTTCAAGAAGGCCAGGCCAATCCTTCGTAGAAGTTTTTCACCACTGCACCATGAAAATTGGATAGTTAATATGCAACCTACCTTAATTTGTAACTCCTAATGAGGTTAAAATTCAAGGACAATTACTAAGCAAGTCAAGAAGAGGAGCGACAGAGGGACCACAGCAAAATAAGTAATCACTAACCCAAAAAGATACAGGGTGTCTTCAACAATCTATTTAAAATTTCAACCTAGAAGTCATGCCTCTTCAGGCAACAAGTTATAAATAGGAGCATCGTGATATGTATCATATATATTGGAGCATATACAGACAGAAAAAGAATCAATAACAATTATGATCAGTAAAAAACGCTACAAACATAACCTTGCATAAAATGCTGCTTGCACAACTTACCTCTTAAAAATACAAATGACAGAAGTCATGGATGAGACATTCAGCTGGAGCATTCCTTCCCAGACACGTTCACCCTTCAAAGTGGCTACTGAAACTATAGCTTCTGTTTTTGGTAGGAGTATCATCTTAACATCTGAGTCAGATTTCAGTTTACTTGAATCAATGTTTTCATGTTTATTAGGCATTGTATCCGGAAGATCTTGGGAAGATTGACCAGAAGACTTTGAGTAGGACCCAGCTGCTGAGTCATCCTTATCAGAAGTGCATGTTGATTTTCCAGCATCTCCAGGTAAATTCTCAAATGGAGGCTCTGAATCAAGAGATTGCATGAACTCATCAAGGGAAACGATAGGAGGAAGAAAATCTGCATCCTTCAATTCATCCTCTCCCATCAACCCTTGCATTGGATCAGGTCCCTCACTTGAAGGAATGGTAATGGTAAGATTTGGGTCTTCTGGATATTTCTTTTACCTGCAGCATCTGATTCATCTTTCTTCCTAACAGTTTATCATTTGGAAGCTTGTTTTGCATCAGTTTTAGGTCGCTGAGTGATTGATGTTCCAGCAGAAACTTCCACTGCAGAACTGTCAGTTTGTTCAATCTCTACTTGAACTTCACCCTTGTGCGTTTTCCTCACCAGACGTCTAATATCAACTTCTACATCAGGCAAAACTACCATTTGGGCAAGCTTCAGCTTTGGCTTGTCTCCACTGAGAAAGCTCTTTAGAAGCCAGCTCTTCAGCACTCATAGAACATAATCGTTCTGGGTGAATTTCTCCAGACACAACTTTTTCTCTGAGTTCAGGGTTATTACGATCCTTCAAGTTAAACAACAGAGACCTTCCCTTCTCCTTATACTTTTTATTTACCCTCCAAATAATTTAAAAAGTTCTGCTTCAATTGATATGCCAGCTCCTCTGGAGACACTGATTCTCTAAATCATCCTTCCCGTTTTTTCAACATCTGGGATTGTTTTCCATCAATTTCAAATTCCTTTTTTTGCCACATCTATTCCAGGTTCTAATACCCACGAAAGGCCATTTCCCGCAAAAGTTCATCTCTAGCAAAAATGTGCACTAAATGGAACTCTCATCAAGTAGCAGATTGCTCGATTGAAGTTGCTGCCCATTACATTGCACAGTTGTGTAGCATCATCATTATTTCCATTTGCAGAACCACCCTGATTGGAGAGCAATGTCCCCTGAGGTTCTGCAGGTATAGAGAGAACAGCATCTGATTATCAGAACTCAATTCAGCAGGGAAAGACACCTCTTCTCTCTTCCCCGGAGAACCTGCAGCTTCACCATTGATCTTCTCCACTGTTGTACTTCACCTGCTTCTGAACCAGGGCTAGTGCAGCAGTAAATTCTCCCGCATCTTGGACCTCACAGATTCAAATGCCTCTGTCTGAACCTTTGGTGATGGGCGCATTTGTGCAGGCTGATACCTTGAAGCTGATGACCCAGATTTATTGGAACTGCTTTCTTATTTGATGCTGGAGAAGGCTGTGATCCAGGTGAATGAACCAGTCTGCATCTGAGCAGGTCTTTTACTAGGTGCAGACATTGGTTGCAACCAGGGCCTATGTTCCATTTCTTCCACTCGTTGTTTGGCAAAGATAACTTTTGTGGAATCGAATTAGGAGAAATTGGGTCCATTGGTGTTTGCGCTTGTTGAGAGTTGGTAACTGGTGTTGTCTCGGGATATCTAACATGGTGGGAGTTATTAGTCCAACAGTTTGTTAGACATTAACATCTGTTGTGGTAGCTGAGTATATGTTTGGGAACCAATTTTCCACCTTGCTGCTGTTGTGGTAGTAGAGTAAATGTTTTGGATATCAATGTTTCCAACTTGCTTCTGTTGTGGTAGCTGAGTATATGTTTGGGATCCATTGTTTCCACCTTGCTGCTGATGTGGTAGCAGAGTTATGTTGGGAATATATGTTTCCACCTTGCTGCTGTTGTGGTAGCTGAGAATGTTTGGGATCCATTGTTTCCACTTGCTGCTGATGTGGTAGCAGAGTATATTTGGGAATCAATGTTTCCACTGCTGCTGTGGTAGATGATATATTTTGGGATCCAATGTTTCCACCTTGCTGCTGTTGCGGTAGCTGAGTATATGTTTGGGATCCAAAGTTTCCACCTTGCTGCTGTTGAGGTAGTTGAGTTATGTTTGGGACTTCGAGTTTCCACCTTGTGAGTCTGCGCAAAGAAAACTGCAACCCAGATCATTGGGACTTCGAGTTTCCACCTTGCTGAGTCTGCGCCAAAGAAACTGCAACCCAAGATCATTTGACATGGATACCATCTGTCCAATAGACATTTAGTAGGTATCTGGTGCTGTAAAGAGTCAGTGGTACCAAATCCTATCAATCCCATGGATATGGGCGCATCCAATTTGCTGGAAACTGGTTCCAGCTGAGCCATTTGGCTACCATACATTGACAATTGCTGAGATACCAGATCGTTTGACATGCTAGACCATCACCATAGGAAACATACAATACAACTGCACGGTAAATTGTACACATATCATCAATCCATTATAATACTATTAAAGCATTTTCACAAGTTCAGATTTACAATTCGTCATGAAACAAAAGAACAAACATATAGATCAAGCTCCAAAATTCAAGCAACATGTTAACGGACTAAAACAATTAGAAGGGAATTATATATATATGAATAGAAGGCTGCATGTACATATAATTTAAAAAAAATATGATGGATGTACATATAAGTTTAACCATGGAAAATACTCAGATCGATTATCATCCAAGTCCAAAAATGAAAAACAGGGATAAACGAAACACAAGCTAACAGAATCAGAATCAGATCCAATCATTTCAAAGCATCAAATCAAAATCAACATTTGTTTCAAATATAAAAAAGATTCAACGAAATAAAAATAATAATAATAATAATAATAATTCCACAGATACTATTGATAGAGGGAAAGTCATGCAATGTCCAGAAACACTAAAATAAAAAAAATGAAACAGAAGATTATAAATCCAAAGTACAGAAACGAATTCGAATCACAACCCTAAACCAAAGAAAAACTATTTTTTTAAGAAGAAAAGTATATTAATCAAAGAAAAGATCTAGAATTTTGAAGTTAGGAAGGAAGCTAACCTGAATCGAGAGAGCATAACTGAGAAAGAGAGACAGCTAGAAAGAGGAAAAGAAGGTGAAAGCTTGAAGAAAGCTCGTTGGATGCTTTGAAGAGCTTGTTCGTTTCGTTGCGAAGAAATGGTGAACCCTAAAAAAAAAAGATAAATAGAAAATAATTAATAATTAAAAATGTTAGAGAAAGTAATACCACTTCGTATATACATTACTAGTAGTGCTACTCCGGAGACGGATTAATGGATTGACGCGTGGACCATTTCTTATCTTCTAAATTTGGGCCCAATATGATTTTCGGCCCACATGCGGGTCTTACCTAACATTGACTTAACCCGTTATCCACTCTCAAACATAGGGTAATTTAATTATTTGGCATTTCTTTAATATTTCTTTTATTTGGATTATTTTCCTACACTCTAATACCAGCTCAAACACGAATCAAGCAATCCGGGTGGTAAAAGAATTCTTGTTTTCTTGAAATCTCGGATTCGAGCACCATGAATATCAAGGGTGTGAATGTTTAATATCAAATGGTTTAGAAATATCTTTAAGTAGATATTACCTTATAATTACCCTAAATTAATCAAAAAAATAAAGATACTAGCTCTAATTTATTACCCTCAATCTTAAAACTTGTAACGGGAAGGCAGTGGAAAAAAAATAAACATGCATGTCCATTGTTTGAACTTAATTGAACACCGAAAATTAAGATGTAATTATATTACCATCTTACATGATAAGACTGAACTTGCGAATTAAAACATAACAGGGCATATGTATATTAGAACACAAAAAGTTGTACAAGTTATACACATTAGGATCATATTCTGCATTCGTCCAAGCAAGGAGGAATGCAATGGTTATGGTTTTGAACATAAATCAGCTTCTTCATCTTAAGAACACTAATCCAACTCTTTCTGGGGAAGTCATTGTTGCCACACATTTGAACTGTCATGATGGTAACATAAAAACGTGATAAGAAGAAAGAAATTATAAAGAAAATTTTATACCTTTTTGGACACATACCGAGTGATAGGAATTAAATTTTACCTTTTGTTGCTTGTACTTCTCGCGTATAGCATTGAGGGAGCAACCATTAGTGTTGAGTTGTAGATCTTCCAATGCAAGAACCGTAGTTTTCAGCTCTGATACTTTATAATTATATAATGCTCTCCAGCGTTGGATTCTGCTTTTTGGGAGGAAAGACGCGGGAAATGTAATGCAACCTTGAGAATCTTAAGATCATAAATAGGGGTAAATTACGTGATTAATACCTAAACTATCAGTTTAGTACCTAAATTTCATTTTCTAAAATCATAAATAAAATTTAGTTTTGTCATTTTAGTACCCCATTCAAAATAGACCAAAACTAATAGTTTAGGTACTAAACGCGTTAAGTTTTTAACGGCGACTACTAAGATGAAATAAAAACTAACCGTTAGGTATGATTTTGAAAAAATTAAAAATTTAAGTACTAAAATAGACCAAAATTTATAGTTTAGATATTAAATGAATAGTTTATCCTAAAAAGAAAAAGAAAAATGTGGGGATCAAGGATGCAGACCCATGGATGGTCTGATTGATTGAGAGTCCATCTGGCAAGGAAAACAGCAGATGCAGCGACGTTTGAAGGTAAGAACTTTAAGAAGCTGTACTCAAGAAGAGTCAGCTCTGCTAAATACTTGGCTAAGAACTCTAGTTCTAAACAAGGAACCTGTCCACCAAGCTAATGGAAGTACAATCAGGTTCTTTTTTCTGATATTAGTTTGATTTTTTATACAAAAACATGTAGACAGTGATTTCCCAGATGTAATACCTTGTAAGTTGCTTGTGCTGCTTGAATGAATCTCCTGGAGAAAAACAAAAGGTTAGGGTTCACAGTTTACTCGACTATTTGATGGTATATTCAAACTCAAAGAAGTGGTAGAAGACGGCGTCAGTTACCTGAGAAATGTTTTTGTGGTGGGAACAGAGAACTGAAATATAATAAATTTAGAACTTTGCTCTCCGTTTTCAGCACCTATAATGTAACTAGAATCAGGAACCTTACATAACAGCGAATGTAACAAATATTACTGCATATAGAGGGGAAGTTTTCATAATTTTAGCGAATTCTTATAAAGCAACTCAATCTATACTAAAGAGGGGTTTTATTTTTTTTTCAAATTACTTGAATGAATGAAAGTTATCGAGACAAGAATGTGTCGAGATTTAGGCCTAATTCACAAGGAACTAAGGAAGCCTATAGACTTCACGAGGAATAGACCTCAAGTGGTTGTTTTCCGTAGGAAAGTTCCTCTGGGAATAATCAGTAATAGGTTTCACCTAATATGAAAAACTTTAGTTAACTAACACCTCGATTCGCAATAGAAACAAAGGATTTTCTTTAGGTACATCTAGTGCCCTAACATAACAAAAATCCTATGCAAGTTGCTTAATTTTGCAGAAAGATTTTAATGTCATAGAGTAATTGCTGTTCACATGACGGAGTTTGGAAAAAAGTCCTTTTGGTCAAATTTTATCAAATTGAATCAAATAACTCTTTGTAGTTTGAATTTAAATGTTAATGCCTGTTATGTATGGCTCATAAAAAGTCTCGTTGTGGGGTTACGAATTATGTGGGTTGGGGGTGTGGGGGCGCAGCCCCCGCGGTACGGTACAGGGTGATTTTGTAATTTACCAGGGTTTTCTATTATAAATAGAGATGTAACCTAGACCTAAAAAGATCATTGAATAAAACTTCTAGCGCCGCCTAGGCACCGAGGACGTAAGCACATTGCCGAACCTCGTAAAATTCTCGTGTTCTTTCGTTTTCTTTACCCGTTTTCGTCAACAATTGGTATCAGATGTCAGGAGCAAAATTCGAAGTCGCGAAATTCGATGGTCAGGGTAACTTCGGATTATGGCAAACGAGGGTGAAGGATCTATTGGCGCAGCAAGGGATCTTGAAGGCTTTGCGACCTACAAAGCCGGCGTCGATGGATGAGGAAGATTGGGAAGAATTGCAGCAGCGAGCGGCAGGAACCATACGATTATGCTTGGCGGACGAGGTCATGTATCACGTCATGCATCTATCGTCTCCAGACGAAATTTGGAGGAAGTTGGAAAGTCAGTTTTGTCCAAATCCTTAACGACAAACTGTATCTGAAGCAGCGGCTGTATGGGCTGAAGATGCAGGACGATCACGATTTGGCGCAACACGTGAATGTCTTCAATCAAATCGTTTCTGATCTGGCTCGGCTTGATGTGAAAATTGAGGATGAAGACAGAGCGATGATTCTGTTGTGTTCGTTGCCTTCCTCTTACGAACACATGGTGACTACTCTTACATATGGGAAAGAGACTATCAACGTTGAGGAGATTACTGCAGCCTTGTTGGCTCACAACCAGCGGAAGCAGAATGCAGGGGAAGCTCTCAAGCCGATAGCTTATATGTCAAGGTAATCGAGATCGTGGACGGAAGCCAGAGAAGGCAGGGTCCGGGAAGCGGAATTCCAGATCCAAATCCAGGGATAAGACGATTCACTGTTACAAGTGCAAGGAGGCGGGACATATGAAGCGGACTGTCCGAAGTTGAAAAAGCAGACCGATTAGAAGCGTGATGGCTCATCCAAGTCTGTGAACGTGGTCGAGGATGATACTCTGATTGCAGTGAGGGTGATCTTCTATTTCAACGACACAATTGACGGATGCTTGGATTCTTGATTCTGGATGTTCTTATCACATCACGCCAAATAGGGAATGGTTTTCGACATACAGGCCGGTTAATTCTGGTTCGGTTTATTTGGGTGATGATCGATGTTGCAATATTGTTGGTATGGTGATGTCAGAATTAAGATGCACGATGGCTCCGTTCGGACGTCGTTGAGTGTTCGACATATCTCAACTTGAAGAAGAATTTGATTTCCTTGGTACTTGCACAAGAATGGTTTTCCCCTAAGGCTGACGAGGATAGGAAACCATTCGGATGTTAAAGGAGCATTGACTGTGATGAAAGGCAAATGACTGCAGGGAATATCTACAGATTGTTAGTACCGTTGCAGGTGGAGTTCACTCTGTTGAGTCCTTGATGATACGACAAAATTGTGGCATATGCGCCTTGCTCCTTCTGCGTGTATGGCAGAATTACACAAGAGAAACTTTTGCATGGTGTCAAAAGCTGTAAGCTCGATTTTTGCAAGTATTGTGTTCTTGGTAAACAGACTAAAGTCCGTTTCAAGACTGCGAAGCACACACTCAAGGGATTCTTGATTATGTGCATTCTGATGTATGGGGCCTTCCACGACATCGTCTTTGGGGTGATCTAGGTACTATGTTACTTTTATTGATGATTTTTCACGGAAAGTTTGGGTGTATTTTTTGAAACAGAATTCTGAAGTTTTTGAGAAGTTCAAGCTGTGGAAAGCTGAGGTAGAAAAACCAAACAGGACGAAAAATCAAGTGTTTGCAGTCTGACAATGGTACGGAGTACACCAGATTCACAGTTCCTACAATTCTGTAAGGAGCATGGGATTCAGAGGCATTTTACAGTGCGCAAGACACCACAACAGAATGGTTGCGGAACGAATGAACAGGTCGTTGAATGAAGCCAGATGTTTGCGGTTGAATGCGGGGCTTCCCAAACACTTCGGGCTGAGGCTGTTAACATGGCGTGTTACCTTATCAGATCGCCAAGGGCATCGCTGGCTGGGAAAGTTGCAGAAGAGGTATGGACTGGTCATGATGTTAGTTTTGTAACTTACGGATTTTGGTTGTCCTGCTTATGTGCATGTACCCTGCTGATGAGAGATCCAAACTTGATGCAAATCGAAGGAGTGCATTTTTCTGGGTTACAAGAAAGGTGTCAAAGGATTCAGTTCTGGGATCCAGTTGCGAAGAAAGTTGTGATTAGTAGAGATGCGTTTTTGATGAACAGTCTATGTTGCAGCAGAAGCAAGACACGACAGTGGTAGATTTCGAGCAGTTTCCAGTTGAGAAACCAGAAATTCTCAACCGACTTCTGGTGGTTCCACTACGGATGATTGCAGGATTAGTCTCGCCAGAGACAGGGTGAGACGGACGAATATAAAGCCTCCGAACAGATTGGGTTTTGAAGACTTGGTATCTTTTGCACTTACTGTTAGCAGTGATGATCCATTTACTTTTCATGATGCCGTTACTAGTCAGGAAAACGACAAGTGGATGGCAGCCATGGTTGAGGAGATGGAGTCTTTGAATCACAATCGCACATGGGAGTTAGTTCCCTTCCTGAGGGTAAGAAGCCGATTGGTTGCAAATGGGTGTATAAGAAAACCAGTAGTAACAGAAAAAGAGGGGGAGAAGTTCAAGGCTCGTTTGGTAGCGAAGGGTTTTTCACAGCAAAGGAGTTGATTATGATGAAATCTTTCTCCTGTGGTCAGGCACACTTCAATCCGAGCAGTACTTGCATTGGTGCCTAGTTGGGATTTGCATTTATAGCAGATGGATGTTAAAACTGCTTTTTTGCATGGTGATTTAGAGGAGCAGATCTACATGCGGCAACCTGAAGGTTTCACTCAACCTGGAAACGAGCATTTAGTTTGCAGATTGAAGAAATCTTTGTACGGGTTGAAACAGTCTCCGAGACAGTGGTATAAACGGTTTGACTCCTATATGATCAAGATTGGCTACAACCGATGTGAGTATGATTGTTGTGTCTATGTTAAGAGCCTTGATGATGGTTCTTTTATTTTTCTATTACTGTATGTTGATGATATGTTGATTGCTGCGAAGAACATGGATGATGTTATCGGTTTGAAAACTTTATTGAGTCAGGAATTTGATATGAAATTTAGGTGCTGCAAAGAAAATTCTTGGAATGGAAATTTGCAGGGACAGAGACTCAAGGAAACTGCGGCTATCTCAACGGGGTTATGTTGAGAAAATGCTAGAAAGGTTTGCGATGAGCAGCGCGAAACCAATTAGCACTCCATTGGCGAATCACTTTAAGCTCTCATCAGAACAGTGCCCTAAGACAGATAGGAAGCTGAAAATATGGCAAAGGTTCCGTATTCTAATGTTTTTGGCTGCTTGATGTATGCGATGGTATGTACTCGTCCTGATTTAGCTCATGCTGTTAGTCAAGTTTGTAAGTACATGTCTAAACCTGGTAAGCAACATTGGGATGCAGTCAAGTGGATCTTTCGGTACTTAAAGGGTACTGTGGGACATGGAATTGTTTTTGGGAGTCAGCGGGATAATCCTTTGGTTGTAGGATATGTGGATTCAGATTATGCAGGTGACTTGGATAATAGAAGATCTACGACAGGGTATGTGTTTACTCTTGGTGGAGGGCCTATTTGCTGAAGTCTACTGTTCAATCTGTCGTGGCACTATCTACAACTGAAGCTGAATACATGGCAGCGGCTGAAGCTGCAAAAGCTTTATGGCTTACTGGTTTAGTGAAGGAGTTGGGTGTTCAACAAGGTGGAGTTCAGTTGCTTGTGATAATCAAAGTGCTATTCACTTGGCTAAGAATCAGGTGTATCGTGCTAGAACTAAACATATTGATGTAAGGTTCCACAAGATCAGAGAGTTGGTTGCATCTGGAGAGGTTTTGTTTCAGAAGGTACATACTGATGAGAATGCCGCTGATATGTTCACCAAGCCAGTTACGACAGACAAGTTCAAGCATTGCTTGGACTTGTTGAATGTTTCGAGTTGTTAAAGAAGCAAGGTAACCCAACCCACATTGAAGTTTCCAAGGGGCAGGATATTCGCCAAGGTGGAGATTTGTTATGTATGGCTCATAAAAAGTCTCGTTGTGGGGTTACGAATTATGTGGGTTGGGGGTGTGGGGCGCAGCCCCCGCGGTACGGTACAGGGTTGATTTTGTAATTATGTACCAGGGTTTCTATTAAAATAGAGATGTACCTAGACCTAAAAAGATCATTGAATAAAACTTCTAGCGCCGCCTAGGCACCGAGGACGTAAGCACATTGCCGAACCTCGTAAAATTCTCGTGTTCTTTCGTTTTCTTTACCCGTTTTCGTCAACAATGCCCAAAAGTTATAGAACTGTGGAGACATGTTAAGAATGCTAAGGATAGAAATTTCCAGCAGCTGTAAAAAGTAAAGTAATAACTGTTTGTTATTGTGCAGTACAGTGATTAAATCTCGGAAGAAGTATTAAGAGGTTTGATTTGATGGGAGTCGAGTGAAGTCTGGAAATCGAGAAAGTATATGGTCCGAAAAGCATAGAATGATGGCAAATCACAAGTCAATGACTGTTATGTGCAAGATTAAGCAGCTAAAAAATCATACCTCTTCTCTTGTATAGGTATTATCAGTGATGAAGCAAAATTCCTCCACTCTCGGTGCACAAATCTCTTCATACTTTCTTCAAACCATAAAAAAATTTGTGTTATTATACTAATGCACTCAGAATCCTTCAAGAAAGAGTACAAAAGGCTTGGAAGCCAAGTAATGACGTTAAATTTGTCACTATAAAATAGTTAAACTTGTCAAATTATAAAAGAAACGCACTCAGAATCCTTAAACAAGGAGTAGGGCAGATAATAATAACGTTAAAAATATTAGCAAACCCATTCAAGACTTGGGTGGATGAAGGAACCCCAAGAACTATAGAGTAACTTTTCGTAGCTAACATAAATGCAAAAAAAAAAAGGCATCCTTTGTCACGAGAGAGAGGAGTCCTTAATGTTGTTGGCATAATCACGATTAACGGTTAAAATCATCAGAAGAGATTTATAAAATATAATTCTTAGTCACAATAACATTTAGTAATAAGATTCGTGCTACTGATATTTGAACTTTTGTGAAATTTATGCCATTTTTGTACTCTGAGGCAGAAATAAACTAAAGAACTTACGAGGCAATGATCATGCAAGCAACGCCGAGTAGCTGGAGTCTTTGTTTTTCTATAAGATTCTGAGAAAGAAAACGATCAATAAGGCTCACTGTGAGGTACAGTGTGTCTGGTACTAGCTTATATTCTTCAGAAACCTGAAACCGTATGAAAGAACTATCAATAACAAGCACGTCTACACCAACATTAACCATCCTAAAATTTGGGGCCGGGGGATTATTCAGTCAAGTACAAATAGAGTGTCCTATTTAGGACTTCAGAAGTATCTCCGCTAGAGTGTCAAGTACAAATAGAGTGTCCTGTTTAGGACTTGGGAGAAACATGCTATCACATCTTATCCGGAATTCAAGCAGTGGAGACGAAAGTAAACACTTTTCTTATATAACTCAGCTAAATTGACCTACCTCCACTAGCCAGTCAACTAAAACTCCCCGCATGCTTGGGGTAATATCCCGCTGCAACTGTTCCATATAATTGATTGAAGGTCTTTGGTTAAGCTGCGGAGAGTACAATCTCATGAAATAAGTGTCATATATGTTGCAGGTAGAGCAAAACTTTGAAAGCTAAGCGACATTCCTTCTTTGTAAAAACACATGCACAATGTGTTCCAGAATAAGATAGAAAAGTAGTATTTTAATGATGGGGAAAAAAAGCAGCAACATTAAATAAAATTTACTGAATAGTGAGATAGAATAGTGTTCACTCTGAAGCTAAATTGCTGTTATCAGAAAGCATGACAGTCACATTAAGTGAATGAAAATTGCACCACCAACCTCAGTAACACGCATATTATTGTATATGTCAGGAGCATACAAGCCACATGCTTGAGGATCTTTTAGATTTGAATCAATATCCACAATATCTTTTGAGGCTCCTAATTTATCGCAAACCTCATTTTCATCTGCACCATACAATCAAAGGCAACGTGAATTTTACAAACAGAATATTTAAGGGCCTAACTGTCAACTTTCTTGTTGACACTTTGCTATATTCTACACAGCCATACATCAACGAGCTTATCCACTTTACTAATACTAGTCTCATATTAGTCGGTTTGGTGCTTATCCACTTTAAAAATGGAACTTATAAAATGCCAAATGGACTAAGTAATGAACATTTTGGTCAAAAACCAAAATACTATTCTAGTATTCTCTTATTGCCTGTCAACCATAGAACAATGTTTCAGCTTATCCTTCTGAAACGGAGGTCTGCCATTTCTTAGATACCCGTTTATTTTATTTTCAAATAGAGGTATGCCATTACATGGATCATTATAAACAGAGCACAAACCTTTTCTCTGATGGCTATGCACTCCAACATCCATTGTGGAAGCCTGTATTGAAGGCATTGCATCTGCAACAGCACGTTTCTTTGCACCAAAACACTTTGGTTCTGCTAATTCTCTTTCTTCCGGTATTACTGGTAAAGTGATATCTTGTGTTTCTACCATCCTTATTTTTGATAAGCCTTCAGCTAACTTAGCTTTCACATCCTCTTCAGGTGATGGGATTTCCAGGGCAATATCCTCAAACATTTCTGTGTTCTCACTGGGGTCTGTCATAGTGTGCTCGATGGTCTGTCGACCAGCAACATCAGCAGAAGCTCTTAGTTATATTCTAGGCGGTAAGTAAAGGGTATTTTGTTGCTAGGAGAATACATAAGAGTGAAAATCACTCCTGTACTTATGAGCATTATCAGGATGAAGTGACTAACTTAATATTGCATAAATGTTATTAGCATATAATATTTGGTGCACAAAAAAAATTCTGACTAAACTCGTGACAATAAAAAATAAATAAATTTTGATGTTCTCACCTGAATTTTAGTTGCATTTATGCATCATCGCACAAACTGTCATCACAGACATTAGTTACATCTTAAGCACTGCCCTTCTTTTAGGCTGAAGGCCTACAGTTGCAACCACAGAAGCCTTGTTCTCATCTGAGGCTGCTCTTTTGGAGTTCAATCGAAGAACACGTTTTTGGTCCTGTATGAAAGATTGTTTTGAGGAGGAGCATATTCCTCCAGCTGGTCCCAAGGCTTTAGACCTTGCTCGCGTAATTGGTCCTGTAGCGTCTTCAACTTTTCCAGTAGGTTCATTTTCTTTATTCATACTTGCTTGCCTTTGCAAGAGCGATGCATGGTTTTCAAATTGAAAAGATTGTCATGAACCTGCATTCTGAGACCGAATTTTGGATGATGAGAAAGAATGAACACATTGGACAACTTGTTAGAACAAAATATCTACCCAAAGCCTCATGCATAAAGTTACCACTTTTTTTTTAAGGATTTAAATATGGGCCAGGACATGATGTTACTGTTGTTATTTTGCAGTTCTGGCTCTCTCCATTATCAATATTCATATAAACCTACCGAGTCATGACAGGTCGCTATTTTCCATTTCATAGAAATTATCAACCCAAAAAAACTCTTAGCCTCATGCACAAGTTACCGCTTGTTTCTTACGCTAGAAATTGTTTTCCTCAAGGATTTGAATAGGAGCTGCAACAAGACGTTGCAGTTGGTTTTTGCAATTTTACTCTCTCTCTGCCACCGGTTCATATAAATGAAGACCTACCACGTCAGAGGTCGTCATTTTCAATTTTCATATATTCGATTTCTAGAGCTTTAATAATCCAAATAAAGTACCAAGTTCCAACAGTTTAAAGCGTCTATAGGGAGCTTTGAACAGAGCAACCAGATTTGTGATTTAAGCTACAAAACTTTGCAGTAACGTTCTGATTTATTTTTTAAAATCACTTTACAATTCAAAATTTAAATGGCGGCGCAATTAAAGTTCATATTGTTTCAATATGTATTCAGAAGAATCCCATACTTGATTTTTTTTTCTTTTTAAGGTAGCCAAACAGAGGATTTATACAGTGTTCTTCATTTTCCTCGTGGTAGAAAAGAAACCAGAAACTCAAAAACCTAATTCCTAAACAATTACATTTTATCATCGACATCTTTGAAAAAGAAAAGAAACATCAACTCATATCCTAGCAAAGCAATCCAAAAACTAGAAGAAGAAAAGACGGAGACTCCATTATAATTGCTAAGAAAACTACAAATTCATAAGTAAACACGTCATGCAATTAAAAGATCGATTAAAATTCAGAATGAAAAATGAAAAAAACAAAACAAAACAAAATGCGTAACCGAAGAGACAGAGAGCTTACCGTGCTTCCGAGGGCTCCAATACCGAAAGCGAAGAAGCTCGGAGAGGTACTGAGATGAAATTTTATTATTTCTCTCGCTTTTATTTTTGGCTTTTATTTTGATTTCCGTTTGTCCGATTCTATCAGAGGAAAGGGAAAGAAGTGAGTGAGCTGTTATTTTCGCAGAAAGTGTTTTGATATAAAGGACAGAGGAGAGCGTAGCTGCTTGAGCGGGACGGTGCTACAGTTTAAACTACTTTAAATTTATTTTTATTATTTCCATTATTTTATTTTATTTTTGCTTCTTCCACACTGTTTCTTTTCTCTCTTTACTTTGACTTTTTAACTCCCTCGGTTTTGATCCGTTTTTTATTTTTCATATTTAGCTAAATTTCTTTTGGTTTGCTTTCGCCATCAGTTCCAAAGAGTAAATAAATAAATAAAGTACAAATGGAACGGAATTTTTATAGAAACAGTTAATTTTATTAAAATATATATATTTAAATTATAACAAAAAATTATGATTATATCAATAAATTAAACAAACAATAAAAAAAATTATTATTATTAACATAAAAATTATTTAATTAAGATCTCATAATGATCGTACAAAAAAATTAAAAAATCTAACTAAATAAACTTGATTAAATGATAACTATGGACATATTTAATCACATCATCAAATGAATCACAAAAGAATATAAAGTCATTGATAAATTGTAAATTAGAATCGAGAGACGTAAGAAAATTATCCACAAATAAAAATCGTGTATCGAAAATCAATCTGAGAGTCCTAAGTATGAATAATCTATATGATAAAAAAATAAGCATCACCTTAATTAGTAATAAAGATATGATATAATAATGATTAGATCAAGATCTTGCAATTTTACGGTATACAGTGAAACATTACTGATTGAAGCAGTGCTTTGTAATGAATTGTTGAAAAACTTAAAGGTTAGCCATTTATAGTTTGTATCCTCAAATTGATTTAGGTGGGATTTTTTTATTTTGTATGAGAAGAACGTAACTTTAAGTAGTTTCGAGGGATTTTTAGATTTATTAAGGAAATTGATGATTGTGTTGGGTTGTGAAGATTCATTTATCGGTTTGTTCTATCGATAAGTTTGATGGGATGAACTTTGTTCTATGTAACATGTGGGGGATTTGATTTGGATATGCTTTGACTCTATATGTTGTAGCAGCTTTGCTACCTTCTTTGGATTAATTTATAATTGAATTATCAAAAAAAAATGTATTTTTATTTAAGTTTCATTGTAAAATATTACTTCCGAAAAATAGTAAAACATTGTTCCAGATTTTTCTAACTCGGCTTCTTATCTTCCACCGGAGAAGTTAACATCGACAACAGTGACAAAAATAGCCAATGGGGCCAGGAGGAGCGGCCAATGCCCCAACTTTTTTACGCTGCAAATTTATATGTTCTATATAAAAAGAAGATATAAATGGAAACTGTTTGTAAATGCTAAAATTTAATTAATATACTTCAAATTTTAAGATATTTTATATTATTTTATTCGGATTTATATTTCATGATGACAATAAATATAAGTGAATTAGGTTATGTTACCACATTAAATTAATTAAATTTTCATTATTTTTAATTTTTTTAACCGCATGTGATGTTATCTACTTCATGTAAATGCATTAAATATTGTAACATCTTTCGTTAATGAGATATTAAAGCAATAAATTCGCCTGAACATAGAAAGCTTACCATTATGCAGTACATAGAAAAATTCTTAAAAAAAATTAGGAAGTATAGTTGAAGCACATATCTAGAGAGATCAATCGTGTAGCAGATTTAATCGTCAAATTGATTAGGAAATATCAAGAAGACGTAATCTTTCTGAAAAATTCACCCAAAGAAGTTGAAGAGTTGTTAATTACTGATAAAATGAAAAGATATAAGGTCCTTTGTACTTTTTTTAACAAAAAAAAAAGGCAATAAAATATAAAGACAAAGTGAACAAAGCGGTTGATTTTAACTCAGCAATAATGGGAATATTAATTCCATAGATCAAATAATTTGAACTTTCAAAAGAATAGAAAAATTACAGCAGTAATAATGAAAACCTTTTTTCCCTTTTCAGACGCCGGGAAATTACAAAGTAGACTTTTTACTAGTATTAATTTCACCAAGCGATGACAAATAAGTGCGCATCCTCGAGGTACAGATATAAAATTTTATGTTAGAATAAATAAATTTAAATTTATAAAACTTTAAAATTATAAACTTAAATTTATAAAATTTTATGAGATGAGAACAAACTTTTAATAAAAATGTATAAACAAAAATTTAAAATATATAATATTTTTAATTTTTTATTAGAACGACCGGCCTTACCGATCCTACCTAAATATATCCCTATATGCATGGTCCCGCTCGCTACATCTACAATTACCTTCCCCACCTAATTTCCATCCCATTTTTGTTCAGAAATCATTGTCACTATTGTGTAATCAATGTAGCAAGCAATCATTCATCAAAGTTTTCTGTGTTCAAAAATATTTTATGTCTTATTTGAAAATTTTAGTTATAGATTGAATTAAAAGTGAAATAGTAAGAGAACAAATTGACATCATTTTTTAATCGAATAAATTATAAATTTTATTATTCAATTATCTTTTTTTATCATTAAAATTTATTTTTTACTTTGTTTAATAAATTATTAATCTATTCTTATTTTGATCATTCGAGTGTTAAATTATAAATGAAATGGTGATATGAGAGTCGCATGTGTTGACATCATATAGAATGTTTTTTATTGATATGGAATCAATGTATCATGCACGTCATTTTCTTTTTTTTTTATTTAATTTTCTTCATTTGAATATTAAAGTTTTACAATTTCATTTATATCACGCCTCGCCTATAATTATCATTCTCAAATGTCTTCTTCAATCATTCAAGATATCGACGAAATTACATTTTATCTACATCACTCAATCATTTTGCCCTTACGTAAGTCTTTTAAAATCTATAAAAATTGATTCGTGTGGAATCCAATATTATTACGAAATAAAGGATTTAATCTGTAGAATCGAGCCTTGGTCGAAGAGGCAAATTTATTATGAAGTCAAATCGTTTTGAATAATTTAGCTGTTGTTTTTCAAATCAGAAGGAACATTTTACATTTGAATTAAGGGGAAGGCGCCAACGGCGGACATGGGAGCAAGCTTTTGACACGAGGCAGATTACCTGTTTAGTATTTAAATTATCAGTTTAATTTGTTTTAGTATCTAAATTTTTAATTATTTCAAAACTATACCTAAAATTTAATTTTTATTTCATTTTAATACCTCGCCGTAATAATTTTAGTTTTTATTTCGTTTTAATATCATCGTTCATTTTAACGAAAGTTTGAAAATATCAAAAGTTTAGGTACTAAAACGAATCAAAACTGATAGTTTAAGTTTTTAAAGACGAGTAATAATATAGAAAAAAAAAACTAAACATTATGTATGATTTTGAAAAAAATGAAAGTTTAGATACTTAAATGGATCAAAAAAAATAGTTTAAGTATTAAATGTATAGTTGACCAATTTTTTTACCAGATGAAAACTGAATATCTAGAAAGATGAAAGAGAATTGACATATTCTTCTATTTCCAATAATTAAGCTGACACTATAGGCTGGTTTTTGTTTATCCATCTGTGAATTGGGCTTTTTGGGCTATGTGGATTTTTAGTTTTAGCCTACAACTATGGCTGGTATATGTGCCTGTGCATGTGTATATATAAGGGTTAGGATCTACTTACATTTAATGTATAACTAAGAGTTTATAACCTTTTTAGGACTATATGATTGAGGGAAATCAAAACCTGAGGTCAATTCTTTACTTTTTTTAGTAAATATTTTCTCAATTCTTACTTTTAATCTCAACATTTGATTTCTTCCCTCCAATGGTCATAAAAAGATATAAAACTTTTAGTATTACTCTGAGTATAAACCGATCCTATCCCATATATATATATATATATATATAGTCGAGTATGTTTTCAACATTTTTAAGGTTCTTTAATCAGGGATTTTATTTGCCATGCAGTCTGCAGTTGTTTTAGCCATATACATACTTAGTAAAGCTGCCAGAAATTGGCATGAAGACTGCATGTGCCTTGACGAATTACATATTTATGCATTTCATTTCCTTTTATGCAACATGCAAATGCAGTAGGCTACCAAATTATCATAAACCAAAATCAGATCAGATGACAGATAAAAAAAATATTTTGTTTGAATCGAATTCATATGAATAAAAAGTTGGACATAATCCAATCCATGATGATATCTAAGAAAAGGACTCTGATCCATTCAAACACTTCGGCAAAAGCAAATGCTCCACAAAAGAACCTTTTCTTTTAAATATTTTGCGTTTTTAAATTATTATTTTATATTAATCACGTAATGAACTCAATCATAATTTAAATTCTTGATTTTCTTATGCAATCTAACCTGACAAGCAGTTTTCTTTCTTTTCATAAAGTTATTGGCTTAGATTCTATTAGTTGTAACTAGGGATGACAATTTAATCCGATTCCAAAACGTTTTGACCCGATCTGACAATGTTATATTTTTTAATTAAAAAAATCGAATTCGGGTTTGATTTCTAAGGGATGAGGTCGAGTCGGGTTCGATATATGGTGAAAACTCTGACCCAACCCGATAATAGTAATGCAATTATCTTAAAAAATTCATATTAATTTAATTAAATCCTTATTTTTAATCGGGTCGGATCAAACCAATTTCATACTGTAAAATCGGGTCTGGTGGAAACTATATGTTTTTCAAATTGGATCGGATTGGTGGAGATTATAAAATTTTCGAATTAGATCAAATTCGAATGAAAGATTCATATTTTTGAGTCGGATTGAATTGACAAAAACTCAATCCTAACTCAACTTGTTGCCATCCCTAGTTGTAATTTCTCTAAGATACAAATAATTCCTCAATGTTCGTGGTGTGTGGCATAATAAATTTGATTCAATCTCTAACAGCCATACTTTATTCAAGTATATGAATATAATTTAACTATCAAATATGTAAAAAAAAAAAAATTCTAGGTGGCAGCATATTTATTTTTAGATGAATTATTTACCTTGGCTTTTGTGCTTGTGATGTTGTTGCTGCTCACATGTTATTATTAAGGGTAAATTTCACATTTAGTATTTAAACTATTAATTTCGATTAATTTTAATATCTAAATTTTTGTTTTTTTCAGAATCATTTAATAATTCATAAAAGGACTTCGATTCTGTGTTTCACACCGGTTTCTTTCCCCTGTTTTTTATATATAAAAAATCGAGCTCTTTTGACGAAAAAAAGAGGAATTTAGAAGCTAGGCTATGGAGTAGGGCAGCATGCAGATGAATGGTGGTGATGTGGAGACTATATTGGTTATGATGATGAGATGGCCGTTCTGAAAGCAACACTACCAACACCCCAATTCATTTGCAATACCGCAGCACAGCAGTAAAGCCAACAATGTTCCACGACTTCCTGGGTACGAAAGCTGCAAATTCTTCTGTCGTTTTAGCCCCCAAGGCCATGACGCAAGGTTCCCAGATGCTTCCCGTCTCCTTCAGCCTCCGTCGGTGCTTTCTGGTGGCGGTGGTGGAGCTGGCCATGGACCCATCTATTCCACTCTGATCTCGGGGTTCTGGTTCGTTTCGCCATCTTTCCCTTTAAGATTCTTCTTATTCTTTTTTGCTTCATTTTCTTCAACGCTAAAAAGTTTTAATGAAGTTGTTTGCTTTTAGCTTTGCGGAATCTTACTTGGGTTTTTTAGTTTCTCTTCATTCCCTTTTCACGTTGTTTCTATGTGTGATTTTCATGTTAAAACTTAGACTATAGTCGCTCATTAGGGAATGATGGAATGAAGAAAATGTGATTATTGTTGTATGGTTTGATGGGTAGTTTTGCTTTTGCTTGACATGTTATTTTTTCTCTGGTTAATTTGCTGTGGATCAAATAGAGTTAAAAATAAGGGGTTATTGTTTCACTTTCACTGGTGAATTTGTAGTTCTCTAATTTGTCTACCTTTTGAAGGTAGGTTAAGCCATTATGGTGTTTGATTTTATGCTGCTGTTTGATGCCTCGATTTGGTACCTAATGTTGTCATCTATTGCGAACAAAAAGCTTTTCATAATTGCAGTATTTCGTTAAGCATTATGTGTTAGCTCTTACTCGTTTTGATCTAATTATATGCATATTATCTCAGTATGTTGACATTCCTAATCTTCGAGCTTGTTACATTTGCCATAATAATATGTAATCTTATGAGTTGAGATTCAACCCGCCTCGATTAAAGTTTGATCCATTTTTCTCATAAATTAGTAGAAAGACAGGTCGGAAATCATCTCGAGGGATTCCATACTACAGTCCAAGGAGCGAAATCTGGGCGGATATAAGCAACAGTTTGGCAGGAAGTAAGAGAAGTAATTTGGATTCGGCCTTTATGGCTCATGAATCTCTTGAGAGCTTGCATTTGATGAAGGTTTTTGTCGATATCGTGTCTTTATCATGTTTTACTTCTCCCTTCTCAAGTGAGAGAAACACTCAATTTTTTGTTAGTTATTCCTATGTTGTAAATATTTTCTTTATGTTTGTGTTCAGATGCTCCGCAATGGGTCCGGAGAAGAGCGACCTAGATGGTCCAATGAGGACGAAGTATCCCTTGGTATGAAGTCGATGAGTCATTCTTCTACGTCTCGTATATTGCAGCCTCCCATTGTGGCAGACTTGAAGGTAATGCTACCAAATGGGAGCGGTGTCCCCTCTGTAGTTCAGTATGGTTCACGTGGTGGTCACTTTGCGCCTTTTGTGCATCAAGTATCTTCAAACAGGTCCGAGGATACAAAAGTCGGTCCATCTGGTATCTCTCACGCTGCTGCCGATGAAGGATCTAGAACTGGAATTAAAGGCCCTGGAATTTTAACTTCTATTAATGCTAGTAGTGTTCCCGCTGAAAAGGGTTCATTTGGGATACTGTCAAGTGGAGAACGGTCTACGTCTGGTGCTCGTATTCAGAAACAGAGTCTTTAGTTCCTCCAAGGTGAATATAATAGTTTTTGTTCTTTTTTTTTTATTGTCATGCTCTGCAAAGAAAAGAAATGTAGAGATTATATATGCAATGCCTTCTTTGTGCTACAGTCGACAGGGATTAACAACTGCCAGCCGACAAATGACTATATTTTATGCTGGTCAGGCTCATGTCTTTGATGATGTGCATCTGAACAAGGTCAGTTTCTTGTTATATGCTAATGGACCTCAAGTTGCTTGTAAACTTCTATATGATTCAAGTATTTCATCTGATCGAACATTCGCCGGCTAGGGTAAGTTGCTATCATAGTTACGTTATATAATCCATTAATAGCTGATGCAACTAGGTTTCAAAATTCTGTCTTGCTGATTGAATCAATGTTATGCACAAGAGGACTGTTGAGCTTAACACCATATATGGTATAACTCGATTGCTAATGATCATTGATCATTGAGAGACCGAAGATTTTAGACTTGGAAATTTGATTGCTACTGAGATTTACCTTTTTTGCTCGATTTTCTGAGATAATGGTTCTAAGCAAGTGGAAAATTGATTGCTATTAGAGTTTAGTTGTAATTTCATATGCAAATCTATAATTCTGGTTATTAGAGTTTACCTGGCGGTTGTGTTCTGTTATATCTTGTTGCTTCACATTGGCATTGGCTATTAGGGTACTTCATGCCTGTTAATCATTGATTTTAGCTCCAGTTGGTGCAACCTTTCCTCTTTTATGATTCGAGTTTTCCGAAGCTTGAAGAGGGTTAGTTTGCAGCCACACTTTTGTTAACTTCAACAAGCATGATATTTAATGGCTGCATAATCTTAAAATATGTCGCGTGAATATCATGTCAGGTATATTGTTTCGTAATATACATTTCTGTTAATGACAACTATATGCTGTATGGTTACTTCAGGCAGACATGATAATGGCATTGGCCGGCTCGAACGGAGGATCTTGGTCGACAACTTACTCTCCTAAATCTGCTGTGAGGACAGTTGGTGAAAATTATGTACCCAATGGGGAACCTGAAGCAGTTGGTAGCATCACGTTCTCACGAGAACTTCAGGGAAAGACAGCCCTTCCTGGTAATGTAAGTCAAGCAACTGGTTCCGGCGATCGAATCCCGATACAAACAGGTGATCCTTCTAAATATAAATTTGAATTCCGCAATTGATACGAAAGAGTCCAGTTTTAGTATGTTTATGGTGTTCATTGCTGAATAAAGTTGCAGGCGTTCCTCGAGGCTCTGTCGTTATGGCGAGAGATGGAAGAAATCTGGTTCAAGCAGCAGAACCTGGCACTGAAGATAAAAGAGAGGTATAAAGTTTAAGCGTAGTTCGAAGCTGGATATTACAGAAATTGCAGATATTGACTTGCTGCTATCCCTACTTATTACGAAGAGCTATCTGTTTCATGCCTGTCATTGATGCTTAATACGTTTTGAATTTTTACCGTATTTTCATGGTAGAGCAGCATGTGAAAACAGGAGTCAATTTGCAATGAACCTTCTGAGTTTGCATAATCGACGAAGTCCATGAAATCGAAATCCTTGAAAACTCGAGGACGTTCCTCGTCAACCATCTCTTTCGGTGTTTTAATGATTGTACCCTCCTTCGGAACCGCAAATGCTCCCAAAGAACACCGATCTCTGTCTCTGTTCAGCATCACCCTATGATTCCCTGCAAACACTCTTCTTTTACTCCACGCCTGCATTTTTTATTCGGAATTTCAATGCTGGTTCAATTATATACTGTAAGAAGAAATCGAAAAACCAAGTAGCGTTTGGTGTTATTACAGTAAGAAGATCTCCAACCGTGAAGGTGAAGGAACCGGGGGGGGGGGGGGGGGTTATATACAACTTGATCCACTCTCCATATTTGGTTTCGATGGGGCGAAGCCGTCTTCGTTTACTCTCCCGATGGAGGTGCTGAATATTTCATCGCTCACATCAACTGGTTATCTTTCATGAACAACTCCTATTTCTCTCCCAAACCGTAACCGTTAATGGTCATCAAACCAATCACAACGCTCACCTTCTATATCAAACTGTTAATCTTTTGGCTAGTATATGAAAAATCAAATTAGATCATGCTTGGTCTTTGTTTTATGATATTGAAGAGGAGGCAACTGGCAAGTGTTTCATTTGCTTACCAGAAGCGATGCCGTTCATGAATCTCTGCATAAATTGGGCGAAGCTTTTAATGGAGATGCAATTGGAGCCATAAAAAATCATAAAATAAAATTTATTAGTTTTGTAAATCTTTTAAAAGAATTATTTAAATTTCACCTAAATGTCTTTGGTAAGCTGGCATGGAAATGTCTCTCTTTGGCAGTTCTTCTCCCATCTGCTGTCAGCTAAGATAACGTCGACGCAGTAAGCAACATGGCAGTGATATAAAGTGGGCCCAACATTATTTCAGCACTGAACCATGGCGAAGTGGAATATTATTTCATCATCATCTCAACAAGATCCAAAGAAAGATAATAAAACTGTTATATCAGTAATGAATAGTGTGCACAAACATCAGTCTTCGATCAGTACATACGCATGCCATGTCATGCCAGTCTATACTTGTATTTCATAGATACGCCCCCTGAATCGATCCCCGAATTTCCGCCATACACCGACATCCTGTTTAATGCACGCGCCACCCTGTTGATTTCAAAATCAAAACCCAACTCTGAAAGTGAAATCCACCTTTAAAAGATGACCAATTACCCGACGTTGGTGAAGTAAAAAAGATGGTAGGCAATAGGTCGAGCAGATGGGGAGCATGCAAAGCGAAAAAATCGAGAAAACCTGCATCTGTTTGATCATTAAACAATGCAATCTGCCTCTTCTCAGTGCCAAACAAGGGTCACAGACAGAAAGAGTGACGTGAGAGAAATATGCCTTTTGGAATCGTGTGACGGTGATATTCGAATTCAATGCTCTTCCCAGAATCCAAATCCCCACCTTTCATTTTAACTCACCCCTTCACTTCTCTATCACTGTAAACTTGTATTATAGCGGCAGAGAGAAGAAGGGATTTGTTAGCATCAGCAATCATCGAATAGACTGTTACGTGGAGAGCAATGAGATGAACAAGGCAGATCTGTCAATCCGTTTTATGAAGAAAAGCCAAGTCGTAAAATGGAATAGAAGGGAAGGGAGGGCGTCAGATCGCCCCATCATTTTCTCAATTATCAGGCATGAAGCAGAAAGAGAAAACAAGAAACCCAACTCCATAGACATGATTAAATGTAAATTTCAGAAGAGACCGTAGACTTTAGATGCAAACAAAGTTGTGCGTTGCGATATACTTACTGTCGCTGCTAAGGAATGCCACAGCGCTGAAGTGTCCAGTCACACCAATTGTCTTCTAATTGCTTCTCTGCCCTCATTTGTCTACTGCTATAGAAACCTCCACTGTTTTGTATTTCTGTTTGAATTTATATATTGTCTATTTCTACATGGACATCTCTTGTTTCTTTTATACAATTTACTAATAGTTTCTAGTTTTTTTTAAAAATAATTTATACATTTAAGCACAGATTTCTAATAAAATTTGAAATTAAAATACATTCTATTTTAATACGGATTTATTCTGCACAAGCTTACATCACCATATGAATCTCAGTCACAAGAGGTAACGAAAGCCACCGTCGGTAAATATTTATATTACATTTTACGTTCTTGTTTATTACAGTCGTCATTGATTATCCTCCATTGTTCACCAATGTCTCTAGCAATCTTAACGGCGTCAGAAGCCGTTCCTAGAAGCCCTCTTCTTGTAAACCCGACCGTGTACAATCCCTTCTCCGCTTTCCATCCGTTAGGAAACGGCGTTTCAGGCATGCCATCTTTGGTGAAAAAATCGGCTAAACTCTCGAGATAACGTTCTCGAATAAATTAATTCACGAGATAATGCACTCCTCAGATTAATTGCTCAAATAGGGTGAAATCTACAGTGTTGGTCGTAGGTCGCCATGCCATCCGGGCGACTTACTAGGTCGCCATGTCTTCCCGGCTAGCTATGAGAGAGATTGCATGTGTCATGCACGTTCCAACACGTTGGGCATCCGAAGCCATCCGACTGAGGGCATCCGACCGAGGCCATTCGAGCGAGCTATGCGAGGGCAAGAGGAATCACGCGAGGAGCAGGAGGAGTGCATGGCGACCTACAAGGTCGCCAGGAGTGCATGGCGACCTACAAGGTCGCCCGGAGTGCATGGCGACCTATGCTGGGAAGCTGCCACGCCGTAGGTCGCCCGGAAGGCATGGCGACCTACGGCCAACACTGTGCAATTCGTCCTATTTGAGCAATTAATCTTGGGAGTACGTTATATCGTTAAATAAAAAATTCGAGAACATTATCTCGAAAATTTTGCCGAAAAAATCGCACCCCTATATTTCCATTAAAGGCAAATAAAGTACAAAAACTAACGGAAAAAACATGTAAAAAAAGTACGTTATTATCGTACCTTGAGCCACGTAGACACGTTGCTTTTGTATCCGGTTGCCAATAATATTGAATCAATCTCATTTTCTAGTCCATCCATGAACTTAGCTCCATTTCGTGTGATCTCCTTAACACCTTGCATCACCTGAAATGTCTAAAAAAATCAACTGAAGCACTTGAAAAGCATATAAGAAAGTGATTGGAACGCGAGGGTCTGTACTTTTACCTTAATTTTACCGGATTTTATTTGTGATAGTGCACCGACATCGAGCACCGGAGTCTTTCCGGTGACATTCTTGAGCTCAATCGGACCCGTTTTCGGCCGCCGAAGACCCGTTTGATCTGTGTCGCCCAAGGTGAAGCTGGATACCAGCAAAAGCAACTTATCCACTAGCTTCACGGGGAACCATTTGAGAAGTGCCATGGCTATACCAAATGTCGAGAATTCGAACATCTCCCTCGGCAATACATGCACCTGAAAATCAACGGGATAATAACATGAGCAATACGGAAAACAATCCGAAATGTACAAGTTGGATAATGAAATGAACTTACTGTGTTTCGAACAACCATATGAGGGATTGCATTGTATCGACAAAGGTCCAAGCAGACTTCCATGCCGGAGTTACCACATCCGATGACCAAAACCCTTTGGTTTTTAAACTCGGAGCCAGACTTGTATAAACTTGTATGAACGACGCGACCCTTAAACATATTGATACCCGAAATGTCCGGTATTACAGGCTCAGCATTTTCACCGGTGGCAACAATGAGCCACCTTGAAATGTATTCGGAGTCTGGAGTTTTAACCCTCCAAGACGCCGTAACATGATCAAACTCGGCGTTTATCACCGCCTGGTTGAACCTAGGTTGGATTGAGAAATGCGAAGCGTAGGACTCCATGTAAGAGATGAACTGGTGTTTGGTCGGGTACTTGGGGAAATTTTGAGGGAACCCTAGGAGTGGGAGTTGACAAAACTGCTTGGGAAGATGGAGT
Source organism: Hibiscus syriacus (assembly GCF_006381635.1). Taxonomy (NCBI): domain Eukaryota; kingdom Viridiplantae; phylum Streptophyta; class Magnoliopsida; order Malvales; family Malvaceae; genus Hibiscus; species Hibiscus syriacus. The sequence goes on along the minus strand of NW_024062781.1, from coordinate 379,596 downwards.
TTTAGACGATCATACGTCCGGTGTTGCCATAAAGAAGCAATGCAGTCACTTTTCTCAAGGATAAGAGAAGGTACACCTTCTTGTTTGAGGCAAGCCGAGGCTGCTAGTCCAGAGGGTCCTGCACCTACGATGATAGGCCCCTGAACCAAAATGCAGTTAGCTTCGTTGTGACCATGATGTCGTTGTTCTTTGTCTTTAAAAGAATCCATGTAGACGAGAGAGAGAGAGAGAGAAGAAGATAGTGAAAGAAAGCTTAAGAAGTAAAGGAGAGAGAACCTCAGCAGTTATCTATTCTTTTTTTACTTCCCCTGTTCTTTTACTCTGTAAAGCTCTGTTTCCTCAATTCATAAAAGTTCCATGTAGAAGAGGTGGGATTTTAAAAGGAAGTCGAAAGGCACTCAAAAGAGAGAGAGAAAGCGAATAGTCAACCGAGGGAGGGAATTATTACTGCAGGGAAGAACATGGGTTATTTCTCTTTATGATTGTAAGTAGGAGTAGTTAATTTTAGCGGTGAGAAAGACAAAGGAGGTAATAGGTATTAATGGAGGCGTGAAGGTTAAGGAAAAGGATTTTTTTTTCTGTTTCTCAAGGTTGTTTCTGGATTCTCCCCGCTGATTTTAATCTTTACTTATTCGGCTGCAATTCAAAGTATGACAAACTGGGCAATAATCCACTTGTTACGTTGCTTGTTCATGTGAATCGGAAATTCAATACTTCCCCCACTTTATTGTTCTTTCTCATGTTTAGACAACTATAATATTGACTGAAACATAAGAAATTTTGATCAATTTTGTTCTCCTCCTTACTAAATAACCCAATATCAATATATAAATATACGTGTGCAGAGCACGAACCAAACAATTTAATTGGTAAATAAATTGTTATTATTTTTTGAAATCCTACTTTTGAACATAAAAATATAACATCTAATGTCAAATGATTAAGGATTATCTTTAAACAAAATGTCTTATACTTAACTAGATTAATAATATATATATGTGTGTGCGCGCAATACAACATTTGATGGTAAATAGTGTGTTACACTCGCGCATGGAAGCGTAGGGCAAAATGGATTTAAGAAAGTACATGATAACTGTAATATCCTCAAACTGATTCGAGTGACTCGATTTGATACAATGTACCACATTAGAGTTATCGAAGCGACTTACAATAAAAATTTAAGATTTTTTTTATTAAAACATATAAAACGGTAAAACAACTTAACAAATAAAATACAAGTTCAAAAATCATTCAATTATTAAAAATAAAATTTTAATTATACACAATATCGTACAAGTTTCAGACTCATTATAAAAACAAATATGACATACATACCCCTTAATTATATGGGTATCGTACTCGCGAGCAACAGCAAGGGAGCTCCCATTACCGATGTTGATAACTGCTCATGATCAATTCCTTTAACCTGAAATGGTGAGTAACATAGTAAACTTTAGGAAAGCTTAGTAATACAATATTACCAAAAGATGTTAAAGGCCAAGCAGATACATGATGCAACATGAAAGTTTTCCTTAGTTATTCAGGCATATACAGGTCATAATGATGAGTTGAGATTTCACTAATTAATTCTTTAGGTATCAGTTAGGAAGTTTATAGTTAAGAGGAAACATTCAAAAAGACTGATTCAGAAGATGGAATCGAGGAGTCTAGTCTCTTCCAATAAAATCAAAAATAGTATTTTATTTCAATAAAACATATTTTTAAAACAGAGTGATACCCTCCAACCAAACACTTCATATTAAGTTTTCCCATAACTGCATCCATAAGGATTTATCCTAAATCAATTGGGTGTAAGAGTAAACATAAAAGAGTACCTTGGGGATTCAGAGCCTACCCAAGATAGTACCTTAGGGCATAAGAGTCTACCCAAGGGTCGCGTTAAGTCTATAATGAATTACTAGTTTGATCAGAGCTGAACGTCATAACTCTATAATCTTACTCATACAGTACCCCAATAAAAATCAGATCATACATATAGTAACCAATAACGAGTAATATTAGAGATCAAGAGCCTATATTATATATGAAGAAACAGAGATCAGAGATTGAGTTTTTATTTCAGACATCATAGCCATACCTTTATAATCATAGAAAACATCTTTGTGAATAGGGAATACACTAGAGGATTTAGATATTTTTTGGAGGCACTTGATAATTATCAGGAATTTAAAATATGAACTTACATAAAATTGATCGGATTTCAGGAATGAGATCCATATTAAAAGGGTTTGATTACTAACGGATCTATTCAAACTTTTATAAATCAATGCTTCAGGACCATAGAGGATTCAAGTGCATCATGAAGTTATTAAGGAACCTTTACATCAGAATAATTTAATATTTTGATATTACGATATTGGTTTCATTATTTAAGCCATTAGAGCATTTTATTCATTTTACTACTAGGATAATTTTTAGTAAAATTAACCTAATAAGGGTAAAATGATAATTCGTTGTATGCTGAATTTATATTGAATTCTCAAGATTTCGAGTCAAATCGAACTAAACATACCTCAACACTACAATACTTGTCATTCGTTCGAACCAATATACTTTAAGAATATTCATCCCTTAATAATAACATCACTAGTAGAATTGATCACCATCAATATCACCATTGAACAGATGTCGAGGGAACGAACATGTAATTCGATGATATTATTTATTTGTGTATGGCAACAATATCCAAAATGACTTCATAACCTTTAGGAATTGTGCAACATATAGATTCATTTGTGTTTCCATAATTGTCCAAGTGTATTCACCTATTTCTTGGTCATACAGGTAATTTAAGCAATTTCAGTATTCGAGGTTATTCTAGTCATATCAACGTTCCAGATTATTATGGTTATTTTATCCAATTCTGAATATAGAGTACTTCCACTAATTTGGTCTTCAGATATTTATTCATAAATTAGAATATCTAAGTATGTTTTGATCTCAAAGGATTTGAATCAATTATCAATATTTCTTAATCAGATGAGAAATTTAATCATTGAATTCGTATTTCTAACAAGTAAAAAAATGAATTCCTTGGTCATTTCCACATCAGAGAAGATTCATGTTCTTTTTTTGTCTCAAGGGTAATTCAATCATTTAAATTACTTTTAGTAAATTAGTCTCTTGATGTTTATTCAAGAATTGAAATTCTAATTCTTTTACAATCTTGAAGGTTAAAATCAAATATCAAAATTTTATAAACAAATATATCATTTAACACACACATCAGTAATTTAATTAGATTAAACAAGCCTTTTTAGGGTTATTTATCACTTTCAGAGACTATCCTTATCTTTTTATATCACATGGGTATTTTCATAATTTATTATTAATGTATTTTAGCATTTAATATTTAACGAATTAGAATTTACATATCATAAGTTTAATTCCTTTTTCACTTAATCACCAACCTTAAAATTATTCCTTGTCGGTCTTTCATTTTCTAAACAATTTGATCTAGTCATAACCAATTTCATATCCTTTTTAACATATTTAGTACAAATTAAGAATATTCATCGGGATTTACTATACTAACATTTTAAATCATGCATCAAACAATTAGCAACATGTAACGTAAAACATGCATAGGGTAGTAGAGTATTACCTCAATTTTCAGACCACATTGGTTGACTAATTAAACTACATTCGATCATTCTAGAATGTGAATTCACCATCCCATAATATCTCGGATTCATAGCAAAATAAATTACATTAGAAATGGAATTTAATCGGAAAAACAGATCGAATCGAAATATAAAATACAAAAAATTTAACTTTTTGGTCAAATTCAAAGGTCAACGTGATCAAAGTCAATAGTCAGGTCAAAGTTAATGATTTAGAGGGTCAAGGTGTAACACCCCAACCCGTATTCGACCCGGATACGAGTCCGAGATGTTACATTGACATTTCAAAACCTATTCATGCAAAATAACCAAACATTTGAACTTATATTAAGAAAATACGATCATATATTGTTGAATTGTATTTGTTATAAAATTTTGAGGCAAAAATATATTTATAAACAGTAAAATACGGTATGAACAGTACCATAAATAGTAATTAACAGTGCTACAGTGCATCGATGCACTAAAATTTCGAAGCAAAATTATGCATCGATGCACTGCTACAGTGCATCGATGTACTGCTACAGTGCATCGATGTACTGCTACAGTGATTTTCGTAAAATGTACATAAAACTCGTAAAAATTTAACCATTCATTACTATGCATTCACATTTACATATATACGTTTAAAACATTCCAACTATGTCTTGTTCCTCTTTACATGCCAACTAAAATTCTATTTAACAAAATACATGTAATTCAATCGATATTTCTGATCTGATATTTGGTAAGGAGAACTGACATGTCTTGTTCCTCTTTACTTCTCTTTTCGCTACGCTAAGTCATAGACTTAGTGAGGTATATAAACATATAATGGAAACCATAAAACATTTCAGAAAAAAATACACTCAACATCATATAATTCATATCAAATGCATGAACATTTATTACGATCATATCATATAAAAACACATACATATCGTATTCAGTATATTTATTAAATCTCTTTATTAGCCCATGTACACTGTTGAGAACTGAAGGTATGTGAGTACACTGAGGTTGTACACAAATGCTCTCACCACAGCTCATAAAATTCCCACTAGGGGCACTGAAATTTGTCCCGAAGGACCACTATGTCCCGTAGGAACACTGTAACCCTCGACTCTTGGCATGTCAACTATACCACTAGCTCTCATATCAGATAACATGGGCAATATCATTTATATCATTTCACATGCACATTTCACTTTTCATATGATTTCATAATCATATGTCACTTAGCTTATAACACTTCTCTTGTGTTCATATGATTCACATACATCACTTATCACATATATTATATTCACATACTTAAATATCATTTGATTCATGTTTTATTCTTATATCATATATATATATATATATATCTATGTTTCATCACTTAATCTAATATCATATAACATGTATCATATAGGTTCATATCATGTAACATATATCACATAGCACATATAATAACATACATCAATTTCTATGTACTAATGCACAAATAATAATCACATAACATTTTAAAAGTTACTTATTACCATAGTAACTCCGTCACTGGCTCATCGCAAGCCAATGTTTGTCAATAACCTAAGCACAAATTAAATTGCACTCACCTTAGCCTTGCATGCTTTCAATAAATCCTAATCCTTCGATTGTTCCAAAATTCGTTTAGGCTCTGTATCTACATAAATATAATTTTCAAGATGGTTATCAGAAGCCTAAACCTTATACTTCAATGCTATTAACTTAAACATATTTAATAAACTCATATTCCTATTTCCTTTAGGAGTGTACCGATGCACTATGGGTGCATCAGTACCCAAATTAGGTTCGAAATTCCCATGCATCGATGCACCCCTTAATGCATCGATCCATCTTCAAATTTTGTCTTAGTGCATTGGTACACACTCATAGTGCATCGATGCACCTGCCCAAAATAGGCTATTTCATCCGAAAATCATCAACACTTCACTCAAATTTTCATATATAAAACCCTTATTATGCTACTAAATTCCTCTATAACAACTTTAACCAATTCCTATCATTCCAACACCTTATAATCTTTCATATTTCATCCAAATTCTTAAGGCTAAGAATCATACCAAATTTTCCATGTTATCCAAACTGAATTCTAACACTTCTAACTTCTTATTCTCGTAGATGACAAGTCGAATTCATTCTCCAAATTCATTTAAACCTTCTTATTCAAAATTTCACTTAAAAACTCATTTTCTTTAATCTTTCATAACTTCTTCATCTTTTGATTTTAAGACAAATTAAGCTTTCCTTAAGCTTAATTATTATCTAAGGATCAAAACCCAACTTAAATTTCAGCTAATAATCAACAACGAATAAATCTTACCTTTTGCTTGAGCTCTCACGTGGAGGAGGAAGAAGACAGAAGATGAAGAAGAGAAGTGGAGAAAATATCTCCTTCATCTTATCCTCAGCTACATATATATTATTTCCAAGTCAAATGACCATTTTGCCCTTTCATTCTTTTAATAATTACCAATAACTTTCAGGAAATATCTTCACATAAATCATTAAACTATTCAACTAATCTACTGTTATCCTCAAATTCTAAAATTTTACAATTTAGTCACTAACCCGTAGTTTGGGATGTTACACAAGGATTTGATTTGTCAATTTGGTTGGATCGACTAGTTCAACCAAACCTGATTCATACTGGTTCGGTTAATCAAACTGGTTCTAGAGGAATATAGCTTGGAAATGTGACCCCATGCGATGTGGAGGTGCGTGGTAGCACGTGCGACGAAGATATGGCAGTATAGGCCGATCTCATTACTTCAATAACCACTCACCCAAATTATCTCATATCAAGCTATAACAAGTTAAAAAAGAAGGCAAAACGAATGGAAAAAGAAGACCGGAGCTTACCTACGGCAGATCAGAGAAAACATTGATGATGAAGCATCCCACTATTGGGTTCTGGTCGCGAGACATCCATGAGTCTGGTGGTAAAGGCGGTGATACGAATGGATATCGGGATCAGTTGGAATTACGTTAAACAATAGAGTTGACATGGGGTTCTATTGAAGATTTCGAATGGTCATCCACGACAAATGGTGGGGTCTCAAGGTGAAAGGGACCTTGGGCTTTGATCAAGCTGATCTGACGCTTCTTTTGGTTGAGGCGGTGTCGTTCACCAACGAACGTCGATGGTGATTGGATATGGGCAATCGGATAATTTTCATATTTCTTTACTATGAATGGTGGCATGTGCGAGTGAATTGATAGTATGTCGATTTAGGGTCGTGAGATAACGACGATTAGAATGTGGCAGTGTATGCCACTACTGATCGGAGATAGGGTGAACGGCGATGGAAAGATCGATTAAGTATGGATTTTGGATTTTCTAGCCGGTTTGAGTGTTTTCACCAGATGAAGGCTTATTTGAACTAATAAATTAAAGAAAAAATAGGTCTAAAATCAAATAAATCGTTTTAAAAGATATTTTCTCCATATTTCATCATATATAGTAGGCTAGCTTAGATGGCTAAGGCATAAGTTTGGTTTTCAATAGGTCACACATTTAAGCCTTGAACCACACATTTTGTTGTTGTTGTTGTTGTTGTTATTATTATTAAAGCCAAAGTGGAAATGGGTAAACCTTTAATCAAGTCCTTGAAAAAAGGAGATTATAGAACAGATCTAAAATTCCTAAAATTTCAATATCTGATCCCTCGAAATTGACGCCTAAAAGATTAATATTATCCCAAAAAAAATTCGGGGTGTGATAGCAACTGTTGACAAGATGGATTTAGGGCATACTACCATTTGGAATTCTGCTATGAATTGTAGCAGGTGGTGGCACTTATGATTAGAAAATCATTATATAATCTATTTTTTTATTAAGTTAAAGTGATAATAAAATAATATTTATTATAAATATTTTTAACCATTTGATAATGAACGTTCAATCACCTTGCTGCAGTCGCTGGTTCTCGAACTCGTAACTTCTAGAAACAAGTATTTAATCTACTTTTGAAATTATACATACTATTTTAATCATTTATTATAAATTCGAGATTCATTTAATTAAGTTTATTCTTAGCTAAGTATGTTACATCATTAAATAAGAAAATGAAGTTTGGGAGTAGGGCTATAAATGAGACGAGACAGATCGTGAGCTACTCGAGATCGACTCGATCAAGGTTCGATAAATACTCGGATCGAATGGATCGAATTATTAACGAGCCCAAACGAGCTACTTGATACTCGACTCAAAAAGCTCGTGAGCAGCTCGAAAATATAATATATAAGATTATATATATATTTTTAAAATATTAATATTTATGTATTGATTTTTTAAAGAGAATACATTAAGATTTTCATGCATTTAAGGTTCAGGTTCGAGTTCGAGTTTGAGGCTTCAATCGAGTTGAGTTTAATAATTTTTTTCTTCATTTCGAGCCTTTTCGAGCTGCTCACGAGCTTCAGTTCAGGATTTCGAGTTCAAGTCGAGTTTGAAAATTTTACGCTCGCGAATTTTCGAGTCGAGCTCAATTTCAGAGTTTTCGAGTCGAGCTCAGTAATACTCGAGCTCGACTCGTTTACACCTCTATTTGGGAGTAATGACTGCAAGCATGCGATTTCAAAACCAATATTAATAAAATAATTATAAAAAAGATGAAGTTATTTGGAGACATGAATATATGTTCCATTAAATTAGTCACCAAATAAACTATTGAATGTGCTACATACGAACTTTTTCTCTATTAGGTACCTAGTTACCCTTTGCTTCTTTATCATTTAATATCCCAAACCCTTTCTTGGCTATAATTATGGACGTCAGATCATGGCTGAATTAAATTATGAGACAGAAATCATTGTAGTATTTGATTTCGCCGTCTTCTTCTTCTAGTAAAAAAGAATTATTTTTACCTTATACGATATAATAAAATTATTTTTATATTTAAGTATAATTTAAATGAATAAACAAGAAATAATTATAGTTGGTATAAAATTAAAGCATATGTAATTTGAAGTAAGTTTTAGATATAAAAATCTAATTCAGTTCAACCCTTCCAACAAAACATGAAATCGAAATACGAAGAGACAAATGGAAGAGTTTTAAATCAATAGCAAACGTATTAATAATATATTTACAGTTTGATGATACTTTAAAGGGTAAACTATGCTAATGGTCACTAATATTTGGATTAATGTTCGTTTTCACCATTGATATTTTAAAAATCTTAAATCGGTCACTAATTTTATCATTTATTATAAAATGATCACTAATATTATTATTTATTACAAAATGGTCACTCAATGTTAACAGAATACTGCCGTAACACGTTAAATCAACTGACTCAACGTATTTAACCGACCCTGACATGACACGTTAAATCAATTGACTAAGCGTGTTTAACCGAGCCTTTTACACTTCGTCTTCTTCTTAATGCCCATGCACAAAAACAAGTGGATTTAACGTTAATGGGGTTGGTAATTAGAAATAAACATAAAAAAATATTCTGAAATTCCCACCGCAGAATCATGGCTAGACTCTGCATCGTCTTCTTATTATTCTTCTTCTTTCTTCTTCTCCGTTTCCATTGCTTCAGCTTTAGCAGATGACGAGAGCTTCGTGCGAGCCGCGAACAGGAAGCTTTGAGGCTTACAAGAAGGAAAAGTTGAGCCACTTCAAGCTTTACTGGCACGACATCGTAGGAGGGCGAAACCTAACGGCAGTCCTGTGGTTATGCCGTCGAAGAACTCGTCGACGGTGTTCGGGATGATCAGCGTGATAGACGACCCTTTAACGATGGGACCTGAGATGAGCTCGAAAATGGTGGGGAGAGCACAGAGGTTTTACTCCGCGGCATCTCAGTAGGAAGTTGGGCTGTTGATGGCCATGAATTTCGCTTTCATGGAAGGGAAATACAATGGGATCGCTATAACGATACTGGGGAGGAACACTGTGTTCTCCAAAGTGAGGGAGATGCCAATGATCGGAGGGAGTGGACATTTCCGGTTTGCTAGAGGCTATGTTCAAGCTAAAACTCATCGTTTTTATCCTGCAACCGGGGATGTTGTTGAGTATAATTGTTATGTTATGCATTACTTATTAGCCTCCCTTTCTCTTTGTTTTCTCCGAGTTTAGGCTTTCTTTTAAATCGTCAGCTTGAATCCTGTTTTTTTTATGGATTATTCCTTTCTTAGTTGATTGTACTTGTTGAGAATTTAATGTTATTGCTTGAAATGTCCAACCTGAAGACTTGTGCAACATATTGAACCTTTAAATGGTGTTGATAAAGTCTTATGTAATGGGTGAGAACAACCCAGATTTTTGCATTCAACTTTTCTGATTACCAACCCCATTAGAGGATCTGCCTAATAGGTTATATTTAAGAAGAAGGAGAATAAGAAGACGATGAAGAGTCAAAGGACCGGTCAAACATGTTGAGTCAACTAGTTTAATGTGTCACGTCAGTATTCCGTTACTGCATTAATGATTTGTTAACGGCGGTTAATGTCGAATGACTATTTTGTAACAAACGATAACGTTAGTGATCATTTTGTAGCAAACGATAACGTTAGAAGAATAATAAGAAGAATGATCGATCAAACATGCCGAGTCAATTGGTTTAACGTGCCAATCAGCATTCCGTTATTGTAGTAATGGTTTGTTAATGATTGTTAACTCGAGTGAACATTTTGTAACAAGCGATAATGTTAGTGACCATTCTATAACAAATGATAATATTAATGACAGATTTATGTCTTTTCAAATATTAGTGGTGAAACTAACACTAACCCAAACATTATAGACCATTGTTGTAATTTACCCTACTTTAAAACCCCATATTTTACCCAGTCAACCTATGGTAGTTAAATATATATTATGATAAATTACACGGAAAGTTTTTTTTTATATTTATTTAAGTTCTTAAAAAAAACTTTGTTATTCTTATAAGTCACAAGTTCGAATATCAGTGATTATAGTAATATAATTAAGTGGTGATAATTTATATTTATTTTTGATTATTCACTTTTAAATTGAGTCGTTCTGCCCTTCTTTCCTTTTTTCCCCATATAAATCGAGTTGTTCTGCTGCATGCCTAAAATCAAATATTGGACCGGCCTAAACCTGCCGCCATCTACTCAGTTGCCCCCTACTTTTCCCTCATTTCTTTTCATTTTACATATATGTATCAACTTAAACTCAGGGATGATGGACCGAGCGACGGTTGGTGTAGTCATATTTTAAAAATTTAAAATTATTATATATTTAATTTTTTTGTGTCTTTTTTATTAAAAAAATATTTTCATCCTTTAAAATTTTATAAGTTCAAATTCGATTTCTAGAATTTTAAAAAATTAAGTTTTCCCTTAATATAAAATCATGCTTCTGTCCCTGCTTAAATTGATTGTCAAGCATAAAATCTTCAACCAAAGACGCGAAAATAAGTTTTCTTGAGGATAGATGTTATCATTTTGCTTTCGATATTTGATTCCACCAATATATTACAGGGTAAATTGTGTATTCAATATTTAAAATATCAATTTTATTCTATTTAGTATTTAAATTTTTAATTTTTTAAATCATATTTAATATTTATTTAATTTTAATAATTACCGATAAATTTTTTAACGTATTTAATATCTAAAGTATCCGTTATAATCTGTTTTAATGTATAAAATTTTGTTTTATTTTTTAAACTTCACGTTATATTTTAATAATCACAACAAATTCTCTTTCAAGGGATGGCAAATTGGCAATTATGTTATGTGAAATTTATCGTTCTAATGGAAGAAAAAATGCTTATACGGACAAAATGAATAAAATAGGGTGAAGGCACGTACGGTTTCCACTTTGACAGAATACGATTACGTCATGGGGCATGTCCTTCCCCGGTGTCCGGATGTCGGCAACGATGTCACGTGACATGAACCCACGTCACGACTTCAAGTCACGTGGTACGACTCTCTTTTAGATTCCGTCAGCCAATGAAATGCGGAGGTGCGGCTTACGAGCGTGAAATGACCGTATAACTCTGAGACGTTCAGACTGTGTTTGGGAATTGCCGTATTATCGCAAAGCCGGAAAAAACGTTTTGACGCCGTTGAAATGATGGCCACGCACGAGGATTAGTGCAGTTTGATATGACGGTGAAGGGCTTATATTGACATCCAAAATAAAGACACGTGTCGATGTCACCGTTTCGGTCAGCTCTTTCCCCGTTGGGAAAAAAAAATTTATTGCAGGATTTTAACAGCATCGGATTTGGTGTCTATGATTTGAAGAAAGTCGTTGGATTTAACCATGGAGAAGTTAATATGACGGCTGGGGATAGACACAAGACAACGATGAGTTACTATTCATAAAATAGTAATTAATTATTTTTTTTGAAAACTTTTGTTTTATAATAATTGAAAATACAGAGTATTTATGTTCAAACTTCACTCGAAACTAAAATGATGAAGATATAGAAGTGTGCATAGAATGACACGTTCTCTCCTCAAATGATTGTTTTAAGTACTTAGGGTCTATGATGCATAAAGATGGGGTGTGAATGATGACGTTACACACCGTAAAAAGACGGGATGACTAAAGTGGAGGGCTGCTACTAGAGTTTTGTGTGATAAGAATGTGCCTCTAAAACTTAAGGGAAAATTTTATAGAATGAAAATAAGACCAGCGCTGCTGTATGGATCAGAATGTTGGGCAATCAAGAAGGATCATGTAAGGAGGATGGAGGCCGCAGAAATGAGAATGATTCGATGGGCATATGGTAGGACTCTGTGAGACATGACACCAAACTATGCTATTAGGATGTCTTTGGGGGTGGTGCATGTATCCGAAAAATTGAGGGAGGGAATACTACGGTGGTTTGGGCATGTCCTTAGGCGACAATTGTCGGATGCGGTCAAGAGGGTAGAGTCGATTACAATCGACGGTGTCAGAAGGAGATGACGACCAAGGCGAAAGTGGGAAGACTACTTGAAATCTTATTTGAAGGATTTAGCCCTTTACGAGGACATTACCTTTAATAGGAAAGTATGGAGACTTAAGACCATGGTAGCCAAGTAGTGCAGGTCATATCTATTGGGTGTATCATATTTGTCTTCTTTTAATGCCTTTGTAGTAATTTTCATGATTTCTACTTTTTATATGTTTCTGTCATTAGAATTTATGAAGGCTTAGAACTAGGGTAGCGGAGTACTGTTGCCTTAGTTTAGGTTTAACCCATTTAACTTTATTCATTCTCGTAGCTTGCTATTGTTAACTTCTGTGTATCATTCTCTTTATGTTTCCTCTTTTTTAAATTTAGGCGGGTCTTACGTTTCTGTCTATATGTAGAGATTTTTACGCATGGATTTATTTGCAGGGATTACTTCCCATTACAGATTCGCATATGAAGACTACATATGAAGACTGTTCAACTATGTATTTATTTATTTTTGCATGCATCGCATTTTATTTTTATTTTTAATTTTTTGATTGCCGGAGGCCTTCCACGGAAGCTGCTCACAACTTCGCGTTGGATGCAACCTACTATCCTACCTCCCTCTTACCCCATTATGGGAATAAAGTTTTGTTGTTGTTGTTTGTTTTATAATAATTATAAAATAGGGTAAATTATATGTTTAGTATCTATACTATAAAATTCGATATATTTTAACACATAATCTTTCACTTTTTAAAAATCATACATAATATTTAGTTTTTATTCCGTTTTAATACCTCACCGGTAAAAACCAACTGGTGATTCACACGTGGTACCTTTTTTATGGGTAAATTGAATCATTTATCACTAAAATATATTTTTACTTTTATTTTGGTCACTAATTTTTTTTAATTTAATTATTTAACTTTCAAATCAATCCTAATGTAATCATTATAACTTTTAAAAAATCACTTTCAATTATATATTAATAAATAATAATAAAAAAGTGTAGACACAAAAATAATTAATAAAATAAATTAGAGTGATTAAAATAATTGTAATTTGAAAGTTGAGTAGTTAAATTGAAAAAAATTAAACTTTAGTACCAAAATATGACTGAGAAGATAGTTAAATGATGAATAATGTAATTTACCCATAAAAAATACAGTGTCGTTAGATTTTTAATTGTGAATTACTAAAATGAAATAAAAGCTAAATATTATATATGATTTTAAAAATATTAAAAGTTTAAATATTAAAATATATTAAAACTAATAATTTAGTTATTAAATGAGTAGTTTACTCTATAAAATAATAGTAATAACAAGAGCACAATTCTTACAGATCGAATCTAATTCAAGCCCTTCGTTAAGGAGGATAAAGATTTGCACCGAAGCTGGAAACCCCCTCGGACCGGCGTCTGACACGGCAGATTTCGAACGGAGACGCCGGGAAACAGAACAAAATAAATCAAAGAGAAAAAAGCGTCAGTGACCGAAAATGCCTTATAATATACGATTTTAACCAATTTTTTTTGATTTGTCAAAATGACAACAAAATCGCAACGGTGAAAAGAAAATCGCAACGCGATTCAGAAATCGCAACGCGATCTTCCAAGAATCGCAATGCGATTCCAAGAATTGCAATGCGACTCAGAGAATCGCAATGCGACTCCAAGAATCGCAATGCGACTCAGAGAATCGCAAAACGGTCAAAAGAAAATCTCAAAGAGCTGCTGGTATTGCATTTGTATCTTAAGAATTTTCTCTAAAAAGATAGTATCCGCGCGGACGTGTCGAAGATACGTATTACCACGACCACGACCACGACCACGACCCCGACCCGACCCGAGACGAGACGGCGGCGGCGCGGCGCGCAAGAGTCCCCTTGTTCTCTTTCACTCAACAAAGAAATGAGAAATCCAAACCTTAAATACACTTCCCAATAGTATTTTTAATACTATGTAGGATTAAGCATTACCAACAATTTGAGAATTGAAGATGACTTTGAATGAGTTATTTGAGGTTGGATCGTTTATGTGTGGCTTGTAAGTCAGAGAGTGCACCGAATATTGCACTAAAATAACACAAATTTTCAAGAACTCCATCCACGAAAAACTTTTGAAAATTGAGCTAGGTAATAATGTTTTAATCCTTATTCAGTGCATCTAAACCCTCAAATAAAATACTTTCTTGTACATTTAGATTTATCGTGTTTAAGAATGAAAATTTTGCAATCTACTTGTGTTTTATTTACTCTTTTTCTTTTGAGACTATGAATACTTCACCTTATACAAACCTCTTCTTGTGTCAATTGGTAATACTTACAAGCCACACATAAACGATCCAACCTCAAATAACTCATTCAAAGTCATCTTTAATTCTCAAGTTGTTGGTAATGCTCAATCCCACATAGTATTGGAAACACTATTGGGAAGTGTATTTAAGGCTTGTATTTCTCATTTCCTTGTTGATTGAAAGAGAACAAGGGGGACTCTCGCGCGCCGCCGCGTCGCCGCCGTCTCGTGGTCGTGGTCGTGGTCGTGGTCGTGGTAATACGTGTCTTCGACACGTCCGCGCGGATACTATCTTTTTAGAGAAAATTCTTAAGATACAAATGCAATACCAGCAGCTCTACTACTTTTGACCGTTTTGCGATTCTTGGAAGATCGCATTGCGATTCTCTAAATCGCGTTGCGATTCTTGGAAGATCGCGTTGCGATTTCCTTTTCACCGTTGCGATTTTATAAATCGCATTGCGATTTTGTTGGTCATTTTGACAAATCAAAAAAAAGTTGATTAAAATCGTATATTATAAGACATTTTCGGTCACTGACGCTTTTTTCTCTAAATCAAATCCTAATCGGACACATACTGGAACAGTTTAGGAAATAGTGACAATATATGTGCTAGTGCTGGTTGTTGTTATTGTTTTTTCTATCACATTTTTATTTTTTTAGGTTTTAATAATTTTTGTGTTTAAGGCATGTTTTTTTGTCACGTTTGTAATCGTTTGATTGATTTTTTTATCCTTCTTACAATGATGAGATTTGATCATCACTACAACTGATTTATATGACGCTTAATTGTTATCATGATTAACTTCTCTTTGGACTCTCATATTAGATTTAGAATGATTTACATTTTTGGATAGTATTTTCATGTCATTCGACCTTGATTAGTAATTTATCAATGATCTTTCAATAATTTGATCTCATTTTGTGGTTCGTTTGTCGATGTAAGAAGATATGTTCGTATCTATCTTTCATTTAAGTTTATTTGATTAAGTTTTTTAAATATTTTTTCTGTATGGTTCTTATGTAATCTTAAGTAACTAATTTATCGTGTTAATGATTATAAAAATAAATGTTTGTATCATGTGTTTAATTTATGATTATAATTGTAATCATTTATTGTAGTTTTAGATTTTTTTTATTTTTAGTAAATTTAGTTATTATGAAAAAAATTAAAAAAATATAATAAAAATGGGAAAAATAAATAAAAATAAAAATAAACAACTAACTCAAAACTAATATCCACGTCAACATTGAAAAGTATAAAAAAACTAAAAGAAAGACATAAGAGATAGATAAATAAATAAATAAATAATCTTTCGTAATAGTTATCTTATAGGCTGTATTTGGAATTAATGGGAATATTTAGTATTCAAGATAAAGTTTTTGTAATAAAATAATTGATTATTATTTTTTAAACATCTAAAACTACATATGATTTTGTCTTATTTTCTAAAAAAAAATCATAATTTGTATTTAAATCACTGAGATGAAGTAGATCATTGTAATCATTACAATCATTTAATAAACTTAGATAATTAATTAATTGTATAAATAGCATAAATGTAAAATCCATGGAAAATGGGGGGGGGGGGAATCTAAAAGAAAATGATATCCGCAAATCCGAATCACAAAAATTGCTAAACCGACATCGTTTAGGAGGTCACACCGCTTGGCTTTAAGAACCGACCATTCAGCTTTTTCAGCTGAAAAGGAGTCCTCTGTTGATGCTCTCGACTGATTCGCCCAAAGCTTCTCTCTATTCTTCTGTACGCATAGGGGAAAAATAACCGTATAATTTTGTTTTCCTCCCTTTTTCTAAACCCTAATTTAGTTTTAGTCCCATTTTCTAAACCCTACTATTGAAAACCTTTAAATCTCGATAGAATCTGTTGTTATTTAATATGTTTATATTTGTTCGTAATTGGGATTTGGGGGCAAATTCAACACTCATTGACGGGATTTACCTAGTTGTTGTTTTTGCATTTGCTTGGTTGTTTTAAGAATTTTGAGCAGAGTTGACTCGAGATCGAAGTGAGGTTAAGATTTTGTTGGAAGTTATTCTGGGTTGAATTTGGAGAATGTGATGATGGAGGGAAACAACGAATTTGGTCGTCTAGATAATGCGAGCACCAGCGAGGGTAAGCCACCGCATCCTCGTACGCCGTCGTATGAGCTGCAATGTCCCAACGGTGATGCGGTTTTGAAGCCTTGTAAGAAGTCCCTCGTACGACACCCCTCTCTTGTGAGTTTTTCTTTCTCCTTTTTTTTATGTTGGTAGGCCGTATTTTTAATCGGCGGTTATTTTTTCTTGTGAAGGAGTTTGTGCTCTCTGTTAAATTACCGGATTTTATGTTTATTTATTTTGGTTTACTTGTATAGTCTTGCATAGAATGATCATATATGCGATTCTCCAAGCTTTACCTTTTGAATGGAAGTAAATGGAAGGGCTTTTCATTGGAAGCAAAAATTGTAGATTGTCAAGAGTATTTGCCACGCTTGGCAATTTTCTTTCTTTCTTAATAATATTACCTTGAAGGAACCATATTTGTTGCAAGTTGTTTTCAGAATTCTACAAGTTGTTATCGTCTGATGAAATGTCTACACGTGTTGTCTTTTATGGAGATAAGATTTTTTTGTTTATGATTCTAATTTTAGCAGGTGAAGTCAAAGGCATTGGATATTGCTATTGGAAATGGACATGGGGCTGAGTTCATCCCTGTTGTCCGTTCTGGAGCATGGGCTGAGATAGGGTTTAGAACAAGCATGGAAGATGTATATCTGTGTGTTGATGATTTTATGCATGATTTCGGTCTCAAGAATTTTGCTGATGGGCCCCGTGCCTTTTATGGGGTATGTACCTTTAGGCTTTACTCCTCTCCTGTGCTTGTTTTGTTTTAAACTATAATCATGGTTTTGAACTATGTTCTGTTGGATCTCAACTGTTTACTTAATATACAAAGCATTGAAAGCTACTCTTCTATTAGTTTCTCAGAAGGTTTGGTGCTTCCTTACATGATCTTACCTGTAAAAAGAAAGAAAAATGCCCGGGAGATGACCTATGATTGTATAACGTTCTATAAACCATAGGGATATGACCGATTTTGATCGGAACGCATCTCCGGTGCATCCATCCTACAAATTAGTTCCGGCAAGACCATTCCATCCAAGTGGGGAGTTTCTTGCAGGCAAAAGACTGCAAAAGAGCCAGACTGCAGTTGCATCCCAGTTTTCTTAAAAAACACGACAGGGCTTGATTTTGGGCAGCAGGCTATCTGTTCCCGGGATAAAAAGTTGCTCGAGCCAAAGACAACAGCGAGGCCCCAGATTACTTTGCATCTGTTTATGTTTTGGTGGAAGATTAACGTTCCCATTTTCAACTTCTTTGGTGGCCAGGTGTTCGATGGACATGGTGGGAAGCATGCTGCTGACTTTGCTTGCTATCATTTGCCAAGGTTCATTGTTGAGGATGAAGACTTTCCTGAAGAGATTGAGAGGGTTGTTGCTTCTGCATTTCTTCAAACTGATACTTCTTTTGCAAAAGCTTGTTCATTGGATTCAGACCTTGCTTCTGGTGCCACTGCTTTGGTAGCTCTTGTTCTGGGGAGGTTAGAATTGTCTGCTAATGGAAAGTATTTTTATTTGATTTATTCTTTTATTTAGCTTGATTTGTAATGCAATAGCGTCCCTTCATGCCTTTACTCTGGAAGCATTGTCAAATAATTACATTGTTTGCTGATGCTTCTTAACTCATAAAACCATGGATGGCTGCCCAAGCCATATCGGTGACCTTTTCTATTGCAGAGACTTTTTTCTTGAACAGGCTGCTGTTACTAAAAGAAACTCTCTTTTGTTGGATAATGTGCCCCACTTCTTTTCTCCTCATCCATTCCGCTCATCCGTTTTCCGGTGATAAAAATGATGTCTATTTGGTCATGCACTAAACTAATTTAGTATTCAAATAAAGCCAATAACCATGGTTTCAGTTGAAGGTTTCATGTTATATTCTGAATTACTTTTTCCATATGTTTTGCACTTGATTCTTATTAGAGTGACAATTAAGATACAACGAGCTTAGAGTAATAACACTACTGCATTGTTTCTGTGATGATATGTAGTGTTAATTTGTTGGCAAAGATTTGTGTGTGTATGAATCTGCTTAAACAATATGAACATGAGCGCTTTAAATTCTGTAGCAAGGCATTGCTTATAAATCTAAGTAGATTAAAGATAAAAAATTGGATATGAATCTATTATATTTGCTATTTTTATGTTTGTTTTAATCCTCTCTCCCTTGGTATAACTAAGTCTTCTGTCAGACTTTAATTTTACCATCCAGTTTAACTAATGATGATATGATCTCGACGGTTCGTTCTTGACTTACATTCTGAATGCAGAATGTTGGTTGTGGCAAATGCTGGAGATTGTCGAGCAGTTCTATGTCGTCGTGGCAAAGCAATTGAAATGTCAAGAGATCACAAGCCCATGTGCAATAGGGAGAGAAGGCGCATTGAGGCATCTGGAGGTTCTGTTTATGATGGTTACCTTAATGGGCAACTTAATGTGGCTCGTGCATTAGGGGATTGGCACATGGAAGGAATGAAAGCTGCAGAGGGTGGACCACTAAGTGCAGAGCCTGAGCTTATGACTGCAGATCTAACCGAGGAGGATGAATTTCTGATCATAGGATGTGATGGGGTTTGGGATGTTTTCCGGAGCCAAAATGCTGTCGATTTTGCTAGGCGGAGGCTTCAGGAGCACAATGATCCGGGCATGTGCAGTAGGATCTGGTGAATGAAGCTTTGAAGAGGAAAAGTGGGGATAACTTGACTGTGGTTATGGTATGCTTTCAATCCAATCCACCCCCAAATTTGATCGCCCCTCGAGCTAGAGTGCGGAGGAGCTTTTCTGCTGAGGGTTTAAGGGAGTTGCAGAGCTTCTTGGATAGTGTGGCAAACTAAGATGTTGGCTCTAGGTTCCGTAGCAGTTTTAGGTATGGAGAGAAGCGAGTTTCAATTCAACTGTAACATACGCTGCGGCGGCTCATTCCATTTAAACTATGGTTTTCCCAAGTAGGACCTGAAATTAATTTCATCTTCATTTTTGCCATTTTAAGGCACTAACTGAAACCAGAGTTATTTTTATTCTAAAATGCAGGTCTTTAGGTAGAAAAGGATGGCTCATTGCTCCACTGTTTGTTTATTTGATTATAGTAGCAAGTGCATTGTTTTATATAGGTAAAACTTAATTCGACTGTTTTTTTTTAATTTTAAATTATTCGAGTCGTGATATTCGATCCAACTCTTATTTGCTATTTACTCTTAATTTTATATGCTTTTGCGTGACAGATGAAGCTAGCTTTTGTTTATATATAATGCTTTTGAGTTCGAACTAGTGCCTGATTGATGGGTTTCTTATAAGGTATTGTTGTTTATTATAATAATCTTTTGTTTTTGTTGTCATGTAGTTGAAGGGTCGGCTAATGACGTTAACCTTCTTAAGTTATTAATACAATAGATGGCACTAAATTATACATTAGGACTTTTTTTGACCTTAATCATACATAATGACTTTATACAGACAAAAAGCATCACATGAGAATATTAAATGTAAGATAAAAACATATATTTAGAAAACATAAGTATGATAAATATAAAAAGAATAATAAAATGATGATTATTCTATCCATTAGAGGACAAATGAGTGGTGTTCCAATAACTAGCGTTATTTCAGTTCACCGCCCTTTACACTGCTTTCCCAAATTCGCTCGCTTCTTCTTCCTTCTTTTTGAATTGTATTTTCAACGTGAATAAAGGAGTGATACAGTTGAGGCACCCTTTCTCATTTATTTTTCGAATTTGAATTTTATTCAAATTAATATAATTATATCTTATTATATTCATATAAAAATAAATATTCAAATTAAATTACTCGAAAAGCTATATAACGTAGGGTGCACGAATCCAATTCGTCAAATAGAAAGTTGTAGGATAGGAGCGGTACCAATGTTTGTTATCGTTAATAGTATTTGTTTTCCGTGTTCATACTCGAAACGTAAACACCTGACACAATGACACGTGTGATCGTATTGTCACTTTCTCTGTTTTGAAAATGGAATAGAATAGATTCGATGATAGACAAGCCACGGCACTTTGTTCAAAGTTTAAAAGCTTTACCTTTCCTTTTCTCCTTCATCCACATCAAGATTTAAGCCATTTCCTTTCACTTTCCTCACTTGGTTTTTGCCATTCCTCCTCACCTGCTTCTTGTAAGTCACTCTCCCAGACTCCCACTGCTCTGCTCCATTTTTTTTAAAAGAAAACACTAGATTTACTCCATGACAGTGATTATCGTATATGAATTTACTGTAATTTTAATAAGTTGAATCCCTTCGTTCCTCTGTATTTGTTTCCCCTTTGTTAGTTTGCTTGATTCGCTGCCTGCTTCTTTGTTTCATTCTTTCTTTTTAGTGGGTTTCTGTTTTGGGAAGTACTAATCTAATCTGTACTACTTTTAGCTAATAACTCTTGCTTCCGTCTTTTATTGCCATGACCTGCTTCGAGTACGTCAGATCTCTAGTTTGTTTTAGATGAGTAGATTTAGATGTTGAGCTAGTTATACGGTTTAAGATTGATTATGACATTCTAATTAAGTTTAGTTGAGCTGATTTATAAGTTAATTGTAGAGATCTGTGCTCTAACATAAAGTGTATGATTAAGTGTTTTGCTTTCTTTTGTTTACCATTTTCTTGAGCTATATTGAAATTTGTTTCTCATAGGTTCGAGTCGGATCGAACTCTGGCGGGCGAGCATAAAACCGCTGTGCTGTTTAAGTTCAATAGCAATATTTACAAGTAATTTCAAAGACTGCAATTTGTTTAACTTAACCGCTATGCTTGCTTTGTTCCGCAAGGGGTTTACTTGAAACATCTTAAGAATCTAGCTTTTCTTACCAACAAGTCTTTCCAAGAATCTAGCTTTTCTTATCACTTGGTCGATCCTTAGCTATATATTTGTTGAACGTTAACCGATTTCCCGTTAGCTCTCTCTTTTACAATCATCTTTCGTTTCAGTAGCTCCCATAACCATGGCTTCAGTATTTCTCCTTGTCGGCATACTCCTCCAACTCTTCACGAACATCAACGGCATTGGAGTGAACTATGGCATGACTGCAGACAACCTTCCTAGCCCCTCTGTGGTTGCCAACTTCCTTAAAACCCAAACTATTTTCGACAGCGTCAAACTGTTTGACGCTAATCCCGATGTCCTGCAAGCTTTTGCAAACACTAATATTTCGGTTTCCATCACGATTGGCAATGGGGATATTCCTGGTCTCACCAACACCGTCACAGCACGAAGATGGGTTGAGCAACACATAAGCCCGTTTCATCCTCAGACGAAGATCAAATATGTATTTGTTGGTACTGAAGTCTTGTTCTGGAAAAATGATGAGTGGACTAATAACCTTGTGCCGGCAATGAGGAATCTTCATTATGCCTTGGTCAAAGCTGGATTTCCAGAAATCAAGGTTAGATAAATGCTTCATTTATATTTTGAAATAGTATGTTTTTCCTTTTATTATCATCTGTTCTCTCCTCTATGACAACTAGATTAAAGTCGTTAAAATTGGATGGTTGAATATTCCGATGAGCTTAATCCATCTTTGGTTACACTTTTATTCTACACTTGAGTTCATGTGCTCGCCCATTAGCCGTTTGTCCGGTTTGTTTATTGTGTGTTAGGGGGCATGTTGGAACTAAAATATAATATATAGTTGGTCATTTCCTGATAGATTAAGTTCCCTGGATCATAGGTGACCAATTTGACGTCGTACATTTCAAGATTGCATAGAAAATATTATGTGTTTCATGCTTCTCGCTAAAATCGTAAAATTTTTCTTCTTAAATGGTTCAAAAAGTATGAGAACAACAAATATTCTTTACTTTTATTCTTTATTTACATGTTAGAGCAATGAAAATTCCTTACTTGCCTTGACCCAATTTTCTATTCAAACTTGAGGGAACATATGCATATATATACACAGACCGATGATCGTAAATCAATGATTACATACATGAATGATGCTATATGATTCTAATTTCTGTGTTGTATTTGAGTAGGTCACAACCGCTCATGCATTTAACATATTCCGACGGGAAACAATACCAAGTTTGATGCGTTTCATGTTTGGATATGACCAAAGCTTCTTTGCTCCCATACTCCAATTCCACCAACGGACTAAATCACCTTTCATTGTCAACCCGTATCCCTACTTCAGTCCTGATTTGTCAGAAAGATTGAATTATGCACTTTTCAAGCCGAACAGAGGAGTCTATGACAAATATAACCGAAAAACATACACCAATATGTTTGATGCTCTCATGGACTCGACTTATACAGCCATGAAAGCCCTTGGTTATGGAAATGTGGAGATTGCCATCGGTGAGACGGGTTGGCCTACACAAGGTGATGCCACCAGCCCCTTTGCCACCTTGGAGAATGCAATTTCTTACAATGGGCATGTTATTAAGGAAATTGTTTCGGGCAAAGGAACACCTTTGATGCCGAACCGCACGTTTGAGACATATATGTTTGCATTGTTTAACGAGAACCAAAAACCGGGTCCACTTGTTGAGAAGTACTGGGGAATGATTAATCCCGACTTGTCCCCTATTTATGATGTCGGGATTCTACGCAACGGGCAGGTAAGCTTGTTTTTAACAATACTTTTTTTCGCTTCATTGATTCTAATAAGCTTGTGGAATTTCAAGTTTAATGACTGTTTGAATTTTATGTTTGATATGTAAGTCGACGCCAACACCAACAACTCCAGCACCATCGGCCAAGAACTTCTGTGCTCCGAAAGTTGATGTTAGTGACGCTCAGCTGCAATCAAACCTGGATTACGCATGTGGCCAAGGAGGTATCGATTGCACACCGATTCAGCCCGGAGGAGCATGTTATGAACCCAACACTCTCCTGTCGCATGCAGCATTCGCGATGAATTCTTACTATCGGACTAAAGGTCAGAGCTATTTCAGCTGTGATTTTGCCGGCACCGGTCAAATCACCACTGTCGAACCAAGTAAGCCAAATACAACTATTGAATACTTAAAATCGTGTATGAATATTTATAATTTTCATATTCTTGATTGTATGTATTGTGTGTAGGTTATGGCAACTGCCGTTACATCTGAAAGTCTGGAAGCGAAGAATGAGGTTAATGGAGTACCGATGAGCAGAATGTTTCAAGTATTCATTGGATGTGATTAGTCTTACTCTACCATTGTTTGAATTCCAAATGCCTTGATTGTTGGTAAATTAACTATTTGAATGAACTATGACATTATATTATGAACATGTTGTTGTAATCGTACCCGGATTAAATTAAGGTAAATTATGCATTAAGGACCTAAATTATTAATTTTGGTCGTTTCGATATCTGAACTTCCAAGTTTTGATAATTAACCTAAACGACGTCATCTCTCTCCTCTTAAGGAATTATTCAAAAGATAATTTTATATGTCAACGTACATTAATGCTTTTAGAAGAAAATTACTACTAATGATCAGATTGAATAAATAAAATTATGATAATATTTTAAAATTATTAAAATAATTTTAAAAATGACTGTTGTATCTCTCTTATATAGTTCACACCGTTTTGATAAAAGACTATTTCGGCTAACCATTACATTACATCTTTTAATTGCCACCGAAAACTGTAGCACCATTACCAGGTACTGCCGCCCACACGAGGCTCCGTTGTCCCATATTTCATCCTCCGCCGCCGCAAACAAGCTGTTCGTCGGAAACTGGGAGTCTTCGTTCTCTGAGCAGGCAGCGGCTGCACCCGACACAACCAAAAACCATGTATATGTGTATGTAAATCTTAAACTCTAAATCCAAAACTCGTAACATATATATGATGATCGCTTACGAAGATATGGGGAGCTGTAATGGGAAGCGGTGCCGACATCGGCGAAAGAAGAATTGAAGAACGTTGTTACCAAGAGGAAGATGGCGAAGAGCCATGGGCACTGCTGCCCCTACATTACTCCTGCAAATTTCGAAGAAACCGCCTTGGTTAATATCTTTACTCATTTTTATATATAGAGCCTCCATGTGTGTGTATATATATACACAGATGAATATTATTTGAAATAAATTATCAGGAAAGAATAAGGATTTAATGTTAGTTGTTAATAGATGGTTATTATTTTTAGGGTAAAGCATACAAATGATATTTGATTATAAAGTACTGTTTTATTAAGTCTCTTAACTATTACAATTTATAAAATAGTCACCTAATTATTTATTAAGTTCCAAACTCGTCATTTTTCTTTAAAATTTGACGATTGCCTAAGCTGGACGTTAACATGATAGCTAAGATATGATAATCGTTTGAGATTATGAGATCAGATTTTATCATATCGAAATTAGCATGTTAACGTTCAACTCAGAAAATAGTTAAAAATTAACAGAAAAGAACGAGTTTGGACATGATGAATAGGTAGGTGACCATTTTATAACTCAACAAAGCAACACTATATACTGAGAGGGCCATTTTATAACTTTTAATAATCGAGAGTAGGGGTATAAACAAGCTGAGTCGAGCTCGAGTATTGCTGAGCTCGACTCGCCTCGAAAACTTTGAAATGAAGCTCGACTCGACTCGAAAACTCACGAGCTTAAAACTTTCAAGCTCGACTCGAATTCTAAATCCTGAACTGAAGCTCGTGAGCAGCTCGAAAAGGCTCGAAATGAAAAAAATTCTTAAACTTAACTTGATTGAAGCTTCAAACTAAAACTCGAACTCAAACCTGAACGTTAAATACATGAAAATCTTACTATTTTTAAAAAAAAATCAATACATAAATGTTAATATTATTAATAATTTATTTTTTTAAAAAAAATAAAATCTTAATATATTATATTTTCGAACTGTTCACGAGCTTTTCAAGTCGAATATCAAATAACTCATTTTAGTTAGTTAAAAACCCAAGTCGATCTCGTTTCAGCTAGTTGATCAATAATTTATTATATATTTGTTCACTATAATCATGGTTTTGAACTATGTTCTTTTAGATCTCAACAGTTTACTTCATATACAAAGCATTGAAAGCTACTCTTCTATTCTATTAGTTTCTCAGAAGGTTTGGTGCTTCCTTACATGATCTTACCTGTAAAAAGAAAGAAAAATGCCCGGGAGATGACCTAGGATTGTATAAAGTTCTATAAACCATAGGGATATGACCGATTTTGATCGGAACGCATCTCCGGTGCATCCATCCTACAAATTAGTT
The DNA here is from genome assembly GCF_006381635.1 of Hibiscus syriacus. Lineage (NCBI taxonomy): Eukaryota > Viridiplantae > Streptophyta > Magnoliopsida > Malvales > Malvaceae > Hibiscus > Hibiscus syriacus. The sequence goes on along the minus strand of NW_024062781.1, from coordinate 353,473 downwards.
CCGGCAAGACCATTCCATCCAATTGGTGAGTTCCTTGCAGGCAAAAGACTGCAAAAGAGCCAGACCGCAGTTGCATCCCAGTTTTCTTAAAAAAACACGATAGGGCTTGATTTTGGGCAGCAGGCTATCTGTTCCCGGGATAAAAAGTCGCTCGAGCCAAAGGCGACAGCGAGGCCCCAGATTACTTTGCATCTGTTTATGTTTTGGTAGAAGATTAACGTTCCCATTTCAACTTATTTGGTGGCCAGGTGTTCGATGGACATGGTGGGAAGCAGGCTACTGACTTTGCTTGCTATCATTTGCCAAGGTTCATTGTTGAGGATGAAGACTTTCCTGAAGAGATTGAGAGGGTTGTTGCTTCTGCATTTCTTCAAACTGATACTGCTTTTGCAAAAGCTTGTTCATTGGATTCATACCTTGCTTCTGGTGCCACTGCTTTGGTAGCTCTTGTTCTGGGGAGGTTAGAATTGTCTGCTAATGGAAAGTATTTTTATTTGATTTATTCTTTTATTTAGCTTGATTTGTAATGCAAAAGCGTCCCTTCATGCCTTTTTGTTGTTGTTGAAAATACCCTTCATGCCTTTACTCTGGAAGCATTGTCTAATAATTACATTGTTTGCTGATGCGTCTTAACTCAAAAAACCATGGATGGCTGCCCAAGCCATATCGGTGACCTTTTTTATTGCAGAGACTTTTTTTCTTGAACAGGCTGCTGTTACTACAAGAAACTCTCTTTTGTTGGATAATGTGTCCCACTTCTTTTCTCCTCATCCATTCTGCTCATCCGTTTTCCGGTGATAAAAATGATGTCTATTTGGTCATGCAGTAAACTAATTTAGTATTCAAATAAAGCCAATAACCATGGTTTCAGTTGAAGGTTGCATGTTATATTCTGAATTACTTTTTCCATATGTTTTGCACTTGATTCTTATTAGAGTGACAATTAAGATACAGCGAGCTTAGAGTAATAACAGTACTGCATTGTTTCTGTGATGATATGTAGTGTTAATTTGTTGGTAAAGATTTGTGTGTGTATGAATCTGCTTAAACAATATGAACATGAGCGCTTTAAATTCTGTAGCAAGGCATTGCTTATAAATCTAAGTAGATTAAAGATAAAAAATTGGATATGAATCTATTATATTTGCTATTTTTATGTTTGTTTAATCCTCTCTCCCTTGGTATAACCAAGTCTTCTGTCAGACTTTAATTTTTCCATCCAGTTTAACTAATGATGATATGATCTCGACGGTTCGTTCTTGACTTACATTCTGAATGCAGAATGTTGGTTGTGGCAAATGCTGGAGATTGTCGAGCAGTTCTATGTCGTCGTGGCAAAGCAATTGAAATGTCAAGAGATCACAAGCCCATGTGCAATAGGGAGAGAAGGCGCATTGAGGCATCTGGAGGTTCTGTTTATGATGGTTACCTTAATGGGAAACTTAATGTGGCTCTTGCATTAGGGGATTGACACATGGAAGGAATGAAAGGTGCAGAGGGTGGACCACTAAGTGCAGAGCCAGAGCTAATGACTGCAGATCTAACCGAGGAGGATGAATTTCTGATCATAGGATGTGATGGGGTTTGGGATGTTTTCCGGAGCAAAAATGCAGTCGATTTTGCTAGGCGGAGGCTTCAGGAGCACAATGATCCGGGCATGTGCAGTAAGGATCTGGTGAATGAAGCTTTGAAGAGGAAAAGTGGGGATAACTTGACTGTGGTTGTGGTATGCTTTCAATCCAATCCACCCCCAAATTTGATCGCCCCTCGAGCTAGAGTGCGGAGGAGCTTTTCTGCCGAGGGTTTAAGGGAGTTGCAGAGCTTCTTGGATAGTGTGGCAAACTAAGATGTTGGCTCTAGGTTCCGTAGCAGTTTTAGGTATGGAGAGAAGCGAGTTTCAATTCAACTGTAACATACGCTGCGGCTGCTCATTCCCTTTAAACTATGGTTTTCCCAAGTAGGACCTGAAATTAATTTCATCTTCATTTTTGCCATTGTTAAGGCACTTACTGAAACCGGAATTATTTTTATTCTAAAATGCAGGTCTTTAGGTAGAAAAGGATGGCTCATTGCTCCACTGTTTGTTTATTTGATTAGAGTAGCAAGTGCATTGTTTTATATAGGTAAAACTTAATTCGACTCAGAATTTTTTTAATTTTAAATTATTCGAGTCGTGATATTCGATCCAACTCTTATTTGCTATTTACTCTTAATTTTATATGCTTTTGCGTGACAGATGAAGCTAGCTTTTGTTTATATGTAATGCTTTTGAGTTCAAACTAGTGCCTGATTGATGGTTTTCTTATAGGGTATCGTTGCTTATTATAAGAGTCTTTTGTTTTTGTTTTGTCCTGTAGTAGAAGGGTCGGCTAATGAAGTTAACCTTCTTAAATTATTAATACAATAGATGGCACTAAATTATACATTAGGACTTTTTTTTGACCTTAATCATACATAATGACTTTATACAGACAAAAAGCATCACATGAGAATATTAAATGTAAGATAAAAACATATATTTAGAAAACATAAGTATGATAAATATAAAAAGAATAATAAAATGATGATTATTCTATCCATTAGAGGACAAATGAGTGGTGTTCCAATAACTAGCGTTATTTCAGTTCACCGCCCTTTACACTGCTTTCCCAAATTCGCTTGTTTATTCTTTTTGAATTGTATTCTCAACGTGAATAAAGGAGTGATACAGATGAGCCACCCTTTCTCATTTATTTCTCGAATTTGAATTTTATTCAAATTAATATAATTATATCTTATTATATTCATATAAAAATAAGAATAAATAATCAAATTAAATTACTGGGAAAGCTATATAACGTAGGGTGCACGAATCCAATCCGAATTCCAATTCGTCAAATAGAAGGTTGTGATAGGAGCGGCACCAATGTTTGTTCTGGTTAATAGTATTTGATTTCCGTGTTCAGACTCGAAACATAAACACTTGACGCAATGACACGTGTGATCGTAGCGCCACTTTCTCTGTTTTGAAAATGGAATAGAATAGATTCGATGATAGACAAGCCAAGCCAAGCCACACCACTTTGTCTCTTGCTTCAATTCACTTTGTTCAAAGTTTAAAAGCTTGACCTTTCCTTTGCTCCTTCATCCACATCAAGATTTAAGCCATTTCCTTCCACTTCCCTAACTTGGCTTTTGCCATTTTCTCCTCACCTGCTTCTTGTAAGTCACTCTCCCAGACTCCCACTGCTTTGCTCCATTTTTTTTTTTAAGGAAAACACTAGATTTACTCCATGAAAGTGTGATTATCGTATATGGATTTAGTGTAATTTTAATAAGTTGAGTCCCTTCGTTCCTCTGTATTTGTTTCCCCTTTATCGTATATAGAGCCTCCATGTGTTTGTGCATATATACACAAATGAATATTATTTGAAATAAATTATCAGGAAAGAATAAGGATTTAATGTTAGTTGTTAATAGATGGTTATTATTTTTAGGGTAAAACATACAAATGATCTTTGATTATAAAGTATTGTTTTATTAAGTTGTTCGAATATTAAAAGACTGTATAATGTTACTGTGTAAAGTCTCTTAACTATTAAAATTTATAAAATAGTCACCTAACTATTTATTAAGTTCTAAACTCGTCATTTTTCTTTAAAAATTGGCGATTGTCTAAGCTGAACGTTAACATGATAGCTAAGATATGATAATCTTTTGAGATTATGAGATCATATTTTATCATATCGCAGTCAGCATGTTCAACTCAGGAAACAGTTAAAAATTAACAGAAAAGGACGAGTTTGGAACATGATGGGTGACCATTTTGTAACTCAACAAAGCAACACTATATAATGAGAGGGCTATTTTATAACTTTTAATAGTCGAGAGTAGGGGTGTAAACGAACCGAGTCGAGCTCGAGTATTGTAGAGCTCGACTCGACTCGACTCGAAAACTCGCGAGCTTAAAATTTTCAAGCTCGACTCGAACTCGAAATCTTGAACTGAAGCTCGTGAGCAGCTCCAAAAGGCTCGAAATGAAAAAAAAAATCTTAAACTTAACTCGATTGAAGCCTCAAACTCAAACTCGAACCTGAACCTTAAATACATGAAAATCTTACTGTATTTATTAAAAAAATCAATACATAAATGTTAATATTATTAATAATTTATTTAAAATAAAATAAAATCTTAATATATTATAATTTCGAGCTGCGCACGAGCTTTTCGAATCGAATATCAAATAGCTCGTTTCAGCTCGTTAAAAACTCGAGTCGAGTCCATTCGATCCGAGTATTTATCGAGCCTTGATCGAGTCAATCTCGAGTAGCTCGCTATTTGTCTCGTCTCATTTACAGCCCTAGTTGAGAGACTTAATAAAGCATTACCCTATAGATAAGGGATCATTTGTATACTTTACCCTTATCTTTAAAGGTCTCACTTGAGTATTTACTGTCAACTGGTTTTAAGTATTTTCGATCATATACTAATTTATAATTTTTCAAAAGAAAAATTATTGATCAACGTATACATACATGTATATCAAATAATTTTAAATATCAAATTAATTTTTTACGCTATATGCATTGTTCCTTTTGTAATGTTTTACTAAATATTTATTCATTTTGAGTAGATTTCTAATCGATTTTTCATCATATTTTCCTCGTTGTGCCCTATTTACAATAGAGAAGACCCCGACTCCCAAACATATTGTTGCGAGTGCGCCTAGGTTTGGTCAACAGAAATAACACCACGTCAGCAATGGCACCACTATTTAAGGGTCCGCAACACTTGTGCGATGTTGTTTTAACACCTACATAAATTTGCTCTCCACCTCTTATCTTCTCCGCGGAAGACTCGAAAAGAAGAAGAAATTGAGAATTAATATTCATCAGTTTCATTTCATTTACGGAGCCTAGGGGAGAAGAGAGAACTCTCAACTCATCGCTTACCCAATCTACCGCCCGGATTGATTTGAAACCTATTTTCGCCATTAATTTCGATTGCATTCTTAATTTTGATGATAGTGTGAGTGAAAATATTATGCTTCACGTGATTCAGAAATTTAGAGTAACATCTTGTGGTCTTTTAAGATTAAGATTTCGTGTTCTTTTGGGCGGTGATTCATTGTATTACATGATGTTATTACCTGTGAATTACAGTTTAGATGCATCTTATATTCTCGTTCATTGAGATAATTGCTTCTCTCGTTGATCATGCAGTTGAATCATACAACTCCCTCGCTTGTTGCATTTCTATTGGTGTGTTCTCAAAAGCCACATATATGCATCCCTGCATGCATGCATGCATGATGTTCTCCTTAAATGCTACAACGGGATTCGCTAACTTCATCTAGTCATTTTACACTTAGCGCCGTCTTGTCTAACGTAATCAAGAGGATATTTGGATACAGGTGACCAGGTGCTACTGTCATTAATAGAATGTAGTTTAATTATATGATTAATGAATTCTTGTTTCCCCTTCTCTTGAATCAGTTATGGAGAACATAAGAAGTCCATTCAGGGGGATAATCGAAGACATCAAGGGAAGAAGTGTTTGCTACATGCAAGATTGGGTCAATGGATTTCGCTCTGGATATCGGTATGTTACTGTTTCCAAATTTTTGGCACCACGTTTATATTCATTTGATGAACATTTATTTTATTTTGATTCATATTTCGATGTATATATCGATCAGGATATTAGCTCCAACTACATATATCTCCTTTGCCTCTGCTCTACCTGTTATTGCCTTTGGGGAGCAACTGAGCCGAGATACAGGTACTCCACTCTGTTTAATATACAATATGATCTAGGAAGAAGATACTGCAATGATAGATATTTTATTTTCAAATAATATTAATGCTGGGTATTTGTATTAAGCTTATTTCATTATACTTATGGTTTTTCATGAATAAGCATCAAGGGTTGAGGTTGTGTTTCTTGTTTTCTTAGATGGCTCCCTCAGCCCAGTGGAAACATTGGCTTCTACAGCTATTTGTGGTATCATTCACTCCATTTTAGGTGGGCAGCCTTTGTTGATATTAGGTGTTGCAGAGCCAAAGATAATAATGTACACTTATATGTACAATTTCTGCAAAAAAAGGCCGGAGTTGGGCAAGCAACTCTATTTGGCTTGGGCAGCATGGTAAAGGATATAACCATTTTTTCCGTTTCTGATAAGTTTAAGTTTGTTTAATGTTTTCCAAACTTTTTAGTGCATCAGAAATGTTATTGATTATTTGATTTATTTTCTTTCCCAGGGTCTGCATGTGGACAGCTTTGATGCTCATTCTTCTTGCTATATTCAATGCATGCACCATAATCAGTAGATTTACAAGATTTACCGGAGATCTTTTTGGCATGTTAATAACCGTTCTTTTCATTCAAGAGACTGTCAAGGTATTGAATGACTTATGCATCAAATAAAGTGAGGTTTACGATGATAGAATCCTTTGGTTTGATCCTTATATATTATGATAACTGCTTGGGTCATAGGGGGTGGTCAGTGAGTTCCGTATTCCCAAAAGTGAAAATCCTAATCTGGAGAAATATCAGTTCCACTGGCTATATACAAATGGCTTGTTGGCAGTCATTTTCTCTTTTGGGTTTTTATTGACGTCTCTAAAGACAAGGACGGCAAGATCGTGGCGTTATGGAACAGGTATATCTACTCATTAACTGTGATTAACTGGTTATTTGGTATCTCTAAAAAAACTATGTTTTTCAGGTTGGTTTCGAAGTTTTATTGCAGACTATGGAGTTCCCTTAATGGTCCTGTGTTGGACAGCTTTGTCTTACACGGTACCAAGCAAATTTAATTCTGGAATTCCCAGGAGGCTTTTCTGTCCACTTCTTTGGGAACCTGAATCATTGCCTCACTGGACAGTTATAAAGGTAAGTTATGAATCTTTTTCATATACGATTGAATTGTCTTTATAATCCATAACCTTAAACGATACCAAATCTCTTATTATAGGATATGGGAAAGGTTCCTGTAGTGTACATATTTGCTGCCATTGTACCTGCATTGATGATAGCTGGTGTACACTTCTTTGATCATAGCGTCTCTTCACAGTTGGCGCAGCAGAAAGAGTTTAACCTTAAAAATTCCTCTGCTTATCATTATGATGTCTTGCTGCTAGGAGTTATGGTACTTTAATTGACGACTTATAACCTATACTCTCTCTCTTTATCCTCTTTCACTTTTTCTATTACTAAGTTAATACTTTCAAAATTATATTTCCATCTAATTCCAGGCTTAAATAATTCATTTCAATCATGGTTTCAGACATTGATTTGTGGGTTGCTGGGACTCCCTCCTTCAAATGGGGTCATTCCACAGTCTCCTATGCACACTAAGAGCCTTTCAGTTCTCGAGACTCAGGTGGCGTGTATTGTGCAGTACTTTTAGAAACTATTCCCTAAATCATTATATGATTCTCTTTAGCAGGGATTCTTAGATTATATAATCCACAATCTATTGCAGTTGATTCGGAAAAATATGGTAAAAATTGCCAAGGAGAGCATGTTGCAACATGCAAACAACTCAGAGATCTATGGGAGAATGCAAGCCGTATTCATAGAAATGGACCAATCTTCTCCTGTTAAGTATTATTGGTTGTTGCACTGGTTATACCATTTCCTATGTATTCATCACGCAGGCATATCTGATTGAGTGCAACATCATTATCTGAATCTTATTGCAGCGTGCAGTTGATAATGAGTTGAGGAACCTGAAAGAGGCTGTAATGAAAAGTGACGGTGCAAAAGAAAATTTTGATCCTGAGAAAGACATTGATCCTTATTTGCCAGTTAGAGTTAATGAGCAAAGATTGAGCAACCTGTTGCACTCACTCCTCGTCGGACTTTCAATGTGTGCTCTACCAGTAATAAAAATGATACCTACATCAATATTATGGGGTTACTTTGCCTACATGGCCATTGATAGCCTCCCAGGGAACCAGTTCTGGGAAAGGTTGTTACTACTTTTTGTCACCCCTAGCAGGCGCTACAAGTAAGTCAAATGCAACCTAGAAATATCTCAACTGTGTTTATAAGGTGATAGACCAGTATATAAATAGAATGTTAAGGTTGATTTTGTTTATGGTATTTATATGTTTGAACAGAGTTCTTGAAGGTGATCATGCATCATTTATGGAGTCCGTGCCTTTCAAACCCATCTTGATTTTTACGTCGATCCAATTTGTATATCTTATTATATGTTTTGGGGTAACATGCATACCCATAGCTGGGATGTTATTTCCGCTGCCATTCTTCCTTCTCATCGCCATCAGAGAGCACATCTTTCCAAAGCTTTTCAATCGTGAACATCTTCAGGAACTCGACTCTGCTACGTATGAAGAGATTTCCGGTACACCACGGAGAATCTTCGATTTAATCAAGGTACATTTCGTTTTTTTCTTCCAATATATGAAAAACCAAATATACATGAGTTGGAAACGTACTGATATCTGGCAACCACTCCGGCGAACAGGAAAAAGAATCATCTAACTCGCGCCATGAAGGATCTGAAGATGACTATTATGATGCAGAGATACTAGATGGGATAACAACCAACAGAGGAGAGTTGAAACATAGACGTAAAAATCCAAAGGAAGAAAGGGTATATCAGGTATATATAAACATATCTCTTCAAATCTACAGTTGTGGTGTTGTTTTGTGTCCCAGATTATGTGTTTATTCATCCTTGTGCTTGAACAAAGCCATGGCCGTGGTTTTCAGGTTCAAGAAGAAGAAGCAGAGCTCAGCGGAAGAAGCGTTAGTTTTTAGTGTAACCTGAGCCTGCGATGATGAAGGTTGATGATTTGTTGCCTTTAGTGTAGCTAGTGAATCACCATAAATAAAAGTTGAATTTTTGTTATAGAAAAAAATTCATCACTTTCTTGCCAGCCGTGAGGACAATTTGAGAGATGGAATTTACCTTTGGATAAGAATTTCAACGTCTTTTATGTTTCTAATTTGTTCACATGAGATTACTAGAATTGTTTTACATATCCAACGACCAATTATCTCAAGAGATATTTGACCACCTGGCAATGGGCGTTTTGCAATCTCATTCTCAAACTTCAATTTCTGAACCATTAATACTATATTGCAATCCGACAACAGAAACGATGGTAAAAAAACTAGGAAAAATTATGTGAAAAAACTCTTAATTGAAAAAAAGATGGACATAGAGAAATTTATTAATATAAAAAATAACAAAATATAAACTATTTACTATTCTGTTTTTAAGAATTCATCAATTTAATTCTAACTCTAATATTTAATATATATTGATAAAGATTATTATTTAAAAAACGTATATAGAATAAAATCTATTTAAATTAATTTAATAGTAATAATTTTAATAGAAAAATCAACGGATAAACAAGTCGAAGTCTTCTGTTGAAGTTAAAGAATTGGTGGGACAAGGGGAACAAGGTCCACGCTCCATTCCCGTGCGATCATGATTGATTTTCAGAAGCGATCCATTTTTTTTGGGTTATTTGATATATTGCATGCATATTATAATAGTTAATATATTTTTTTATACAAAAAAGTTTAGGTCAGGATAGTTATTCGGTTCAGAGTCCGAGTATATTTAAGATCCAATTAAAATCTATATGATAATTTACAGATTATTCACTAAAAATAAAGATGATAGAATTCGAACTTAATCTTATAAATACAAACTCATATTTAATACAAATAATAATATAATTTGAATGAAAAGGTACTTACTGAAAGACCAAATATTTCATGACATAATTTACGCGGCAACACTAAAATCAAGGTCTCCTCAATCACTGGAATAGACTAAGGGACTAGGAGAAAACGAAAATGTTATAGAAAATCGCAATATTTTTAATTGAGCGTAATTTAAAATATTATTTTTTTAATATTTTTTGTTTAACATAAAATATTATGAGGAATACAATATTTTTTATTATTAATAAAAATGTTATAAAAAAGATAATATTTTTCATTTAGTTGAAAAAGTATTAATTAAAAAAATTATCATTTAAAATTTAAATATTTTTTTAACTTTAAATTAGATTACCGTTCCTTAGTCTATTCCCTATTCTTTGCAAAGGAAGACTATAGCTTTGTAGTGAGAGGCTATTATTATGGAGGACTCACCCACCTTTTCCTTAATTATGATATATTTAGGCATGTTTTGATATGATTTCGAGGCTTGGGAAATAGTTAAAAATGCATGAAATCTTACCATTTAGGTCTGTTTGTTTGGTGTAAAATGTTTTACGGAAAACATTTTTCATGTTTTGTCGTGTTTGGCAATGCAAAGTAAAATGAGTCAATGTAAAACAATTTAGGGTCAAAGGGAAAAAGGACGTGTTTTGTGGTAAAATGATTCACTATTGTATTCTCGATAAGTCATTTTACAGAAACTTTCTCTGTTCTTTCTCACATTCAGAAGAATATTTTCTTGCCTTCTCTTCTCCTCGCCGGCGGTACCATCTTGTCTTCTCTTCTCCTCACCGACAGTACCATCTTGCCATCTTTTCTCCTCGCTGCCTTCTCTTCTCCTCGCCGGCGGTACCATCAAAATTTTCTTTAATCGGCGACACAATGAGTAAGATTTCACTCTTGATTCATTATTTTTCTCTATTTTCCCCTCAATTGCACTAATAGAACAAACACCCATTTGTATATCTCGTTCATATCCTTATTTCATTAGAAAAATAAAACAGAATGCCTCCTTTTTTCCTTCTTCGTTTTCTATAGGTGAGAGGTGATGGAAGCTTGTTAATATTTCAATTTTTAACGAAATTCAAAGTCAAGTTCTAATGATTTATTACTCAAACTTTTATAGGCTACTTCATTCATGTGAAACAATCATGAATCAGAGAAGAGAAGACGATAAAGATGGGTTTTTATAATTCTACTCCTATCGATTTATAGGTAAGAAATATCTGATTTGAAAATGTTTCTTTAAAATTAGAGTGAGAATGGTGTTTGGGTTGTTTGTCAACGATTTTCTAATGCCCTGGGTGAGGATCTGATGGTAAGTTCATTGAAATTGATATGTCGATAGTGTATTTGATAAGTTGATGGAGCAACTTCAATTGATTTGTTTTAAATATGTAGCTTGCAACCACAACAGTTTTACTGTCTTTATCACTATTTCATGATTGTTTTGTGGATAATCTTTCAAGTTATAAAGGTCTTGGCTGGTGCATAAATTTTTCATGTATAATTTTTTCATGATTGTTTACTTAGTCGTAATGTTTTAGTTTGTAGTGTTGTCTCGTTGGTGGTGGCGGATATCGCAATGTAGCAGCAGCAATGATGTGGTCATATTACATGATTCAATGATGCTGAAGGTGATGTCTATATATCAAAAAGATGTGAATGATAATTTAAGTCTTAACAACTAACGATTATTTAGAGCTTTGGGATCGTGTCGTGAAGATGGTGATGCAACCGCCTTGTTTTTCAAGGTCATTGCAACCGAATTTGTGAGGAGCCACCAGTAATTGTAGGATCGACATTTGTGATTATAGGAGTAACCATTTGTTGTTAGCTCAACTAAATTTTTGCTATGTATTTGATTTGTTTGTGCTGTGCTGCATAGCTAGTTGCATACATATATTTATATACAAAATAGTTAGCCAAGTGAGGGAACTTATGATTTATATACGAGTTTTGGTATTGTAACAATATGACAAATTTTCTGGTAAAGAGCGAGGTGAGGAAAAGAAGAGATGTTTAGAGCATGGCGATGAGTTATTGGGATGATAGAACAATTGGTGGGAAAATTGTAACGTTGAACCGTTTAGGCCAAAAAAATAATATAATAATGTCTTTTTTGCCAAATAAGTGTCAAGTTTTTTTACTTATCCGGTAGCCTACCGTTACAAACGTTACCCTTTTAGGTACCTAGGTAGTCAATGCCGTTAGTTTTTTTCGTTAAGTGTCACGTGTCAACACCTACTAACTTTGAAATTTATTTATTTTTATAAAAAATATTAAAAATATTATTATGTTTATAATAAAAACCTAACTTTTCTTATATTATAAAAGAACCCAAAATACTAAATCTTAACCTTAATCCATCGTCGGTGCCTTCTCCGGCCACATAGTTCTCGCCGATTCACCATCGAAATCGTGTGGGATCATGATTTTCATCCTGGTTTGTGAGATTTAAAAGTTCTGAGCTTACAGGGTTTTGGACTGAATGACACCTTACCTAGCCAAGGTAAAATATATAACTCTAATTATCTTTAAAACTTTCCTATACACACTACGATCTTTGATGATTTCCTTGCAAGGCATGAAGACAATTGAAATATATTATATATTTTTTGTTGTTGTTGTTTCTGGTTCTTTGCGTAGGACTCTCTCTATTTATTTATTACTATAATATAATCTTTGCGGGGTTTTGTAGTTTGACGAATCTCCGAGCATTGGATATGAGCAGCAATAATCTAAAAGGCGACTTACCAGAGTGCTTCTCCAATTTTACATCTCTGAAACTTTTACATCTCTCTTCCAATCAACATTCTGGAGATGTATCTGCTCTCAAGTCCCTGACATCCCTGAAATTGTTGAGACTTTCAAACGATTATTTTCGAATCCCAAGCTCACTGGGGCCCTTCTTCAACCTTTCAGAACTCGAGCATTTTCAAGCGGACAAAAATACCATATATGTTGAAATCGAGATGCAATCTTAGGTCCAAAGGTTTCAGCTGAAATAGATCAATTTATCTTGTTGTGGAGATGCGGGACAAATTCCTCAATTTCTCTACCACCAACACGACTTGCAGTATGTTGATCTCTAATGTCAACTTAACAGGGGAATTCGCAAATTGGTTGTTGCAAAACAACACAAATTTACAAAGTTTAAATCTTGCAACAACTCTCTCTGGGGACCTATTATCTTTCCTTCCACTTATTGGTTTATCACACTTGGATATCTCAAAAAATTTCTTACATGGCGAAGTTCCAATTGAAATTGGGGCCAAACTACTATCATTATCGTATTTGAACATGTCGAAAAATCATTTTCATGGTAGCAATTCCCCTCGATTGGTGATATGAATTCCCTATATTACTTGGATTTGTCTGACAACCAATTGTCCAGTGAACTGCCTGACCATTTGGTCATGGGCTTCTCTTCATTAGAATCTCTTGTTCTGTCAAACAACAGATTGCACAGGCAGATGTTCCCTTCAAATTTTAACCTCACGGATTTATGGAAGTGGAAGTGTGAGCAGGAGTCCCCCCACGTTTTCCAGAAAGAAATGGAAGTGGAAGTGCTGTTAGAAGCCTTAGCAAAAGCCCTTTGAGGGGTAGAATGAGTAGAAGCATCAGTAGGAGTCCAGGGAGAGCACATTCTCAAAGAAGCATTAGTAGGAGGCCTAAAAGGTCCCGGTCCCTAAGAAGCCCACCCAGATCATCAGCAGGAGCACGTTCTCAGAGAAGCATCAGCAGAAGTCCTGTAAGATCTTCAAGGAGAAGCATCAGCAGAAGTCCTGTAAGATCTTCGAGGCGAAGCATCGGCACAAGTCCTGTAAGTTCTTCCAGGTGGAGCATCGGCACAAGTCCTGTAAGATCTTCGAGGCGGAGCATCGGCACAAGTCCTGTAAGATCTTCGAGGCGGAGCATCGGCAGAAGTCCTGTAAGATCTTCGAGGCGAAGCATCAGCAGAAGTCCTGTAAGATCCTCTCATAGAAGCAAAAGTAGGAGCTCAGGAAGGGTTGCTCCTAGGAGAAGCCCAGACAGAAGTCCGTTGAGGTAAACCAGTAGGAAGTATCGCCGTAACTATTCAAGGAGTCCCACCCCGGTACGAAGGGTAAGGTCCCCTCCTGCTGATCGAGGTCGAAGTTTATCGAGAAGTATTTCACCTGATGCATCACCTAAGCGCATCAGAAGGGGCCGGGGTTTCAGTGAGCGCTACTTCTATGCACGGAGATACAGAACCCCCTCTCCAGATCGTTCCCCTGTGAGGTCCTATCGTTACAGTGGTAGATTTGATAATGAGAGGTACTCATGCCGCCTCTTTCTTTTAAATTTTCTTACCCTTTTCTTTATCCTACAACTATATTATATTTTAACAATGGGGTTTTGCTTCAAGAGCTATTCACCTAAAACTTCATTTTATATTCTAGGTACTCAAGTTACAGGAGGTATTCACCTCGGCGTTATAGAAGCCCTCCAAGAGGAGTTCCTTCAAGGTCTGATATGCCATTATGTTTCTGGAAGTCATTAATGGTTTGATTATTGGCCTGTTTTCTGAAAACATACTATGCAGGTTCAGAGACAGAAGAAGCAGGACACGAAGTCCATCTGTATCACCTAGCCCTCGGTATCGTAATCGTCGATATAGCCGTAGCCCTAGTCACAGTTGAAGCCCTGTTCGCAGCCGCTCTCCAGTCGATGCAACCAGATCTCGTGCCTCTCCAAGGGCTGGGAGGCGAAGGTCCCCATCTCAGAGCAGGAGCCGATCCTAATCAAGGTCCTCATTGGACTCCCAGTCTCCAAAGCAGGCAAGCAAAGCAAGGTCGAGGTCATCTTCCGGAAGTCCAGATGGTAAAAAGGGCCTGGTATCATATGATGAAGGCTCACCTGACTAGGGAACGTGAATAGGGGGTTTTGATTTCAGAGCCGTTCTTCTCTTCCTGCACGGCACTATGTAGTTTTACCAAACTGTTGTTTCTAGTTTGTTGTGTCGTCGCCAGAGGTTGCGTTCAGTGACTAAATATCCGATTTTAGCATTTTCCACTCGGCTTGCGTTTAGGATGTTTTATAAATAATTAGTCTCTGGATTATGATATTTAGGTGTTGGATTCTTGTTACATTGTTGGTGCAGTATCCTCGATAGTTTCGCTGTAGTTGCGTTTAATGTATCCGAAACTTATCCTAAAAAACTGTGAAATGAGATTGGTAACTGATTGGAATTTAGTGGTACGTTTATTGAGCTAAAGTGGGTATTTAACATTATATGTTTGACATTTTACTATTATGAACTAAGAAATTATCGAAACAATTCTTAAAAAACCCCAGAGGTTTTCCCTATGTTGTTTCGCATTGTTCTCATCTACATAATACAACATGTTGGACATTCATCTTATAGATGGCCTGTTTAGAACCATTTGTTACCATTTCCTGAACTTAAATCAAACCATGTCTACAGTTAAGCTTCGTGAAACCATTCTTGAATGTTTATTTGAAGCACAATCAGGTTCAGAGGAGCTCCGGCTAGAAGCACTGCAAACCCTAGCTTCTATTACCAGGGTGAGTCCACAAAACAGGACTTTAGTAGCTCAATCAAATGGAGCAATCCCTGCCCTCCTTACCCTCTGCAAATCCTCCTCTCCCCTCATCCAAACTCTTTCATTATCTATACTCTTTAACCTCTCTTTAAACCCGAATCTTAAACAATCTCTTGCAGACATGAAAACCATCAATCATCTCAACTCCATATTCTCCTCAACCTCCCCACCCGAGTCCACCAAGTTAGCCTCTTCCCTCATCTGCAGCCTCGCCATGCTGGACAAAAACAAGGCCATGTTCGGGGTGGCCGGGACCATCCCGTTGTTGGTCCATGCAGTTTCAGACCCGTGTAATCCGGCTGCCCATTATCTGCTTAGTTCTTTGGCCGAGCTGGTGCAGTTCCATGGTAACTGCACCCTAGCTGTCCGGGCCGGAGCCGTCCCTGTGTTGATCCAAGTGGTGAAAAGCACCGACGGAGAAGACCTTTCCGGGACTTCCCTAGCTGTTCTGGAACTTGTTTCTAGGTTCGATGAAGGGTTAAATGCTTTGAAAAAGACGGACCATATTGTTAGTTCGATGGTGGAGGTGATGAAGAGAAGGAGCATGATGAGCAAGGAAGGGGCGGCTGAAATACTTGTCCGACTGTTCGAGGAAAGCGAGGCCTGCATTGTCGATGCTTTGAAGCTCCCGGACTTCTTAACTGTGTTAGCTGATATCTCGGTCAGAGGATCCGCGAGAGCTCGAGACAAGGCTGCGCTTTTGCTGAAGAAGACCACGGAGGCTAATTTGGATTCCTACTCTACTGACGCAAGCCACATGTTATTCTGATGGCCATAACAATGATGATATTAGTCGAGGCTTACTTTTATAATTTTTCTTAAGCTTTTATCAATATTCCTACTCTATTCATATTTCTAAGATATTCGCACAAGATTCCCCCCCCCCCTAAATTATGACATATTTCGATATTTACCGTAACCATGACTTGTGAGTTACACAAATATTCGTTCAATCTCCATAGACATACAAGTATATTTATTCAATTACGACATATAGGTTAAATCATGACATATTTCAACAGTTGCATAAGTCTAAACATATAGGTTAAACACGTATATTTATTCAATTTTTACGAAAATTAGAACATGTCATTATTTTGTTAGTCCAAGCAAAATTATTTAAAAATAATATATAGATTATTGATAAAAAGATAGAAAAACAATGTGAGAAAATCCGGGTTAACATCGTTATTAATTTTTTAACAATAAGTATCAAGATCAAAAAAATGTGACATCAGTGATAATTTTGTCAAAATAAATAGTTAAGTGACCAAGATAGAAAATAAGGAATAGATTGGTTGCTATGGTATAAGTTACCCTTATATTAATTAGACACATATTTCTTTTATTCCGTTTGGAGCATCGGTTGTTCATGAATGGAAGCATTTCTTTTTTTGCATTGTACAGCTTTTCTTTACTCATTCCCCACTAAAATTGTGGGAGTTGCTATTTTTATTTGTAATTGTGGGAATTAATTTGTGTTTGGAAAAGGAAATAGAGGAGGAAAAAAGATGGTCAAATTTTGAACCTTTTATTCTCCTTAATCATCTTCCCATTGGAAACATAAATTAATCAATTATTTCATAAGATACTGGTTTAATCATAAACTTAGCTCACAACGTAGCTTGTGGCCGTCAACTTAAATTTAGCGGGGTGAACTAAAATTACAGGCAGATAAAATATATTTTCAATAGAAAATACATAGATTTTTTTTTTAAAATATGTGATAATTTTAAATTTTCAAAGAGACGGTTACCCCATCCGCCCCCTCGGTCCATCTCTGCTTCTGGCGATGCAATAACATTTTTCAAAACCCAAATTAATATTAAGATTTGGAACCAAATTTTGAGGTGCATGGGTTATGTCGAAAATAGCAGTTTAGTCCCTGGTATCAGTTCCCATTATCTTTTTCAAACCAAAGAAAATTCTCAAAACCCTTTTGACTTGCTTGAAAAAAGGAATGAAATTATATATTATTATTATTACTAAAAGGAGACATGAACCCCTACTTGGGTCATTCTAGGATAAGAATAAGTCGGCTTGGGGTCCTTTCTTTCTTCCTTTCTCTAACGTTCTTTTAGAGATCTGTGGGATATTCATGTTGTCTGGTTAGAAATAATGCTCTTTGTTTCTCCTCGTCCAATCCTCTAATTACTCAAACCATATCACACTGCTTGAGAATGATGAGTGTGAGGACCATAATATGTCTCGATCAAAAGTTTATCTTCTTACTCTACGACGGAACTAGACATTCAAAGCTGATCATTTGCGTACTATATTTTTTTCGGTATTTGATTAATTAATTAATTAATTAATATATTACTGTATGATAAAAATTTATAATCATATGTTGAAATTCATTACGATGATGAAATTTTCGATTTAATTTACTCCATTGGCAACTCTAACATTTAAATTTTAGATGATTTTAATAAATTTAACATCTCATCTTGTTAGACGTCAACCCATGTATTCAAATTAGTTTATTTTAATTTCTTTATTTTTAAAATTTAATTATAAATCAAATAGTTAAAATAAGTAACTAAATTATAGAGAATTAAAATGATCGTATTGGATAACAATAACTAAATATACAACTTACAAATTAGATGGTGATTTATAACAAAAATCTGTTTAACAGGTTTAACGTATATTTGGGTAAAATTTTTAAATATAAAAAATATAAAGATTATAAATAATAAAGTGAAAGATATAAATTAAATTTATAATTTGTACTCACTGGTTGTACTGGTACCCAAGAGAAATTTTATATTTTGGGAGTATAAAGGGGAAAACATGCAGAAAGAAGGGCAAATAAGGAAGTAAGAAAAGATGAAATTATTAATTTGCATGTGCTCATGCACTTGCCACTCATTTACATGCAACTAGAAGCCCTAAAAAGGAGTTGAAATTGGAACTTTTTCTTCCCCTTTGGAATCTAATTTCAAATTTCCTCTTATCTCTTTTTCCAATTGTAGTTCACTGTGATTCCCTTGTTCAAGGAAATTAAAGTGACATGAAAAAGAAAACCTAAGCCCTTCCTACTTCCAGCTCAAGGTCTAATCCTCTATATAAATACCCCAAACCCACTTATTAAATTAAATCCACTACTTTGCTTACAGCATCCCATCTTCTTTCTCAAGGTCTGCAACTCTCTGCACTTTTAGTTTGGGTACCATTTTATCCAAGCTTCATTATGGAGTTAATGCAGGATCATGCATGCATGGCTGATTATGTTTTGTTTTGACTATGTTGTAGAGTAGGAAATATGAACAGGCCAGGTGACTGGAATTGCAGTTCGTGCCAGCACCTCAACTTCCAAAGGAGGGACTCATGCCAGCGCTGTGGAGAACCGAGACGCGGTGGCGAAAGAGGCGAGTATGGAAGTTTCGGTGGTAGCAGGGGCGGCGGCTCATCGTTAGGGTTCACTGGACCCGACGTTAGGCCTGGTGACTGGTATTGCACCGTGGGCAACTGCGGGGCTCACAACTTCGCTAGCAGATCAAGCTGCTTCAAATGTGGTGCAGCCAAAGATGAATCGTCTGGTGGATTTGAAGGTGACAACGTCCCACGTATGAGGGGTTATGGTTTTGGCAGTGCCAGCTCTACTCGCTCTAACTGGAAATCTGGAGACTGGATTTGCACCAGGTTCATTTCATTGATTCAATATATACAGTTATATACAAACACGTATACTACATGGTTGAACATAAAATTAAACGTTAGAACTGATGAACATTTGTTGATATGCTTGAACATAAGGTCTGGCTGCAACGAGCACAACTTTGCCAGCAGGATGGAATGTTTCAGATGCAATGCACCAAGGGACTCCAACACCCACAAATCTTCATACTAATTAATAAAATGAAATCTTCATTTTTGGGTACATTCTTTTTCTTTTTACAGACAACTTCGTGATGATTAAGACACTGCCTCTAAACAAATGAGTCTGGTTTCAGGTAGCGGTGCAGTGCAGTCCCAGGAGAGAGATGAGATCCGTGAGACAAGGCCATCCCAGATGCTGTTTTCTTTCTGTCTTTCTTCGTTTTGTTTGTTTGTTTTATGTTAGATGTTTGAAAGACTTGGGTTGAAGTACTTAAGCTAATATAAAAGTATATAGAGCATGCATGCATGTAATTGATGTTATGGTATTTATATCAGTGTCTTTTTATCTTCCCTTTCTCTTTGATAAGACTGCTTTTTTGTTTGTTTGAAAATGGTCCAAGGAATATTTGATCATTCAAAAACCAGGCATATCCCTCAGTTCTGCAAAGGGCAAAGCAAAGTTAAAGAGGGTTATTCTTGGACCACAATAGGGATCTTTTGTTTAAACCAATGCAAGAGAAAAGAATACAGGTAGTCATTGAGTTTTTTATTGGATTTTTATACCAAATTATTAATGAAACACATAAATATGTATTCACGGATTCAGAAATATTTTTTAGGATTGACACATATGTATTAATAATAAAAAAATTCATACGAGATGCCCACAAATAAAATTTCAGGAAAAACACTTTCAATAAAATAAACAACTAATATAAAAAATTTAGATTCTAGGGTGGGCATATACTCACCTTGAAATCTATATATATTTGCCACTGTATACATGCGCGCACATAAATATATATAGTTTGGGTCAGGGTGGGCACGTACTTACCCTGAAATTTGAATTTTCTTCGATTAGTTATTTATTTTACTAATGGTATCCACCCTGAAATTTTTCGTGCCCACTCTAAAATTTGAGTTTTCTTCGTTTAGTTACTTATTTTTCGGACTGTGCTCACATTGAAATTTTATTTGTACTCGTTTCATTTAAAATTTTATATTATTAAGATACGTGTGTCCACTCTAAAAAAAATCTGAATCCTTTGCTGAATATATGGCTAACATATATTATAAAGTATTAATTGAGTTTTTTTTCAACTAACACTACTATTATCAAGGGAGAGATTTTAAGATCTAATATTAATCAAGAGTAAAGCAAATGTATAAACACCACAAATTTAATTGATAAAATATTAAAAAAAAACCCGGAAAATGGGAATGGAACCCTTGGATTTGTATATTCGATAGCCTAAATTGTGTTTCAGAATCATGGAACCAAGGGAAATGCATGCCCTACCAATGAGCTTCATAGTTAATTAATTAATCAGCCGCTAATAATTAATATTATCTTACCTTGACTAGTAAAAGGGAGAGATAATTATCTTCTTTATATGTTGTACTTTGCAAAACAATGAAAAGTCATAGCCAGTCTAATTTTCGACCAAATTAATTGTATTCTTTAAGATTAATTCACATAGGATTCCAAAGCTTTAAATCTTTGGTTTGGGGTATAAATATATAAAGGGATGGAAGAGTTTGTAGTTACATACACCAAATATAATATTTTTAATTTAATAAAAACGATATATCAAATAAAATTTTAAGAAAATACAGTTGACATAACTATAAAAAAATTAAAACGATTGGTAAAATTATAATCATAAACATCCTTTACTTAAAAGGTCACAATTAAATAATCTTTAAATTATGTTTACACACGAACCGAGTGACCCCAATGATAAAAGAATTGTTATTATTTTTTGAGATTCTGAGTTTGAGCATCATAAATGCTAAAGGTGTGAGCATTTAATATCAGTTATTGCATTGTAATTACCCGGATTAGTAAAAAAAATTATGTGTACACCCACCATTAATTAAGTTAAAAGAATTAATTGGTCAAAAAGGGAGCATGCAATTCATTAGTGTGTGTCTGTTACTACAATCCATGATCTAGCTTTTAGCAAGATTCTTTGTTTCACTTTAAGCTTGGCTTTAAGTTACTTCACCCCTCAATCCTCATTTGATTTTATTGATGTCAGTGAAGTGAAAGTACTTCCCATCTCACAATCCTAACACATTTTCTTTATCATTAATGACAGGAACGGACGTAAAAATTTATGTAAAGAGATATGAATTTAAAAAGTTATATTAAAAGTTTTATGAGGTACGGAATTATGAAATTTTAGATGGTACGAAATTAAATAATCAATAAAAAATCTAAAGTATAAGAGAATTTGAAAATTCATGTGGTGCGATCGCATCCCAACACCCATTCGGTTCATCCCTATTTAGTCATTAACGCCGACAACCATTTAATTATAATTATTAATAGGGTAAACTACACAAATGGTCCATTGATCATAAGGTATTGCTTTATTGAGTCAGCTGATTAATAAAAGTTATAAAATGATCCCTAACCATAAGATGTTTTGTTGAGTCTCCTGTCTATTGAAAGTTACAAAATGGTCACTTGCCTATTTATTGTGTTCCAAACTCATCCTTTTTTTTTTAAAAGTGATGACAATTTGAGTTGGACGTTAACCTAGTGAATGTGATATAATAAAATTCGATCTCAGAATCTCAAAGACTATTATATCCCAGTCAACATGTTAACGTCCAACTCAAACTGTCATCAATTTTTAACTGAAAAAGACAAGTTCGGAACACAGTTAGTAGTCCATTTTGTAACTTTTAATAATTTGAGGACTCAACAAAGTAACGTCCTATAATTAGAGGACCATTTTGTAAACAAGTTTTGATTTGTTATGGATGCATTTGCCCCCATTTTCAGTGCACTAGCTGCAATCATTGTTCAACAATGATGGGAATATGAGAGATTTGTTGGCTCTATTCAGTGGTGGAAGGATCCATGATTGGTGTACCAATCATCCCATGATGGGACCATAAACAAAATAAAATCAACAACTTGTTTAAGATATTGAACAACTATCAACCTACAATATTCTGTAAATTAATCTGAAATTAAATTTTCTAAAACACTTTAATCAGTGTTAAACCTAATAAGATTAAGGATATTGAATAGCCCAAAAGCAACAAAG
The DNA here is from genome assembly GCF_006381635.1 of Hibiscus syriacus. Taxonomy (NCBI): domain Eukaryota; kingdom Viridiplantae; phylum Streptophyta; class Magnoliopsida; order Malvales; family Malvaceae; genus Hibiscus; species Hibiscus syriacus. Next base: position 331,305 of record NW_024062781.1, on the reverse strand, counting down.
AAAAGAAAAAGGCAACTGATGGGGGTAAATTGCTAGATGAAAGAAGAGCACAATCATGATTTTAAAACATCCTTTAGGGCCCCTCAAAAGCCCCTTGAAAACCGAAGAAATTTGGTTCACTTTGAGATGGTAAATGATTTGAAAAATTCAACACTGTGATGGTCAACATTGAAGGCAAAGGAGAAAAATAAAAGCCCTTTTTTATATAAAAAAAAGGAAATAAATCCAAATTCAAAGCATGGAAATATGAAAAACTTTTTAAAGCAATGCTTTTTTAGGTTTTCTTTTATTTATTTAAAGTAATAGCTTTTGAAAACCAAGCATGTTGAATCTGGTTAAAGTTTATGCCTTTTTAATCCTTTTAGAAAACCATTTTTACAGTTGCCAGCTGCACTGTTTTGCAAAAGCTTGATGAGGGATTTTTTTCTCGTGCAATTTTCACAGTGGCAAATCTCGATAAAAATTGTTAGTTAACAAATAGTTAATATTCTAAAATAAGAATCTTTTATTGTAAAATAAAATATTATGAGTCAAAATACTTTTAAAAAAATAAGAATTAAAATGAATATTTAATTCAACATTTATATTTTTGTACCTTAAAATAAAAAGTACGACACTATAATACTACAAAAGCGAAATAAAAACTAAAATAACGATTAAACGGACGGTTTTTTTTTTTTTACAATATACCAATATTTTTTTTCTTCATATGAGATGGTGTTTGGTCCAAGGCTGAACCCAGGTTTTTTCTCCGCAGGTCACCTTTCATTGGTCTTGGGCTTTACAAACAATAAATGGCAAGTCAAATCCTGCACTCTCCCCTACGAGCTAACACCATAATTGAATTTATATGGATAAATTCCACTTTAGTACCTAAACTATCAGTATTGATCCGTTATAGTACCTAATCTTTCAATTTTTTTAAAACCATACCTAAAGTTTAGTTTTTGTTTCATTTTAGTACCCATATTCAAATTTTAATATTATTTTTTTGTTTAGGTATTAAAACGGACGAAAACTGATAGTTTAGGTACTAAACACATTAAATTTTTAACAATGGGTACTAGCATGAAGCAAAAATTAAAAAATTAGGTATGATTTTGAAAAAATTAAAAGTTTAGGTATTAAAACAAATCAAAATTAATAATCTAGATACTAAATGGGTAGTTTACCCTTTATTTTTTATACCCATTATCGACTACTGTAATTATGATATTATCGGTACTAGTGTGTATTCAATTATTATATTAGAAAATATAATAATTTGTAAGGTTCAAGAAAGCAACCTCACTACCTACCATTGCATTTTGAGATTTTTTTTCATTATTTTCTTTTTAAATTTACAATTTTAAAAGCCGAAGAATGAAAACATGACCAATATGTGTCCATTAAGGCTGGAAAATCGTAATTTAACTGTACAAATTTTGGTCAATGGCTTACACTATAGTATATACGATTTTTAAAAAGGTAGTGGTTGTATTTTTTTTATGGAATTAGTTAGGGTGTCACACTGTCGGCAACAACAACGAATCCGTTGTAGTCACAACCTTATTTACGTATCGGTATTATAATTAAGGTCGAACGTAAGATTTTATGTTGAGGGATAAATTTAAGTTTATAAAATTTTAGGGGAAATAAAAATATATTTTCATTAAAAAATATATAGAATAAATATAAAATATATAGTAATTTTAAATTTTCAGAGAGGACGACTCCCCACTACATCATTAAATAATTATTATGTACTTATTTTTTAAATAATATTAAATAGTTTAATAAAATAAATGAAGTTACAAGACATTTAAAAAAATTAAATTTTAAAATTTTAATATAAATTTTATCCTATTAAACTACATTATATAATTTAAAAGTTTTTTGGTAAATGATAATTATACATTTGAAATAAAATTTCAAATCATAACTAACCGCAACTGCAAGTGAAACACAATTGTCAAGATAAAGTCAACGGTCAACGTTTAACTTATCTAAACAGTCAAACCTTAAGCCCTCTCCTCAATCAGCAAAAGTAGATGGTTTTTTTCTAATGTAATTTATTAATGGTAGAAGTGCATGAAAATTTTAAATGGTGGCTATTTTGATTTTGTTTGAAATATATAAAAATGTCTGTCAATTTCCTAATTAGAGGGATTAAAAATGCAATTTAAGACATAGTTCATTTTTTTTGGAAAAATCATTTTATAAAATTTATATAAAATTTCTAAATATATATTTTATTTGTGTTGCTATCTTTCTTATCAATTTGATATTTAAATATTTGTTAGATAATTATATTTATTTTTAAAAAATAATATATGATATTATTTTTTTGATAAAATTAACTAAAATCTAATCAATTCAATTAATCTATTAAATTACTCGAATGGTTTCGTCGATTAAGAATATATTTTTGAGTAATTAATTTAATCAAATAAATAAATAAATAGTAGAATGTAATATAATCAATTCCCTTCCTGCACATTTAATCCAATGATAACCATTTCCTAAAAAAATGCTTAATTACAAAATAAGTGTTTAAGCTATATCATTTTTTAACAAGGCGTTCAATTTTTTTTAATTCATCCAAGTGTCTAACGTTACAAAATTAATACTTTATGTGTCCGATTGTAATGAACGTTAAAAAATTTTGTTAAGTGATATTGATTTTTTTTTTAAATTATTAAAAAATAATTTTTTTCAAAATTTAAAAAAATATCAAAACTTTGAAAATTCTAATTTCAACCTTATACCTATTTCGTCGCTACTTTAGCCGTCATTGCCGTTGACCGAGACTAACCCGAACACGCCTCCACCCGATAGTCATTTAACCGACAACCAGCCACCCGAAAACCTCAACGTGATTGTTCAAATCCTATATTTTAATACCCAAATTCCTAAATCAAAACTCTAAATCCTTAAAGAGTCTCAATCGGATTAAGAAATTTATTTGTCGATGTTTGTAAGCGATGATGGGGTTCATACACGAGAATTTAGATGAGGAATAACATTGGTGCTACCCTGTTGTAGTTTAATTTACGGCAGGAGAAAGGGAGAAGAGGATGATGCGTGGGTGGATTGGGGAGAGGGGCGCGTGGGTGGGGTGGGAGAATTTGTTTTTTAAATGATTTTTTAAAAATATAAAATTTTAAAATTCAATAAAAGTTTAATTTATAACGTTAAACATTAGAACGAATTTTAAAAAGTTTACAAACCTACTAAAAAACGATATATTTTGAATAATTATTTTACAATTAAGAAAAAAAAATCAATGATAACAATGGCACTAAAACGAGGATATAATAGTAAATTTCTAAATTATTTAGTATAACCTGTTGTTGGAGAGAAAATGAGTCCACCGACAAGAGCGGCAGATGCAGATGACTGGCGATAGCCGGTAAAGTTAAGAACAGGCTGTTACCAGCAAAGCAAAAATTTGTATCATATGTTGATAGTCATTTTGTATGAAAGATACTGACTAACGGTTAGCTCGATACGTGTAATAATCTTACTGGTTATAAAACTGAGGTTAGCAAGCATCAATGCATAATGATGAAAATGATCGAAGCTGAGCACAATTGGGCAACAGATAGCAACTGGTTCAGCCAGTGAAAATCGTTGCATCACAGAAAAAGAATAAAGACAATAAATGAATTTAAAAATGGAAAAATAAGTGTTAAAAAATACAAGGCATTTGAGCCCAAGATCGAGTGAACAATTCACAAAGATTATAGCTGGGAATGAGTAAAGAGAAAATGGAGATGGCGTGTTGAATGGGAGAAGATCGCCGACAGTCTTTTCTCAGCCTTCCCACATTTTTTAATATAAAACTCTTCTCTCTCGATCCGTGAAAGAAAAAAAACCATGGAAGCAAGTGCAGGAATGGTGGCCGGTTCTCACCGGAGGAACGAGTTGGTTCGGATTCGCCATGATTCCGACAGTGGGGTTTGTCTTTTAAGCTTGCCCATTTCTCATTTCGTTATTATTCTTCTGTGGATATATTTAATTTGCTTGCAGCGTTAAGATCTGAGTTTGTTATTATGGAAAGTGACTTTACAAATTACAGCTTAAGATAGTCCATTATCGTTGATCTCGATATCGGGTAGTCGTTGTTAGGATCTAAATGTTAGCAGGGTATTTTTTGACTCAAGAACTGAATGACTGGGTGCCAAGCACAATCGGATCTTTGAGATTCGGGTCTGATTTTCATCCTATAAGCTCATCTGTAGAATCGGGTCTTTCGAAGTTCACTTAATACGTTGTCTTATTCAAAATCAAAGATTTTCTGCGGCTAAAAAATTTAGAAGATTTGTAACAGCGATAATTGTTATTTCTAAATGCAGCCAAAACCGTTGAAGAACCAGAATGGACAGAGATGTCAGATCTGTGGTGATAATGTTGGAGTTGGTGCTACCGGTGATGTGTTTGTTGCTTGCAATGAGTGTGCCTTCCCTGTCTGCCGGCCTTGTTATGAGTATGAACGGAAAGACGGGACTCAGTGTTGTCCCCAATGCAAGACTAGATACAAGAGACATAAAGGTCTGTCCATTTCTTTGTTTGTTTGCCTTTGAATTCCATTTTACGATTTGGCCTCTAATATTTTCTATCATGTGCGAAGTAATTAGTATCTGAATATTTCAGGGAGCCCTCGGGTGGAGGGAGATGATGACGAGGAAGATGTTGATGATCTGGAAAATGAGTTTGATTATCCTCAAGGGCACGGTAAGGCAAGGCCGCAGTGGCAGGGTGAAGATGTGGATCTTTCTTCATCCTCAAGACATGAATCTCAACAACCAATTCCCCTTCTAACCAATGGCCGTACGGTAGGCGTTTTATGTGCTTCTGTCCCTGTTTATGCTAGGAAGTTTGCATGAACCTTACAATGCTGTGATTGTTTGTTTCTTCTTTTAATACCCTTTAATCTATCTATTGGATGGTCAAGCAGTGCTTCTCAATTACCGAGTTTCAGTGTCAAAGTTGGAAAAATCAAGTCATCCATTGTGGTTTATCATAATCAGATTTAATTGACAAAACCATTTCCTTCTTGCCTGGATTTGTAGGATTTATTATCCTCTTACTAAATTTCGTTTAAAACATTTCACATGTTCACAGCAGTTATATGCATTGCAATCTTTCTATTTCTTTTGCTCATTAGCTATTTAACTCTTATGTTATAGCCCGACATGTTTTTGTAAATGGTCATTTTTTTTCTTTATCTGATAGCCCAGCATTTTCAGGTTTCCGGAGAAATTGCTACTCCAGACAATCAATCTGTGAGAACAACTTCAGGTCCTTTGGGCCCTTCTGAAAAGAATGTTAGTTCGTCACCTTATGTTGACCCAAGGCAACCAGGTAATTACATTATTGTGTTTGTTTACTAGATCCCCCCTCCCCCCCGGAGGGTTTATTATCTGAATTGCTAATATCATCTGTTCTTGTAGTTCCGGTGAGAATCGTGGACCCGACAAAGGACTTGAATTCTTATGGCCTCGGGAATGTTGATTGGAAGGAAAGGGTTGAAAGTTGGAAACTCAAACAGGATAAAAATGTGATGCATATGAACAATAGATACCCTGAAGGGAAGGGAGATCTAGAAGGAACTGGTTCAAATGGGGAGGAACTGCAAATGTGAGTTTATCTTGTCTAGAATAAAACTTAAATCAGTTTACTATGTTACCTTGAGTGCTTTTATATATCTCCAGGGCCTTATAAATTACATGAAGTTTATAATTTTCATTTTAATTTTTTTTAACCTGCTCAATTTTTTTTGGTTAAATTTGATTTTGGAATATTGTCATTTTGTCATATTTCTATCTCCCATTGCTTCTGTCTTCACATACAGAATTAATATGTTTTTTTGCTCAGTTGATGTCATCTATGCATTTCACATTTGCATTTCTTTTTCAAGTTTAACAGTTCTTGTACTGCAGGGCTGATGATGCTCGTCAACCTTTGAGTCGTGTGGTGCCTATTTCTTCATCTCACCTGACCCCTTATCGTGTTGTCATCATTCTTCGTCTCATCATTTTGGGCTTTTTCTTGCAATATCGTGCAACACATCCAGTGAAAGATGCATATCCATTGTGGCTAACATCTGTTATCTGTGAGATTTGGTTTGCCTTATCATGGCTTCTGGATCAGTTTCCAAAATGGTATCCCATAAATCGTGAGACCTACCTTGACAGGCTAGCTTTGAGGTCAGTTCTGTTACTTCGCTGATGGGTTATTTCTTATGTGGCTGACAAACTACCTTGCTTTCTCTTTGCCTGTGTGTGGTGTGTTGCCTGTTATAATACAATTAATAGTTGGCTCTATTTTCTAGATATGACCGAGATGGGGAACCATCACAGCTAGCCCCCGTAGATGTTTTTGTCAGTACAGTGGATCCACTCAAAGAGCCTCCGCTTGTCACAGCGAACACCGTCTTGTCAATTCTTGCAGTGGATTATCCTGTGGACAAAGTAGCCTGCTATGTATCAGATGATGGTTCAGCTATGTTGACTTTTGAAGCCCTCTCTGAAACCGCGGAGTTTGCAAGGAGATGGGTGCCTTTCTGCAAGAAGCACAACATAGAGCCTAGAGCTCCTGAGTTTTACTTTGCTCAAAAGATTGATTATCTAAAGGACAAGATACAGCCTTCCTTTGTCAAAGAGCGTCGTGCAATGAAGGTCAGTGTATGGGTACATAATTATGTTTACGTGAATGTTATGTATGTCGGTTATACATTAAATGTATTTCAGAGCAATACTCCGATTTTAATAAACTTTACTGTCATGATTCTTTTTGGATATCACCAAAACATTGAGGTTATATTTGAGTGTTAGCCTAGAATTAAATTTGCATTAACATGTTGAAAATGTTGTTATATCTTGAGATTCATGAAATAGCGGTAAAATAATAGTCTATATGAATAGGTAATAATATAGGAAAGAAAATAGATTGGTAATGCATATGCCATTTTAAACATAGTTTCGTGCCTTCTTGTAAGCTTTGCTTGAAACAGTCAACACTTTCATATATTTTCTTTGTAGTTAGCCACTGCATGCATAAATAAATAACCAAAGAAATCTGCAGAAGATTTAAAGAGGGTGTTCCTACCCAAGTCCAAGACAGATTTTTAGAATATTAGACCTATAATATCTAAAGAGTTTCTTATTCCACTCGCTAGTTCCTACTAAACAAAAAAAGAAGGATGTCACATATTTTAACTTTGGTAAAGGTATATTCTTCTTTCAACAGAGAGAATATGAAGAATTCAAGGTTCGGATCAATGCCCTTGTTGCCAAAGCTCAGAAAATGCCCGAAGAAGGTTGGACCATGCAGGATGGTACGCCGTGGCCTGGAAACAACCCAAGAGATCATCCAGGAATGATACAGGTATTGTTCTTCAACTGAGTTGTAGGGCACTAAACTTGGTTCTGTGAGTACTACTATCATGGTTCTTTTCATTTTCTAATGTATTTTCTGTGGATCAACAGGTGTTTTTAGGTCACAGTGGAGGGCTTGATACTGATGGAAATGAGCTACCTCGTCTTATCTATGTTTCCCGTGAGAAGCGACCTGGCTTCCAGCACCACAAGAAAGCTGGTGCGATGAATGCTTTGGTATGCCGTTCTCAGCCCTTTTTCCAATTTCAGCATGTTTTCCTCAAGCAATCAAATATTCCCTTTGCTCTTTTGGGGGCTACCTATGAGAAAAAATGCATCATGCAACCGAAGTATTTTAGAGCATTATATTTATGTTGCATGTGATCACAATGAATATTAGCCAGTCTTTCATCAGGGATATGTCCTTTTAGATCTTCAGCACTTCCCACCAATCAGTTACGTTTTCTAATTTGGCCATCTTATTCTTCACAGATTCGAGTTTCAGCTGTTCTTACCAATGGGGCATATTTGTTGAATGTCGATTGTGATCACTACTTCAATAATAGCAAAGCTCTTAAAGAAGCAATGTGTTTCATGATGGATCCTGCATACGGAAGAAAAACATGCTATGTACAGTTCCCTCAACGTTTTGATGGTATTGACTTGCACGATCGATATGCCAACAGAAATATTGTGTTCTTTGATGTAAGACCCACTTAATTTGTCTTCAAGATGGTGTTTCTTTTCAATTACTGGTTAATGGGGAATGATATCTCAATTTGTACTTGTATTTTGCAGATTAACTTGAAAGGATTAGATGGCATCCAAGGTCCAGTCTATGTGGGAACTGGTTGTTGTTTCAACAGGCAAGCCCTATATGGTTATGATCCAGTTCTAACAGAAGCTGATTTGGAACCAAATATTATCGTTAAGAGTTGTTGTGGTTCAAGAAAGAAGGGAAAGAGTGGGAATAAAAAGTACATTGACAAGAAAAGGGCAGCTAAGAGAACTGAATCTACCATCCCCATTTTCTGTATGGAAGACATTGAGGAGGGTGTTGAAGGTGGGCATAAAACAGTGTGGGGACTCCCACTTTTGCATGGCTGCCATAAAATTTTCATTATATTGTATTTTTGCAGCATCAATAGTTTTCAAGAGTAATTGTGGTTCTAATTTCATTTATTGTTTTCTGCAGGATATGATGATGAAAGGTCTCTTCTTATGTCTCAGAAGAGCTTAGAGAAGCGGTTTGGTCAGTCCCCGGTATTTATTGCTGCTACCTTCATGGAGCAAGGAGGCATTCCACCATCAACCAATCCTGCAACTCTTTTGAAAGAAGCAATCCATGTAATTAGTTGTGGATACGAGGATAAGACTGAATGGGGCAAGGAGGTCAGTTAGAGAAGTGTCATGGTCTTTAGTAGTGCCTAACCCAGTTTCCCCTTTTATATGCACCAACACTTTTGTTTTTTTTTTCCTGTGACCAGATTGGATGGATTTATGGTTCTGTTACAGAAGATATTTTGACTGGTTTTAAGATGCATGCCCGTGGGTGGATATCAATCTATTGCATGCCTCCTCGTCCAGCATTTAAGGGATCCGCTCCTATCAATCTTTCTGATCGTTTGAACCAAGTTCTTCGATGGGCCTTGGGTTCTATTGAGATTTTGCTGAGCAGGCATTGCCCCATCTGGTATGGTTACAAAGGAAGATTGAAGCTTCTGGAGAGACTGGCATACATTAACACTATCGTTTACCCCCTTACCTCTATTCCTTTGCTTGCTTATTGTATGCTTCCAGCCTTCTGCCTTCTGACCGGAAAATTTATCATTCCCGAGGTAAGCCATTATTATAGCTTCACTTTTTGCTTTAAGATGGATTTCTACACCCTCAACCCTCTGAAACCTCTAACACTAATGTTTTCCCTCCAAATTTTATGCAGATAAGCAACTATGCTAGCATGTGGTTCATTCTCCTTTTCGTCTCCATATTCGCCACTGGAATACTTGAGCTTAGGTGGAGTGGTGTCAGTATTGAAGACTGGTGGAGAAATGAACAATTTTGGGTCATTGGTGGGACATCAGCTCATCTCTTTGCTGTTTTCCAGGGTCTTCTTAAAGTTCTTGCCGGAATAGATACCAACTTTACTGTCACTTCAAAGGCATCCGACGATGATGGCGAGTTTGCAGAGCTTTATGTTTTCAAATGGACATCACTTCTCATTCCTCCAACCACAGTACTTATTATCAACCTGGTGGGCATCGTGGCTGGTGTATCGTATGCCATAAACAGTGGTTACCAATCCTGGGGACCACTTTTCGGCAAGCTTTTCTTCGCCATCTGGGTGATTGCCCATTTGTATCCTTTCTTGAAAGGTCTGGTGGGTCGTCAGAATCGCACCCCTACAATCGTCATCGTGTGGTCTATACTTCTCGCTTCTATCTTCTCGTTGCTGTGGGTGCGCATCGACCCCTTCACATCGGATGCTACAAAAGCCGCTGCGAACGGTCAGTGTGGCATCAACTGTTAGTTTCGTTTTCGGATAATTTTGTTCCTGTAAATGCTCTCTCCCCTTCAAGCTGGCTATTGTGCGTATATAACCAAGAAGAGAGAGAGAGAAAGGCTCCAAACCATAAATTCCCAGATGGAGAGCCCTAAGAGCAAGAACCCAGATATTATTGGTGATGAAGTTTGATGATGATGATGTGTTATTTTAAATGTTCCTTGCATTGTTTTCGATTATGTAGAGATATTTATTCATCCAATGGTATTTGAAGTTTGGGTACCAATGGTATTCCTTGATGTTCTGAAATCTATTCCTAAGATTAAAATTATAAAATAAATAATTTTAAAATATATTTTATTTTATTTTATGAGATTTAAAAGTTATATTAGTATTAACCTTCAATTTATATTTTTACAATGTAATTCAATTCTAAATATTTTTGTTAATAGAGCATATTTTTATATCATTAATTTTAAAATGGTTTTTTTCAAGATTATTTTTAATTCTCTGATCTTTACTGAATTGAGGCCGTTACACTTAACATCAAATGCAATCAAGAGAATTATATTATCGAATCATTGGATCGATGGATTGTACTAAAAAAAAAAAGAAAATTCAAATAATCGATTCCATAGAAAAGCCTGGAAAACGCCGATAAAAGAGGAGGGGAAGTGGTGAGAGTGGATTGGATTAAAGGGTTTTTGAGCCCCTGTTCTCCCCCCATGGTTTGTTGGCGAGAATTGATGTGATATAAATAGTTAGGTTTTTTATTTTCTCTCTCTGAAAGACGAGAATGGTGGGAACAACAGAGGCAGTGGATTCATCAGCCTCCAACAACAAGAAGAACCGTATCCAAGTCTCCAATACCCAGAAACACCTCTTTTTCTACGTTAATCTCGCAAAGGTTCCTTCACTTGTTTTTATGTTTCTCAATTGCTCGCTCTTAGTGATTAATGAATGATTTTAGACTTCAATTTATGAGTTTGGGTTTCATTTGTTCTTCCTTTCGGAATTTTTATGTCGTTCCGTATGTGCTTGATGGATGTTTATGATCATGATGTGAAAAATTACTAGACAAATGGGAATTTTTATATGATCCAAAAAATTAAAAAAGAGGAAAGATTTTTCTTAGTTGTTTAAACTGTTAGTTTGCTCCCTTTTGGCAGAGGTACATGCAACAATACAATGAGGTGGAACTCTCTGCTCTTGGAATGGGTATTCTTTCTTCGCTCTTCCTTGCACTTTCATTCTATTCCACTTGCTAGGTTTACTCATTCGTACTTTTTTATTCGGATGTTCTTGTCAGTATTTAAGTGGTAGTTTGTTTTGGTCACCCACCATTAAAAACTTAATGCTTTGGTTCACTTTTAACTGCGGTGATCAAAACAGAATCAGAAGGTAACATTAATTTTGAAAGAAAAAAAATCGGTGATCAAAACAGAAACAAAGTAATAGGCGGTGACCAATTAGGTAGTTTACCCTTCTTATGACATGTTATCTGTTTAGCATTTGAAGGATAGAATTGTCGTATAAATTGATAGCTTCAAACATGTGTGCCTAATACATCATGGAGCTCACACACTTGTTTCTCTACCTTCCATGACTGCGATGTAATCGAAGGAACATCGTGAACAAATTGTTTTACAACACATTGCCTTGACATACAAACAATGCTACGTATACATTTATGGCATGTGATTTATGATTGTATTGCAATGTGGTTCCCTCTTGGTTTTGAATGTTGTGAAAAAAATTATCGTATGACTATCTGTTTCTCTTTATAACTCGCTTTAAATGCTTCCTCACAGCTATTTCTACTGTTGTCACCATTGCTGAGATATTGAAGAACAATTGCTTGGCCATTGAGAAAAGTGAGTTTTACCCTTAATAAAGATACCTTTTAGCTTTGATTTCATGTTGAGAACTCAAACTTAGTATTGTGATATATATGCATTATATGTCAGAAATCATGACTTCTGCCATTGTCATGAGAGAGGAATCAGGCGGACGTCCAGTACAAAAAGCAAAAGTAAGTCGAAAACGCGTACATAATGATATTCTTAAAGTTACTTTATCACATGGCTCACATTAGACTGACCACTATGGGGAATAGCTCTATACTTTTGTTTGCAAGACTATTAGACCAATTAGATAATAGATATATCGGGAGGCCTCTTGGTATTGTGTAGTTATGGAACATAACTTATATTAATTGATTGGTTAGAATGGATTAATATATAGTAAAATTCATCTGTACTATTAATTGGTCCATTTTCAAATCATTTAACAATTAACACTTAATGTAAATTCTCGTGAACATGGTTGAACTTATCTTATTGCAATTTATTATATTGTAGATTGAAATACTGCTGGGGAAATCAGAGAAGTTTGATAAGTTGATGGCAGCTGCTGCTGAGGAAGCCTTAGATAATGAGTAATGGTAAGAGAAGAATAAGATGCTCCATTAATTTTAGCATTGTGCTACATTTGTAAGCATTTTTAACAGTTCTTTTCTCGTTTGCCTGTGAGTGAAGCTTAGCCACTGTGATGAGATTTTAGGAACTTTTGTAAAAAATATTATGGCCGTTTGTTATTTAATATTCAAATTTGTTGTTAATTCCTTTCTTCTACAATGCTACATGACTTAGGCATTTGGGGATGCTTGATTTTATGCTAAAAGGGCGATCTGATCATTTAAGAAAACGAAAATAGATTATCAATAAAAAATTATAAAAAAATAATTAAATTATATGAAAATTTAAAATTTTCAAGGATGATCACCCTGTCAGTTCCTCTCGATCTATCCCTTGCTTGATTTGCTTCTATTTTTTTTCTTGCATAACACTTTCTATACACTGGAAACATGTTAAATCACTCGAGGAATAATAAAATGGATCAAAAAGTGTAACCCACTTAAACAAGTTGCTAAAACATTACTCAAGTTTTTTTCCGTTCATAAAACATAAAGTTATCTGTCTCATCTCAAGGCCAAAGAAAACAGTATGCCAACTAATTTGACTTGCATCATTATTTCTTCCCTTGCAAATGCGCAACCTGAACTAATCCCTCAACAAAAATAATTCGGCAGGAGAAAAATCTTTAAAAAAAAAAAAGATGAACCTAAAACAATATGTCGTCTCATTGTTGTGTTCCAAAAGATGAGTTATTGTTGTTCTATCTTGACCAGAAACTCTATGAGTTGTCGTCATCTTTGTCAACCAGTACCCGTTTGCATGCTTCATAACACATGAAAGAAATTCCAGCTGCAGGTACCAACTTCATGCAACTCGGACCCAGACCTTTATACAGACCATGAATCCCTTCTTGTTCGAGAATGCTTGAGAGTGCATGCACCACATTCTTGTATACCTGTCTTCCACTTAGAGTTCCAACCTGCATGTGCTTACGAGCCACCTCCAGCGGGAACGTAGCACTACTTGAAATGGCCCCAGCTAGTGATCCAATTAAAAGTGTTTCGATGTTCCCAATTTTCTCCTCTTTAGAAATTTTACGGTATAATCTCCGTAAGGTATCATATGCAAAATAATTAGTGGCAGCATACGGAATTACTCCAATGAGACTAGGAGCAAGGCCACGGTAAAGTTCAGCAGGGCCCTCCTTTCGTAGTATTTTTAAGAAAGCATCAAGTATACCATCATACATGTCCTTCTGCAAAATTAAAAGGTACTTAAGTGAACACACTTTTACTTTGTGAATTGCAAGTTCTAGATCGAGATTACCTCAATGGTTATTCGAGTCTTGACCAACTCAAGAGGATAGGTCACCAAAGTTGAGCTGACTCCAGCACAGGCCCCGGCAACTAACGAGGCAGGAATTGGAATCTTTGATTCTTCCCCAGGTTTGGGTGACAACAGCTTATTCACCGTATCGAAAGCAAATAGCTGCAGTACATGGGAAATGGATAAGAACCTGTCAGGAATAACTGCAACTCTCTTTTGACTAAACAGCACTAATATGTTTCAATATAAATAGTGCATATAATCATAATATCAGAAAGATGCAGCTTGTTGGTCCATCAGTTTAAAATGGGAGAAAAAATTCATTCTAAATTACTGCGATAATTTATTGCTTTTATTTTTAGTGAAGAACACAAGGTACTAGCATTCATTTGATACCTACAGGGATAGAACTTGCAAAACTATTCTTAGCAACAAGCCAACAACCAAACACCAATGTGGATAGTAATATGAAGAAAAGCGTAGGTTCACATTCACACTTGGAAAAGCTTGCTTAAAACCTATGATTCATGGTTTCTACCTTATTTAGTCGAGGAATTGAAGTAAACAACCACAACCAAAGATGACCAAGTAGTAAAAAGCATAGAACTCATGGCAGCAAGGCTCAAGTGATCTATGAAAAACAATGCCCATACTTTTCTTGTCCACTTCTGTCGTATGTTTCAAAGTTTAATCATTGAGAACATAAGAGCAAAAAAGAACACTGTTGCAGAATAAGAAAAATGCATCAAAAGGCTTGTTTACAACCTAGTCGTACAAAAAGAAGATTTAATAATCAACAATAACAATATAACAGATGTTTGAGAGTAGAATTTACGCCAACAGCCCAACATGATCGACCTACATGCTAAAATAATTACATTTTCAATGGTTTCACATATCTCCTTAGTCAATTACATATTATTATATTTTAAACCTAAACCAATTGCATATTCAGTTGATGATATTTAACCAGATAGAAGAAAGTGTCAGCAAGTAGATGTTTACGAGATATTTTATATTTATACTCAATCTTGTGATGAAAAGAATAAGAAGATGCAAAAAATAACAAAAGAAACAACAGCAACAGACAATGTGACATGGAAACATCATTCAGTGAGAATTATTTGGCTTCGGATGGAGCAGAAAGCATAGTGTGTTCATTATGATGGAAGTTCTTTTAGGAATAATAGAACCATAAAGAAGACTATTCTTAGTCAATTTCGGATGGAGCAGAAAGCATAGTGTGTTCATTATGATGGAAGTTCTTTTAGGAATAATAGAACCATAAAGAAGACTATTCTTAGTCAATTACATATTCAATTGATGATATTCAACCACCATATATATGACATGTCCAGAAAATAGAACAGAACGAAAAAACTTTCTAGCCATTTTATTTACTGTTTCATAGTAGTGTCATCCAAGAATAGTTAGCACCGAAAGACCCTTCAAGGGATTCACGAAATACCATAGTGACCGGCGCCTGTATATTTACCACTATTTTTATCAAATTGCTTATCCAAAGTAATTATTCAACCGATCAGAAAACAACCACTCACTTTGATCTAGTTAAGGTAACAATCTACACTTTGGCTTGAACAGTTAGTATTGTTAACATGAAATAATAAAGAAACCAATTCAATTAGACAAACACTAAATAAAACAAGAAATTCCAGTGGGTGCGAAATTAGATAATCAATAGAAACTACAAAGAAAATACCTAAACTATATGAGAATTTGAACCAATAACAAACATGGGAAAGGTTGACATCGAGAAACATAAGCTAAAACACGAAAACACTATCATTTAAATGAACCAATATTACTTTATAGTGCATAAAGGGCATCAGAAAACTCAAAGCCAAGCAACCAGCAGAGCAATATCCAGTACCACAAAATGAAAAAACAAACAAACTGGATAGCATTCATAAAATAACATTTGCAATTCAGGGATTCATTACCTCAATGGCCTTGCTAGGTGCAACTCGAATCACATTAACAAGATTACCCCTAAATAAGCCTTTCCACCCATCAGTCTGCAATATATTATGGAACACCTCATTTGTAGAATTCCCACTGCTCCCAACCATCAAATGCGTCCTTATTGTCTCTAGTGGCGCAACGCAAGTCCTTGAAACAGCCCCGGCGATGCCACCGCTTATTAACCTTCTTAATGAAGGATCGGAAACCTTGATTTTCAGTTTTAGGCCACCTTTCTTTTTCTTCTTCTTTTTCGACGCTGCTTCATCTTCCAGCCATCCTACAACCCGGACCGGTAAATACTTGGCAAACAAATCGGAAAATGGAGGTTTGGTCCCACCATTGTCAGGGGGATTTGGAGAGTTGGGCGAAACGCCAAATCCCATTCCCATTTGACCAACGCTTGCAAATAAGCCGCCTGGATAAGAGCTATTCGGTTCGAGGCTCCATTGAGACCCCAAATCACATATGGAGAAAAACCCATATCTCTTATCATCAAACAACGCCATTCCTTTCTTGCTCATAATTGAAAAATAGCAAAATTAAAAATAAAAACAGAGAAAATTGCTAGAAAAAATAAAACGCCTTTGTTCTAAGGCTATTCAATCCGTTTTTCCATTGCTTCAAGAAAACTGAGGGCGATTGTGAAGTAAGTAATCGATTTTGAACAAACAGGAACGTAAAACCCCATTTTCAAGAAGAGGGTGTAAGAAAAAACGAAAACTTGCGAAGAATCCAAAGAAAAGAAGCGATAGAAACAACAGATGGATGAAATTTTAACAACCCTTAAAATGGAAGGGGGAAATACTAAAACAAAAGGAATGGTAGGTAGGTGAGTGAATCCGATTCTCGCAGGCAAGGGTTTCCTTTTTCCTCTTTCCCTTCTCTTATATTAGAAAATCAGCACTCAGAAAAGGAAAGTATATTAAATATTAAAATAGTAGGTCTGCTTTGATTTGGTAGGTAGGGTAGAGTGGAAGGGAAGATGCCGATGTTAGGTTTTTGTTCTTCCAAATTCCGCTCAGCGATTCTGAAGCTGCTCCGCTGGAGATTTCAGTAAATTGCTGTGTTCTTTAATATCGATTTGTACGCGAAACAGGGCAAAGGAATCCATTTATTACTAGAATTTTAGAACTCTATTTTGGCTCCATCTCCATAGCTAGCTTTGCACTTTATATATATATATATATATATTTGCAGTGATATTAGCGCCAATTTAGTGCTATTATTATAGAGCATAGCGACGCTCCAAGAGCCACTCGATCCAGTCTACATAACAAGGCGAAGCAAAGTATAGCAGATTCTCAAATCATGCACATACATATATTACCCCATGTAGGGGACTTGCATTTCAGTGTAAAACAAGTGTTTTACATTTTCTTAATGTGCGGTTGAGATTTAAAACATTCCTTTTTATCTCTTTTGATTCTTTTTAATTATCATTCCATCTCTTTTATAGTTCCCTTGAAGGTTTTTCTCATGTTTGGAAAAGGGAATCAAACTGCAGATTGGGTGGCGTGTACCACAAGGGTCAATAGCTCGATGGGCATACGATCCCCTGTTAAATTTCTCTATCTTAACTGTAATGCTTGATTCTCACCAATGACCCTGGGTTTGACAAAAAAAATGTTCATATTACATTAGATTTCAGTTCGGATAATTATGATTAATTGAAATGACAGATAAATTTCTGTTTTAACTCTAATAAATTAGGTATGAAAAGGGTGGAATTGATTCCAAAGTTTAGGGGGAGAGAAGTAAAATTCACAATTAATACTGCTCTTATTGTCTGTTATTGATGATATCAAGAGATATATGGCACATCTTTTTTTCCCTTAACATCGACCACAAATATTAATATTGAATTCAGAATCGGAATCATTTGCTAAGTACCCCCTCACCCTCTCCAGTCTCAGTACCCTTGTAAATAAAAAGACCAAACCAGTAACTAAAACGGGCACACACCACACAATAAAATGCAAGAAATTGTTATAGATCCAAACTCTAACTTTCATGCATATATATATATATATAATGCAGGTCGTTTTAACTGCCTACCACTCCATAGTTTTAATGGGTTTTCACTTTGATTAGAGGGAACAAACATAAAAACTGAGATTTATGGGACAAAGTTCAACAATAAACTAAATAAATAGCTCGGTCAAAAAAATATAAAATACAAAACTAGATCCCCTTTAAGGAACTTCATGTATTAGCCAAAGGGCAAAATACATGGCATTTATGTTTGTTTTTTCTTTCCCTCAATAAAACACCTCTATGAACCCGGAGAAAAAATATGACTCGATAAAAAATTACCTGTCATTGGCAGGAAGATGCACTATATCAATCAAAATTACTCCAAGGGGGAAACTTCAGTGGAGGACGATATATTTAAGTGGTAATAGAAAGCACTAGGCCTTGTGCACGGATGGATGGATAGTAACTAAAAAGAGAGTGTAAAATCTAGAATAGATTCTTACAGGCCTCAACCTCGGTCGCCTGTGCATCCAACAGCGCTTTCCCCCAAGGATCTGAGCTAACGATTCTCATTGTTGCATCGAACACAGCTTTCTGGTAGAAGTCATCTTCCATTTTCTTGAGGATTTCCTTCACTACCTTGAAATCTAAACCCCCAGACAAAAACAAGTTTCCCGATTATTTCTCCAAAATTATTTGGTGCTTTTGGTAAGTCGATGCCAACATCATCCAACAAAGCACCATAGAGAAGGCATCCAGTCCCAATGTCTCTAGCTGTGAGAACTTTCTTTGTAAACAAGTACTCCAGAAGCTTTGAAACTGGTTCTACACAAGGCGGGCTTTTCTCCAAGGCAATGGAGATCGCTTCTTTAACGACTTCAGGGTGGTATGCTGGAGACTTTAGTTCCTCCACGCACTGCAATGCTTCATCCAGCAACCTAATGCTGAAATATTCCGCCAACAGTGCCCGTGTTTTTCTCAGAAGATCATCTGGGTTAAGTCTGGCAGCATGAGTTGGTGGTGGGGACACAGCAGTCACTGGAGCAGGTTTGGTAGAAAGAGAAGGTTGTGCAACAGGCTCAACTCCTAAATTTAAGTTGGATGGCCTAGCAGGAGGGGTAGAACTACCCTGCAACAGGGCACTTGTCCTACCACTCATCAAACCACTGCTACCTTGAGGTAACAGCCTTGGATTCATAGGTGTCGACTTATTGGTTGATGCTGACGGGACACGCCCTCCAGGCTGTGTACCAATTCCATTGCCCCTTGGCATGGAGCGGGTTTTGGGAACCTCCCAATTACCATCGTCCATTCCAGGCATACCAGGCATCCTCCTAGTTCCTGGCATTCCAGGCATCATACCCCCAGGACCAGGACTCACTGGACCAACAGAAACAACACGACTATTCCTCATACTTGCAGTAGCACCTGGGCGCAGCCCAAGATTTTTTTCAGCCTCCGAATGGATTTCTGTAATTGTTTTGGCTTTCACCTACAAAAATCAATACAAAAAAGAGATCAAAACCCATCAAAATGGGCATGTCAACCGTCTATCAAATCCAAAACAAAAATATTGATGCTCTTCATAAATTACCTCCTCACGTCTGGGAACCCAGTTGTTTGCACGTAGATCAAGGACATCACGAACCATAAATCTCAATCTTGGTGCAAGCTGAGGATTTGTAGTCAATTCCTTCATTCTGTTGATGTAGGAATCATTTATGCGCCGTGATTTTGGACTCTCATCAAGCTGTTTGCCAATAATGATGAAAAACTGACAAATGGCTTCAACATTCTCCTCAGAAGGACAAACTTTAGTATCAGGACCCAAGAGCTTCTGTTCATCATAATAACCAAAATACACACACACATATATTAGTAAATTACTAAAAACCAAGTCCGATTCATAAAACCATGAGAAAAGAAGTATCATCAACAACCTGTACAATGTGATGCACAATCTTCTCAGGTACCATTTTCTGCTTCAGAAGCTCACCAATTAAACGAATATTTCCAAGAGTCCGAAGCTTGACTATCCTTTCTTTATCTCTACGCTCCATCTCTTGTTCAGGGGTAATCATCTGCCCCACTTCTTGCCTAAGCCTGTCAGCCCCCTCAAATGCCTCCTGACAGTTATTCAAGAGGACTCGCTTAAATGTGATCTCTTTTCCACCAGGTTCATCGGATGGGAATGAAGGGAGCTTATTGTTAAGATCAGAACACAAAAGAGCATACATAGGACAAAAAGTGGGCTCCAGTACAGCCTTATCAAAAATCAGAGAAATAACACCCTATAAAGAGAGGGAGATATCATCAGTAATACATTTACACAAATAGAGTATACAAACATATGTAACAAAAAAGAACAGAGATGAAAAAAACAATAACCTTCAAGATATCGGCAGATGTGACACCAGAATTAAGTAGTTGACCCTTCAGAAGATCATACTTCTCAGGAGTCAATTTGTTCAGTATTCTGCACATATAACACAGCCATTCAGAAATAGCAGTAATTCATTGCTAAAATTATGAATTAGTTGCAGATGAAGGATTAAACTCAACAAAATCAAAACCACTTAAGCAAGCTTGTAAGTTTTTTTTAATGGAAGACGTGGCAGCATGAACTGTAGTAATCATAATTCATAAGGTACATTTGCATTTGACTCTTTATGAAAAAAAATGCATTTGACACTATTGTCAAATTTTGTCAGAATGAAAGCATCCCAAGTTCAGCAGCAACAAAAATTAAAAGTTCTAACACCAGCCACTCTGAACACTATTGAACTTGGAATTCAAGAACTCAACTAGACCATAGCAGATTCCAACGACATTCATGGAAATGCCTTGTTTCAGTAATATAACACACTACAATGTGTGTTTGCTACAAATACTATTAGGTTGCCATTGTGTTAAATTTAAAACTAGAACAGTGAATAATAAGATAAATGAAAGCAAGGTCTACTTTATGGTTTATCAATAGGAATCAGAGATAAATATGTAATGCAAGAAACCTCCTTTTATGGTTTATCTTCACAGAAATCAATGACTTGCAAGATGCAAGAAATATATTTAATATATTTACCCTTTCACAGTCTTTAGAACATGCTCTTTCTCGGAAAGAGCTCCCCTTCTCACTGACCATGGCAACTCCGCCCTAACCAACGCTGGAGCTGGTCCTCCCTGGTTCAACAAAGGAAACAGAATCTTAATGCCAAATTTGAATTACAGACAGATTGCTAGAGGGGTAAACATGGTTCTTACAATAACAGAATGAATACAAAGAAGCTAATATGAAGAGACCATAAGTGGCATAGTTCCTAGAATGCTATCACTTTGGGAAAATTGAAAATAATGCAATGAAAATGAGCAGATGAGTTAATAAACAGAATAAAAGAAAATCCTAAATGCATAGTTACCAAGTCTGTTGACCCATCTAATTATTATACATAAACCATTTTTAAAATAACTTGAGAACTGATTGAACCGTTGTTTTCTGATAGACCTAAATACATAAAGGTCAAGCTGTTAAGTGGAGCACAACTGCCAATGCCAGCACTAACGTCCAATGTAAATTCACCTATAGAAAGTTAAATTGACTGTGAAACCCATCACAAAGTGCCTTGAATACCCACCCAACAACTCCACAAAAAAGTAGCAAGCAGTCAAGAGTCAAGACAAACAATAAGAAGATGAAGACAAAGGAAATCTTATATAGACAAAGAGGGTCTCATTTGAAAAGAATTACTCCTTGGTTAGAAGAGACTTGAGCCCTTGAGAACTGAGAGTTGAGTTGATCTTGACGATTAGATTCATATCGGTTCCCCGATTCTCTATCCCGAAGTGATTCCCAAGACCTCTCCTCTCCAGTTGAAGGAAACTGTTCTGAACGATTACGCCAATCACGATTGTCAGGTTCAGAGTAACGAGTCTGAATCTGATTCGGCAGCTAGCAAAAGTTAAGAAAATATACAAGTGTTATCAAAGAATGATTCCTTGGCAGTAAGATTTGGAAATACAGGAACTTTATCAAGAAGGTTATTTGCTACCAAAATAAGACTATTGAAAAGCAAAAGTGCACTTAGAGCTTACATTGCTTTCTCCACGACTCCAGTTCTGATCTTCACCAAAGAGTTCCACTTCAATTTCTCGTTTGATTTTAAGAATCTCATCAGAAACTTCTACAGCCTAAAGTGATTGCATTATGGAAAACAGCATAATTAGAAATTCTATCAAGAAAAACCAAAGTGCCATTAGATTTCAACCCAGCAGAACTGAAACTAATTAGGAAAATGCTGAAGAACGTATTTGTCTAGCCAACTCAATATGATTGAAACAGAATGCTAACACATTGAATAACTTGCATGCAAATAAAAGGTCTAATTGTTCTTTTCAATTTGGATTTTAGAAATAAGGTGAATAAGGTCGTGCACTTACCTCCATAAGCTGTATCAGCTGGTCCCTAGTGTACCGAACACGCTCACGACCCTCAAATAGTGAGTTTCCAGCCTACAACAGTAAAGCAATTAACAACCTTGTTACTTATTACCCAAAAAAAGCATACAGTTACTTGTATAATCTATTGTATATCAATAGGAGGATGTTAAAAATATATAACTATAAAAAATTGCGAATTCTTTCATTCATAAATAATAACGTAATTTGAGAAAATAACAAGTATGCCACTAAAGAACACAAAGGATGAAGTTATAACCTCTCAACAATATAAGATATCTTAAAAATTTCATGCAATCAACAATAACATTGATAAAATCAAATCTCCCACCAAATTATCAAACAGCCGCAACACTAACATTTTGAAAGAAAACTGATCTTAAGTTCAACAATAAAACAGCTATAATAAATCCAAATCGATAAGTCTAGATTCAAGAATACTGAGAATATTTTTCAAAAATAATAAAAATATATAACCTTAATGGAAAACGAAGGAGTAGCACCGCCATGCGGACGAAAAAGGGGAAGATCAGAAGAAATGGAACCAAAGGATAAAGAGGAAGAGGATGATGATGAAGAACCAAGGAGTCTGCTCCCTCGACCACCACCAGGTCTTAAGTTCAACACCGTCTGATCACCCTGCTGCATGACTCGATCTTTTCTCACGTGAGATTCAATTTCCGGCCGCCCAATAAAAAAACAAAGAACCCAGCGATACGTAAACGCTGAATCTGAAAGAGAAAAAAAGAGATTTGATAATTAGAGAGTAAGGGAGATGAAAGTAAGTTTCTTTTCTTCTCTCTTCTGCGGGAGCGCCAAGAAGAGGAGAAACTGTGTGTGTGAAGACGCTAGAGATGAAAAACAAACCCTTGTTTTGGAAAGGGTTTTTCCTACTCTTTTTCTGTTTAGTCATTCTCTTTTATCTATGAATCCGATCCTGAATTAATATTTTATGCGTAATTACATCACTATCCTTCCGGATTCTTTCGGAGTTCGGGACTTACCTAGATTTCTTTAGTTTTATTTGACACTTTTACCCTTAGCTCTTCTTAGTAATTATTAAATTAGGTCTACTTTATTTAATAAAAAAAGTATATACATCAAGTAAAATGAAGATCTTTATATTAATAATTTGATCGAATTTTAGGTTAAACAAAATCTTTTTTTCCTTATTTCAAATTACTCTACTTCTAAACCTTAACGGCTTTTTCCTTCTCTTCTCTTTTTTTTATTTATTAATTTGTATCAATTTTATTAATTAATTTATTTTTTTTTCTTTAATTTTATTTAACTGACAGTGACACCGATTTTTATACTAGTTATAGCCCGTCAGTTATCTTTTTTTATTTATTTTTTAATTTTTTAATAAGAATAATTGTTTTTGTGACATGTTCTATGTTTTTATGATACATTTTATCTCAACTTTTGTGACACGTTTTTATCCGTCTTTTGGTAGTTTACGTTTTTTCCGTTATTTTCGTTTATCTTTTTTTTTTCAGAGTTGGATTTGACTTCGCCATGACTGATCAAGATGCCGTTTATTTATTAACATGATGATCTTCCCTGCTTTGGACCCTCGGATTAATTTGGATACGTGTTTTACGTTCGTAGATAGTTTTTTCACGTCGATTGACTTTGATTTGCGATTTGTCGGTGATCTATCAGTAGTTTCATCTCCTTTTGTGGTTTACTTTCCGATGCGATCAAATTTGTTCGTATATTTATTTTGTTCGAGCTTTTTAGTTAGGTTTTTAACATTTTCCTTATTTAGTCCATGTGTGATCTAGGTGGCTAGTTTTTGTATCAATGATTATAGGAAAATATCATAAATATAATTTTATTTTACGTTTACATTATACTTGTAAATCTTCATTGTATTTTCTATTTTTAATAAAACTAACTACTTTCTATCAAAATATCTTTTTCTCTTTGGTTACCTGAATAAATCATTTCAAACTTGTAAAGATCGATACATGAAAATATAATCCCAGTGTTAATTAATATCTATTACATGGTATGCAACAAGATGTTCTCTCCAAAATATTTTGTTGTCAGTTGTAACAATGGTGCATAGAAATAAATGTTTTTAGATCAGGGAAAACATCTCTTTATCAATGACACAATTAAAATAAAATAATTTCATACTATTTTATAAAAATGCAAAGAATATAGTGTCTTTACTCATGCATGGATAACATACGTTTAAATTATGTGTTTTAAATATAAAAAATAATAGTATTAATTATATAGTAATCTCATTAAATTTATTAAATGATCTTTATTATAATCATAAATATTTTAAATTGTAATATTTTAATGTTTTATTAGATATTTATTAAAATCTTAAACTAATAAAAAGATACGTTAAGAATCACATTATTAAAATTATGTTATTCACATTCATAAATATGATGAAACGTTATGTACAATAATTACTTAGGTAATAAATATAACACAAAATTACTTATTGAGTTATAATTACATATTCATTAACTTATATTAATTATTAGAAAAATATAAAATTGCGAAGCGTCATCAAAATTTCTCATTTGATAAAATATTATTTACACTAATTACTTTTTATTAAATAAATACAATATAAAGATATAAATTAAATCTTATTTCGATTAACATTGTTATTATAATATATATAAGATATGAATTTGAACGCATATTTTTTTTTATTTATAACTAATGAAAATTCTAAATAACTTAAAACGTTGTAAAAAAATTATAACACAAAAGTTTCGAAGCGAAGAAACTTTTGTTTTTCAAAATTTGAGCTAAACTGCCTAAAATTTGCTTTGGTCAAACGATGCTTGAAGTTTAGGTATATTTTTAACCAAAAAAACAGGTACTACATGAAAAAGAAAACATATATACTCTAGCTTATTAGATACATTTTTAAATATAATTTGATAAAATTTCTATCGTACAAGGACCTACAATAGCAGCTGAGAGGGTAGGAAAGTAATTTCTGGAATCTACTTATCCGTCACCACTTGTCACTTGGTGATTTTACCAAATATTACTGGGTAATAATTACGTGTCAACCACCCTTTCTTCTAATATTACCGATCTAGCACCTTTATGACAAGGCGCAGATCGTCATCCTTACCTTCGTGAGGTTTTGTCAGAGCTAGCACCACGTAAAGGAAGGTGCAGATTGTCATCCGCGCCTTATCTGACTTTTGATATATACGAAAGGGTCGAATCATGAAACGTGTCTTCCATAGCTCCACATCATCCCTAAAAGCATTTTAAAATATATACTTTAAAAAATTAAAAAAATAAAATTAAATAGACTAACATCGTAATTTAATACATATTAGTTCCATGAGTTGAAGAGCTTACTGAGGTTAACATATATAGACATATTAGAGTGTTTAGGTTATATTTCTTGATAATGTGAGATAAAAGTTAAAATGTGCATTTCTTGACAATGTGTTTAGGTTATGTTTCCATGAGTTACCTTCGATCGTTTTCATTACATTTTTATTTCAATTATATACATATAAATGTAATAAGAATTTGATAAATTATTATTTGTTTAATTTTTAAGTTACCTTATATCAACCCAAAAAATAAAAGTGAAAAAATAATTGATTAATTACTTAGTATTAGATCATGTCTAAATGTCTAAATATGATCCTATATTAATAATGATTATGTATAAGCGTAAATAAGATATTTGATGTAAGTTTGAAGTCATTTTCTAATTTATTTATAGATTTTCTAGATTTAAGTAGCAATATTATTCATAAATTATTGACATCGTAAGAACATTTGTTAAAACCCTAATCCTTTTGAAGTCATCAGTGTGAAGTGGCTATGTTTCTATAAGATTTGTTAAAATCCCAAAGATTCATTAACCTTAATTTCTCTGAACACCCTCACCTATTCTAAGCCTAAACATATATTATAAATATCAACTTTTTCAATCATTCTAAACACACTAAAAATGAGTACATTTAATTTCTTACTTATTTTATCTATAACTTTGAATTTGTTAAGCGTTTATGTCGAGAATTATTGTTGATTCATGCGTTTTATTTCTTATAACATAAAATTTTGTTGAATCTTAATAGATACATTATACGATAAAATATTCTCCTCAAGATGTTATTTTATGCAAGTCTTAAATTATTTATCTCGCATCTTAATTTATTGATTTAGTACAATATTTATAATAATTTATGTGTATTTTTAATCCCAAAATTTTGTATAATATTCCCAAAATTTATATATAATCAAACTTACTTCAAACGTTGATGATATAGTAGTAACATGATGTAATACTAAGTAATTAATCAGTTATTTTTTGAGTTGATATAAGGTAACTTAAAAATTAAACAAATAATAATTTATCAACTTCTTATTACATTTATATGTATATAATTGAAATAAAAATGTAATGAAAACGATTAAAGATAACTCATGAAAACATAACCTAAACACATTATCAATAAATACACTTTTTAGCTTTTATCTCACATTATCAAGAAACATAATTTAAACACTCTAATAAGCCTATATAAGTTAACCCCATTAAGCTCTTCAATTTATGAAACTATATATATATATATTAAATTACGATGTTAGTCTCTATAGTTTTTTTAAAAAAAATTAAAGCATATATTTTTAAAAATGATTTTAGGGATGATGTGGACCTATAAAAGGTGCGTTTCATGATCCGTGCCTTTCGTATATGTCAGATGTTCAACTAAGGCGTGGATGACGATTCATGTCTTCCCTTACGTGGCTTCAGTTCGGACAAAACTTCGCAAAGGCGCAAATGGTCAAAAAAGGTGTTAAATCCCTAATATCAAAAGTAAATGTGTCTATCATATAATTATTACTTGTACGAGTGATATTTCGATAAAATCACATTGTCACTTACATCATCTTTCACGTATGGCAGGTTGTTAACACAATCATATAAGGAGAAAAATGGTACTCTGAAAATCTTTCATTTCGGTTTATTATTATTATTAGGATAAATTACTCATTTAATATTTAAATTATCATTTTTAATCTGTTTTAGTATTTATATTTTTAATTTTTTTAAAATCATTTCTAAAATTTAGTTTTTTTTTTCTTCGTTTCAATAACTCATTCAAAATTTAACGTTAAAGGCTTGAAAAGAATTGAAAATTTAGGTACTAAAATGGGCCAAAACTAATAATTTAAGTATTAAATGCATTAAGTTTTTAACGGCGGATACTAAAATGAAATAAAAACTAAACGTTATGAATAATTTAAAAAAAATGAAAGTTTAAATATTAAAATGAATCAAAACTACTAGTTTATATACTAAATATGTAGTATTCTATTAATGTGAACTATTGTATTTTAAAACTAGGGTAAAGAATAGAAAATAGTCCTTGTACTTTTAGGGCGCTTACATTTTGGTCAATCAACTTTTGAAACTTGTAATACAATCATCTAACTTTTAATTCGTTTCCATTACTGTCCATACCGTTATATTCCGTTAGTTTTTGCTAACTTGACAATTAACCCTCCGTTAACCTTTTTTTTTTGTTGACGTGGTAGCTTCTTCTTCTTCTTTCTAGATCCATTCACTGCAACAATGGGTGCAACAGCAACATGCCTCGGCTATGTTCAAACATTTTTCCAGAAAAAAAAATCCATTACCGTTCTCATTGATACCAGCAAGGAACAATTGGTTGCAACAGAATATACACACAACCACAATTTCCGGGAAAATATACAGAAGTAATGTATTGCCTCAAGATAAAAAGTACATGCAATGCATTGGCAGGTTCTTACACCAAACAATGACAGTATTGCACCACTATCAACTTGTTTGAGATAGTTGTCGATATCCTCTGTTACAATCAGAATTCTATCGGCAAAAGTAACTTCAATTTTTCGAACTTGAGTATCATCTAGGTCCATCAATCACAACCTCCAATTCCCTCTTGCCATACCTTCTACCCTCTGCATTAGCTTCCCTACACCACACCACACCACAAAGTAGAATATCAACCAAGCAACCATGAAATACACCTCCAAAACTGCCAGAACAACATTAGCGAAAAGCTGCCCTCCTATAAAAGTCAAAACCCGAGTAGCGAAAGATCCACCTAAGATAGCTTCATAACACTTGATTTGTATAGCTTGGCTCAACATTGTTGACAACAAGTAACATCCGTCTCTAATAATTTCCCTCCCCGTTCTTCTCGGATCTTCAATGGCAATCCAAGGAGCTAATGAGAAAGCAAATGAAACTAAAGTATCCACCAAGAACCATGTAAACAGAAACCCATAAATCTCCTTCTCGAAACCGCTAGTCCAAAGAGACATGACAGAAAAAGGCATGATCTTTAACCTGACAAAAAGCTTGAAAAACGAGTAGTGATTCTTAATTTCTCCAAAATACCATAATCCAAGAAGCTAACTCACGGCGTCTCTTACCGCCCATTTCATTTAAATCAAGCCGGTGAGCCTTTTTAAACCCATTTTTGACTCGTCTCAAAAAGCTACTGTAACACTCGTATACGTCTCGAAATACGAGTTAAAAAAACCATATTAATTTGACAAACATTCACTTAACATTAATGTTTAAAATTTTGTTTTGTTTTAAAGCATTCTTATTTTAACTTCAAATTATTTTCTTAATCACATAAAATAATAAATTAATATTTAAACATTGAAAAACAAATCTTTTTTCAGGTGGAGATTAGGCATTTTAGTGTTGTTTTATAAATTATATAATATTGACTAAACACTGCTTTTTTTAAATTATTTTAAACTTGGTAAATTATTCATTCATAAATACGGATATAACTAATCTAATAAAAATAAAGTGGTCTTAATTTACTATTACAGACCATTTAAAATAAAACTGATAAAGCATACTAGTAACATAAATATACATGCCACTGTTAGTCAAAAATAACAGCAAAAAGGCCTTACTGACACTGATAATGGATGATCTCTAAAAAGATGCTCGGAAGGTTCTTCACTGCACGTCCATACCTATATATGAACCTATGCATGAAAATCATTACGCACTAAGAATAACTTAGTGAGACAGTAATAAGCTAAGGTGACGTAAAACATAAAAATATCACAATTAAAATAAAACGTTAAAACTAATTTAAATTAAGTATTAAACTTTCAAACCGACTTATCTAAGCAGATTTCTTCCTCATAACCTGAAACTCAACTTATTTCATGATCTAATAAATATTCATGATAAACAATATCAGACTAATAATCATATCATATTTCTACCAACTTAACGTATTCGTAATTTTCATAATTAATTTTCAAAACCCAATGTATATATAAGAGAATATAATGTACGTGAGTAGAACATAAAGTGCACACTAAGCACATCACGGTGCCAATCATAACCGATCATAGTATGCACTCCATGTGCAATCATAACATGACATGAGCACCAAAGGTGCGAATCATAATGTACATAAAGGTATCATAACTTAACTTGAATGAACTCAACTTAATGGCATGTCAAATATACATACGACTCTCAATGCAACATACAATGAACTTTTAGACCATAATATAATCATTTAATATTTCAACATCTTAAAAATAATAACGTTGAAAATGTGTGTCAACATAAAAATAGCACTTGAGCAATTCATACCCTAAATCATTCATAAATCTTGATGAAAATATTATGTAAATAATCCATAATTAAAAAATTATAAATCATACTAATAATATGAGGTTGACTTATTGCAAGTCGTCATCGATCATTACGCACTCAAATGATACTTCTACATTTAATAAACCTGCAATCAAGTCCCTATAATATTAAGACTTTTCGAATTCCACCCTCAACTTTACCAAACTTGTAATTTGATTCCAATCAACTTTCTAACTTAAAATTCCAGCATTTCAATATTAAAATTAACATTGAACACCCCAAACTTCACATTCTTGCAATAATCACAATTCTCAAAACTTGTATATTAGCCCTTTTACTAAATTAAGCTTCCAAATTTATCTTCAAATCACATAAAACACTTCTAATATCAATTCTAGATCATAAGAAATTTTCCAATAATTTCCCCCCTAATTTCTTCCTATGGTTGAATGCTTCATACTTGATAGGGTGGACTTTTTGTTCAATTTCAAGCATGAATTCAACTTATTTGAATCAAATTCATGCTATTCTAATCATCACAACATCAAATTACATCAAAATTCAATCTTTCCTTAAAACCCTAACATGGCCAAATCAACTACAAGTCTTTACACATCACTTTAATAATCATACATTCTTTAGAATTAATATCCAACACCAAAAACATAATAAACTTCCATCAAATCTTCAAAATCCATAAACTCTAATTCTCAATCTCAACACACAAGCATCTTCACCCAATAATATTTATACCAAATGATAGAGAATTTCATGTAGATTAATTCTCTATCTAATAGCTTAATCCAAAAATCAAGTGTATGGCTTCAAAAATAAAAAAATAAAATTTCTTACCTTAGAACAATGGTGCATTCAGCCTATGCTTGAAAAATGGCTGAAAATATGTCAATTTTCTTGATTATTCAATTTATTCTAGTTTTTAACAACTAATACACTTGGCATTCAACTAATATAATTGAATTTAAAATTCAATTATTAAGAAATCCCCAAAATACCATTAATGAAACTTGATATTTACCAATTGCCATTACAATATATTTAATTAAAATATTTCATAGTCAAAGTTGAACAAACTTGGTTTTGACTTTCACTTTGGCCATGAAATTTTTGAAAATTGCATTTTAAAATTTCCATTGTTCTGCCCAAACCGAAAAAGTACACTGATATGTGCTAAATTTCTATGTTATAAAATACGAAAATAATATCTCCAACACTTATCTATCATCCTTCAATTTTTTGTGAAATTCCAGTTCGATCCGATTATCTGATTTCTATACCGAACTTTATCACTTTTAACACAAATCTCGCACCAAAAATCTGATTACCACGAAAATTCTTGTTTTACACCAAATTGTTCATTTACTGGCTAAAATATATAACCTTTTAAAATTACACTTTTGGTCCCTAAACTTTTTAAAGTTTATATTTTAGCCACTAAACTTTCAAAACTTATATTTTAGTCACTAACTAAAATTTAGGGTTTTACAACCCCAAAAAGAAACAAATCTTGCAATCAAATCATTAACAATTGTAACGAAAAGAACACCCAAAACCAAAGAGTAAATCGTTGTGAACCATAGAATTACCCATCCATACGAAAATGACAATAAGTTGACGAGAAAAAAATAGTGTTACTGCATCTTGACGGCGAGGAGAAGAAGAAGAAACTACCAAATCAACAAAAAAGAATGTTATCAAATGGTTAACTTTCACGTCAGCAAAAACTAACGGAAAATAACGATAGGGACAGAAATGAAAATGAACTAAAAGTTCGATGATTGTATTGTAAGTTTCAAAAGTTAAGTGACCAAAATGCAAGTGCCCTAAAAGTTTAGGGACTATTTATATACTTTACTCTTAAAATTATCATTGTTTTACAAATTCAAACCGAAAGGTTAGGCTTTGCACTAGGGCTGTAAACGAGCCGAATCGAGTTCGAGCATTGTAAAGCTTGACTCGAACTCGAAACCATTAACTGAAGCTCGAAAAAGCTCGAAATAAAAAAAAATCTTAATCTTAACTTGATTGAAGCCTCAAACTCAAACTCAAACTTTAAATATATGAAAACTTTATACTGTTTTTTAAAAAAATCAATATATAAATGTTAATATTATTAATAATTTATTTTTTTAAATCTTAATATATTATATTTTCAAGTTGCTCACGAGCTTTTCGACTCGAGTATTAAGTAGCTTGTTTCGGCTTGTCAAGCTTGAGTCTAATCCATTCGAATTAAGTATTTATCAAGTTTTGACTAAATCGATCTCGTATAGCTCACTATATGTCTCGTTTCATTTACGATAGTAACTCTCACAATATTTAAAAGTATGCAAATGACAAATGAGATTATACCTGTTTGACTTTTTACGATATTTGTTGCACTTGCAAGGCTCCAATCATTTACAATTGGAAGTGACGAACATAAATGTTTTCACTGGGATTTGCAAATTGCAACCAAAAGGTAAGCAAATGCGTTTCCAGCAAAATTAAGTCCAGAAAATTTCTCCAAATTTAAAGTTTATTATATTATTATATCTATCGAACATATGTTTAAAATAAAGCAAAAAAAATCGAAAAATCTTAACAGGATAAAAGAATTTAAAATTTTAAATCTTGCAAAGAGAGAAATCAAGTGTTAGAGAAGAAAGTCCAGAATTACTCTCCTCTTTTACCCGTTTCTGATCCGACTTGCACTACGTAGAGATGTAGGACAACGAAATTGAAGGGTTTACGCATAAATAAGGGTAAACTACAAGGGTGACTACCAAACTAAAATAGTGACTAAATTGATAGAGTGCATAAATATTAAAGACTAAATATATAATTATGTTAATTTTATTAACGACTACATTATCACCTCTGTTAAAAATTAACGGTCAGTGGTTGGATTGAACTATTTAAATAGTTGGGTGTTTTGTTTGATTACTTTTAAACATTCGTGATCAAAATGGTTAATGACCATAGTTACGTGGACACCCATGTTGTTTACCCTATGAATAAAAAAGGGTAAACTACACATTTAGTACTTAAACTATTAGTTTTGTTCTATTTTAGTACCTAAACTTTCATTTTTTTTTAAAACTATCCTAACGTTTAGTTATGATTTCATTTTAAAACTAACGTTAGGTCTGATTTAAAAAAAATAAAATTTTACATACTAAAACATATCAAAACTAGTAGTTTAAGTACTAAACACATAATTTACCCAAGAAAATATAGCTTTAAATATTATTGACAACTTTTAGTCTAAGTGGTTTTTTTTGGGCACGCTTGTGTTTTTTCTTTAAACATTTGTTGCATTCAATTTTATGTTCAAATCATTTAATAATTCAAGTTAGGTCCAATTATTAATACTTTATTTATTGATATCTGATTTATAGATGAATTATTTTAGATCGAATTTTGAAGAGATTATAATGGGAACGACTTTTTCAACTCAGTTTGTTATATTCGTAAACACTGAAATTCAAATTTCTAATAAAAATACTTAGAAGATCTAATACCTCATTCCACTATATTAACTGGTTGATAGTTTAAATTAGATTATTTTAAAAGATTATAAGATCATTTATTAAAATAATATTAGCAGATATAGCATTTAAGTGTCTATGGTTAAACTGAAATAACAATTCTAACGACCAACTCAAAATATTGAAAAAATATATTTTCCCGATCTAATAGCAGACAAACTGCATGGTCACCATGAGCAAGTGATACCATTAGCCCGTGAGTTAAAAATATGTACTTATCGACCGAGTTAGAGACGAGCAAAACTCGATTCGACTCGAAAAATCGATTTTTTACTCAACTCGAATTGACTTTAAGTTGTAATTTCATAAACTTGACCCGACTTAAAAAAATTCAAGTTCAAACCGAGTTGTAAAATACAACTCAAATAACTCGAATAGCTTGAAATTTTTAATAATTCGTATATTGATTTTTAAGATTGAGTCGAGTATCTAGAATTTGTATGATATATGTATATCACATATGAAAAAAATATGAAAAATATATATATGTATTTTATATGGATATAAAAAAACCATTTAAATTGGGATCAAATAATACCATAATATTATACATATTTACAATTAAATTTAAACAGTATTGAGAAATAAGTAAGGAAAGAAAACTGAATAACTTCTTTATTCAATAGAGAAGAAAGATCACTTTACAATGCAACAAACGTGCTATATATATAGCACTGTAAAAGACCATGCATCTCAAGTAGCTACTTATTCGTCTAACAACCTAACAACTTCACACCATCCTTACCACATATAGCAATCAACTTTTGACACGTGTACAAGTGTAATTGTCATTCAATGTTGCTATATTCAACATTCCCTCTACTTTTTCTCTTTGTTTTCAACAAGTTGAATATTCACCCGTTCGTGAAAAATCTCAAAAGCACCTCTGGCCAAGGGTTTGGTAAAACCATCTGTAATTTGATGAAACGCTGACATAGATCGTACTTGCAATTGTTTAGCAACAATTTTCTCGCGAACGAAATGTACATCTAGATCAACATGCTTGGACTGAGCATGATAAATTGGATTGGCACTCATTGCAATAGTACCATAATTGTCACACCAGATGGTAGGAGGTGTGACCTGAACTTCTCCCAGATCTGCAAGCAAAGCACTGATCCACATTACTTTTGCAGCAACTTCAGCAAGACTTTTATACTCAGCCTCCATGGTTGAGCGTGAAACAGTCTTTTGTTTCCTAGATGACCAGGACACTAAACAATTTCAAATAAAGACACAATGACCAGACATCGACCGTCTATCATCCATATCACCACCCCAGTATGCATCAGCAAATGCAATAACTTGAAGGTCAAAACCAGCAGAAGTGAAGTCCAAGCCATAATTCAACGTGCCTGCCAAATATCGAAGAATTCTCTTAACTGCCAAAAGATGAGACTCACGAGGGGCTTGCATGTATTGAGCAACCTTGCTCACACTGAGAGCTACATCAGGTCAAGTATGACACACATACAACATTGAGCCGACAATGCTACAAAACTCATGTACATCGACTAAGAGATTGCCTGCATCATTAGACAGTTTAGTAGACACAACCATAGGAGAAGTAGTTGGTGTGACCTGTTCCATTTTCATTTTTTTCTAGCAAATCCAACACAAACTTCTTCTGACTCAACACAAGAGAGTTGGCATACCATTTAACCTCGATGCCCAAAAAATATGACAAGTCACCAAGATCCTTAAGAGAGAACTGCTTGTTGAGT
The DNA here is from genome assembly GCF_006381635.1 of Hibiscus syriacus. Lineage (NCBI taxonomy): Eukaryota > Viridiplantae > Streptophyta > Magnoliopsida > Malvales > Malvaceae > Hibiscus > Hibiscus syriacus. Next base: position 296,375 of record NW_024062781.1, on the reverse strand, counting down.
TCACAAATGACATAATATAAATCAAAGACTCTCCTGTCAAGATGACATCAACATACTCGAGAATAAATGTACGAACTTCATCCTGAGTAGCAACAAAAAGAGAACAATATACTTTGGACTCACGAAACCCTAAAGCAAGCAAACTATTACGAAGCCTAGTATGCCAATTGTGTGGCACTTGTCTCAGGCCATAAAGAGCTTTTTGAAGCTTACAAACTAGCGGAGTTGTAATACCACAAATTTTTATAATGACTAAAATGCAAGTTTTGAAAGTTTAGTGGCTAAAATATAAACTTTGAAAAGTTTTGAGACTAAAATTGTAATTTTTAAAAGTTATATATTTTACCATATAAATGATCAGTTTGGATTAAAACAAAGATTTTAGTGGGAATCAGTTTTTTTTGTATGTGATTTGTGTTAAAAGTTATAAAGCGGTAAAATTTGGTAATCAAATCGAACCGAAATTTTACGAAAATTTGAAGGATGTTAGGAAATGGTTGGAAATATTATTTTCATATTTTAGATCAGATAAATTTGGCACAAAAAATGCAATTTTTCAGATTTGATCGAACTGTGGAATTTTAGTGACTAAAATGCAATTTTTGAAATTTGCATGGCCAAATTCGAAATTCAAAATCAATTTAATTCATCTTTGACCAAGGAATATTTTAATGTATGATATGACAATGACATTTGGTAATTTTCAAGATTTATTAAGGGTATTTTTTAGATTTCTCATTAATTGAATTTTAAATTCAATTAATTAAATAAATGCCAAGTGTCTTATCTTTTAAATACTACTAGAAAACTCAAGAGAATTAGCACATTTTAATCTTATTCCTTCACTTGGCTGAAACTTCAAGCCCTCCCTAGGTAATATTTTGATTTTTGATTTTTGAAACAATATATTTGATTTTTGGATTTAGCTATTAGATAGAGAAATAATCTACATGAAATTCTCTATCATTTGGTACCATTATTTCATGGTGAAGATGATTATGTGATGAGATTTTATGATTAAGGTTTAAGGGGGTTTAGTGATTTTGAAGAATTGATGATTTTTATGTTTTTTATGTTGGTGATTATTTTTAAAGCATGATGATGATTAGAAATAATTGTACATGCATATATAAGGTTTGGATTAATTAGGGTTTATGGAAGTGTTAGGATTTGGATTCAATTTGATGTTGTGATGATTGGAAATACATTAATTTAATCATAGGAGGTTGAATTCATGCTTGAAATTGAACTAAAAGTTCCCCCTAGGTGATATAAAGCATTCGGCCATAGGGAAGAAAATTGGGGGAAAATGTTGAAAATTTTCCTATGGATTAGAAATTATATTAGAAGTATTACATGTGATTTGGAGACTGATTTGGATCAATTTGGAACCTTGAAAGTGTAAGAAGGGTTAGTTTACAAGTTCTTGGAATTGTGGGATATTATTGTAAGAATGTAATTTTTGAGGGATTCAATGTTAATATTTGATCATTGTAATGCTGGAAATTAAGTTGGAAAGTTGTTTGGAACCAAATTTGGTAAAATTAGTAGTGGAATTCGAAAGGTCTCAAAACCTTGGGGACTTGTTTGCAAGTTATTAAATGTAGAAGTATCATTTGGGTAAATTATTGAATGCTGAAAAATTTATTAGTATGCTGAATTTTGAATTAAATATTGAGTTGGGGTTGAATTACAAATTTATAAAGTTAGGTGATGAAAGTCAAAAGTTTAGAAAAGTTTGGGTTGAAATTTATAATGTTTTGAATGTTGAAGTATTGATTTGGGTATTTTATTTAAGTGCTGTAATTTTAGTAATTTATGTGCAATGATCATAATGTGAAGGACCATTATGAATTAAATGGAAAGGTGAAGGTGAATTATAAAAAAGAATTCATAATCTGTGACTTATTTGTATAATTTAGCAAAAGATGAAGGGTTAAGGATGAAAATAAATATTCATAGATTTGGATGAGTATTTTGAGAAGTTGGAAATTAAAATGGAAATGTGATTTAGTTGTTATCGATTTAATCTCGATTTTTATTTTATATATTTTCAAATGTTAAAATTAGCTTATGTTAGTACGATACTAATATATAGTTCGAATATTTTATGTTATAATTTGGTATTGTCATATTACGATAAATCTAGCAATCCGAACAATCCAAAAGGAAAGGAGAAAGATCGTGACTACGACTAGTATATACAAGTTCTGTAGTGAGGAAAAGATGAGTGCAGCTTATTTATTTAATTATTATGATTTAGGATGACTTGTGATAAGTCAACCTCATTTATTTTCGAAGATATGAATTATGTTTTGATTTTAGAAATATATCCGTAATATTTTAATAAGTTTATTGAATGATTTTGGGTATAAACTGTCCATGTCATGTTTTACGAATGTGAATTAAATATATTTCTGATTCTAATATGATTTTTATTAAATGATTTCGAAATGAACTGAAAGTCCACTGTATGTTATATTGAGAGTCAAAGGTACAATTGGCATGCCATGAGGTAGAGTAATTACTTGTTCTGATTTTGATATATTGTGGTGTATCGGAGTGTACACTAGTATATATATTCTGATTTGAATGCACTTTGTGTGCATATGGTGATTTCCGATGTGATAACATTGTGTGTGCTTATATATTCTGATTATGATAATATGAGATATGTATTGCACACCGTCTGACTCACGTACCTTATATTCTCTTAAATATACTTTGGACTATAAAAATTAAATATGAAAGTTCTGAAAAGTATCTGACTATAAAAGAATGTTGACTGATCATTATGTCTTATCTGATTTATTATGATTTTGTGAAAAATCATCAGATGATTCTTTTCAGGTTTATGATAAAGTTCAACATGAGATATTCGGTTTGAACATTCTGAAAATACAATCTGTTTTATTTTTAATGATTTTATATATTTCGATATTTTATTTATTTGTTCTCACCTTTAGCATTACTGCCTCACTAAATTATATTTAGTGCGTGATGATTTTCATGCATATGTTCCGATTGAGACTCGGACGTTTTGTGAGGAGCCTCCCAAGCATCGTGTGCATATCATTTGTAATATCAATATTAGTAAGACATCATTGATGTTTCTTTTGACTAGTAGTGACATGTATATTAATGTTATTAACCTGTTTTATTAGTTATGACTAAATAACATGTAATAGTAAATTAAGACTGTTTAATTAGACTAGTTTAGTTTATCAATATTTTGGTATGCATGAATATATAGTAATTAAAATATTATGTTTTTAAATGATACAAAATTTTAAGTATGAAAAAATAGTTTTAAAAGTTGAAATTAGGAATATTTTAAAATAAATAAAATTTTAAGCAACTGTGAATAATGTTCGTAAGTCAGTTTGATGTGATATCTATGATTCGTATTTTTAGAAGTTTACGGGTTATGGGTGTTACAGGAGTACCATCAGGGGTAGGTAATAACATCTTAACAAAAACTTTAAGATATAAAATAAGACTTGTCAACTTGAATAACTCAAAAAAAAAATTACTCGACTTGACTCGACTCGATCGAACGCTTACTCCTAGACGAAGGTAAGATTTTTTTTGTTGAATGAATTTATAAAACTTTAGAGAATAAAAATTAAATTATCAATACAAAATATTTATTTATTTTAATTAATCTGAATAAATATAAATAATATTTATTCAAAGATAACTCTCAACTATTTAATATACGCTCACACCCTTCGTTTGTGCTCTATAAAAATTATTTAAAATATAAGAAATTTAATTTTTTTTAAGAAATTTAAATTTTTTAGAGTATGAATTCTCGACCGTTCATCACTGGTAACATATCGAATAGAAGAAATTGAAAAAAAAGAAGATAGGCTTGTCTATAAGATGGGGAAATTTCAACGTGTTCTTTACCTAACGATTGCAGCTTTTGCTTTGGTTTTAAGTTCTTTCATCTCCTCACGTTTTTTTTCTTTGTTTTATCACCATTTATTATTAATATTATTGTATCAGGCATTATATTTACAGGATTTGGAAATTCGAAAGATAAAACAAATGATGGAAACAGACAGATGGGAGGTCATTGAAGCTTGGAAAAGCAGGGAAATAAAGGGGCAATGGTAGGTGGTTGAAAATAAAAGAAGAGAAGAAAGCTTAGCTTCAAGGCAATGTAGACTCTGCAACAAACGACACTGCCCCTTAGGCACATGTTCAGCTCCCAATAAAACTCTATTTCACCCATTCTCTCCTTTGTCTTCTTCTCTCATCATCATCTCCAATGGAAGCCAGCGCTGGACTCGTTGCGGGTTCACACAACCGCAATGAACTTGTCGTCATCCATGGCCATGAAGAGGTAATAAAGGAAGAACGTTAGTTTTATGAAACAGTTTGCTTGAGCCCCATTCTTTTGTTTTGGTTGATTGTGTTGTTGGTGCATTCAGCCTAAACAACTGAAGAACTTGGATGGCCAAGTTTGTGAGATTTGTGGCGACGAAATCGGGTTGACGGTCGATGGAGATCTTTTCGTGGCCTGCAACGAGTGTGGTTTTCCGGTTTGCAGGCCTTGTTATGAGTATGAAAGGAGGGAAGGGAGTCAACAATGTCCTCAGTGCAAAACTAGATACAAGCGTCTCAAAGGTATTGCCATTTAGACATTCATGTTCTTGGTGCAGCTGCCATTGTTTTTTTTCTAACAATTGAGATCAAATTTATACTTTTTTTTCTTTCTGGTTTGATTTGTGGTGAAGGGAGTCCTAGAGTGGAGGGAGATGAAGATGAAGAAGATGTTGATGATATCGAACATGAATTCAACATCGATGATGAACAAAACAAACATAGGAATATTGCAGAATCGATGCTCTATGGGAAGATGAGCTACGGTAGAGGCCCTGAAGATGATGAAAGTTCTCAAATCCCATCAGGTTTAGCCGGTATCAGATCGAGGCCGGTAAGTAAAGTTCTTTGATGTGTAATTGACATTCAGCAACAAAATGAAAACTATGTTCCAGTTGCCATGAAAATCCTTCATAATAATAGCATTGTTCTTTCTGTTTGTTGCAGGTGAGCGGTGAATTCCCAGTAGGAAGCTCTCTTGCTTACGGGGAACACATGTCGACTTCTTCCCTCCATAAACGAGTTCATCCATATCCCACATCTGAACCTGGTAGGTTTAATCTTGTATCATATAAAAGTATCTTCTTTTTTTCCCATCAATCATCTCATTTCTTAACCACAAAACAAAGTTTCAAGTTCTCAAACAAATTGACCACGAATATTATATATATATTGGCAAACAAAAGGAAGTGCAAGATGGGATGAAAAGAAAGAGGGAGGATGGAGAGAAAGGATGGATGATTGGAAATTGCAGCAAGGAAATTTGGGTCCTGAAAATGATGATGCCTATGATCCTGACATGGCCATGTAAGTATTTATATCTGTTATATGCAGATATGGGAAGAAAACTTGAAAATATGCTTTTCTCATGTAAAATCTCCTACAGGCTCGATGAAGCTAGGCAGCCCTTGTCAAGGAAGGTGCCAATTGCATCCAGCAAGCTCAATCCTTACCGTATGGTGATCGTGGCTCGTCTGGTTATCCTTGCTTTCTTTCTCCGTTATCGAATTATGAACCCGGTGCATGATGCGATCGGGCTGTGGCTAACTTCTATTATATGTGAAATCTGGTTTGCCTTTTCATGGATCCTTGATCAGTTCCCTAAATGGTTCCCCATTGACCGTGAGACGTATCTCGATCGCCTTTCCCTCAGGTTAACAATTTTTTCAAAGTTCTAGCCACTCTGAATTTATTATTTTTATCCATTATCAAACACATACCGTTTGATACAGGTATGAGAGGGAAGGTGAGCCCAACATGCTTGCTTCGGTTGATATCTTTGTCAGTACAGTGGATCCACTGAAAGAACCCCCTCTAGTAACAGCAAATACGATTCTATCGATCTTGGCCGTGGACTATCCGGTGGATAAGATCTCTTGCTACATTTCTGATGATGGAGCTTCCATGCTTACTTTTGAAGCATTGTCCCAAACAGCTGAATTTGCCAGAAAATGGGTGCCATTCTGTAAGAAATTCACTATAGAGCCCCGAGCACCAGAGATGTACTTCACTTTAAAGGTTGATTACCTCAAGGACAAAGTCCAGTCAACATTTGTGAAGGAACGCCGAGCTATGAAGGTTTGTATATATGAACTTCCGAAGACGAAAATCAGAGTTTTAAATTGCAGGGAGCTAATCTTTTCAATTCTCATGGTGCTTAACAGAGAGAATATGAAGAATTCAAGGTTAGGGTAAATGCACTTGTAGCCAAAGCCCAGAAGGTTCCTCTAGAAGGGTGGATCATGCAAGATGGGACACCATGGCCAGGAAACAATACCAAAGATCACCCTGGTATGATTCAAGTCTTTCTTGGTCAAAACGGAGGCCATGATACCGAAGGAAATGAGCTTCCTCGCCTCGTTTATGTATCTCGAGAGAAAAGGCCTGGTTTCGCACATCACAAGAAAGCTGGTGCCATGAATGCCCTTGTAAAGATCTTAATCATTTATTAGATTCTGTTTCATTCTAGTTCCTCTCCATTTCTAAGGCCTAGCTTTTATGTGTTGATAATTCTGTTAATCTATGCAAATATTTCAGGTTCGTGTTTCTGGAGTGCTTACAAATGCCCCTTTTATGTTGAACTTGGATTGTGACCATTATATTAATAACAGCAAGGCTGTAAGAGAGGCCATGTGTTTCTTGATGGACCCTCAAATTGGAAGAAAGGTCTGCTATGTCCAATTCCCTCAACGATTTGATGGTATTGATAGGCATGATCGATATGCCAACCGAAATACAGTTTTCTTTGATGTAAGTGAAGCAAAAAAAAAAAAACTACTTTTCAAACCTTTTGAAATGGCTAAATGGGAGTTCATGCTTGTTTTTGTGCACTATAAGATGATATAGGGACGGACAAATGAATCAAACTTTTATCTCTTGTTCTCTGGTTTATGCAGATTAACATGAAAGGTCTAGATGGTATACAAGGCCCCGTGTATGTCGGCACTGGCTGTGTTTTCAGAAGGCAAGCTCTATATGGTTATGAACCACCGAAGGGGACTAAGCGCCCAAAGATGGTAACCTGCGGTTGCTGCCCTTGTTTTGGACGCCGTAGAAAGGATAGCATGCACTCTAAGGATGGTGAAAATGCAAATGGTCCAAGCCTGGAAGGTGGTTAACAATGACATTTTATTCTTGTCTTTCAATTTCAAGAAGCTGCCTTTCATATTGTTTATGAAATAACTTCCATATCTTTTTTTTTAATATTCTAACAGCAACCGAAGATGACAAGGAGTTCTTGATGTCCAACATGAACTTTGAAAAGAAATTTGGACAGTCAGCCATTTTTGTAAATTCAACCCTGATGGAACAAGGTGGTGTCCCTCCTTCCTCAAGCCCTGCAGCTCTGCTCAAAGAAGCCATTCATGTAATCAGTTGTGGTTATGAAGACAAAACAGAATGGGGGAGCGAGGTACTTAACTTGAAATTTCATATGACATTCCCGCTTCGGGTTTAGAAGGACGAATTCATGTTTTTAAAGTTCAAACATTAATCCGACTTTCGAACCTTCCGCAAGTGCAGCTTGGCTGGATTTATGGCTCAATTACGGAGGATATTCTAACAGGTTTCAAGATGCACTGCCGTGGATGGAGGTCAATATACTGCATGCCGAAGTTGGCTGCATTCAAGGGTTCAGCTCCCATCAATCTCTCGGATCGTCTCAACCAAGTCCTTCGATGGGCGCTCGGTTCTGTTGAAATTTTCTTTAGTCGTCACTCCCCTTCGTGGTACGGCTACAAGGGAGGAAAGCTAAGGTGGCTCGAGCGATTCTCATATATCAACACAACCATCTACCCCTTCACATCTTTACCACTCCTCGCCTACTGCAGCCTCCCAGCAATCTGTTTACTTACTGACAAATTCATCATGCCACCGGTAAACAAAACACTCTCCTTCAATCATTTAAAGCATACAACATTAAACACCTTATCCGTTAACTAGTTCTTACTCGATCCTGCAACAGATAAGCACCTTTGCAAGTCTATTCTTCATTGCTTTGTTTCTTTCAATCTTCGCAACTGGCATTCTTGAGCTAAGGTGGAGTGGAGTAAGCATCGAGGAATGGTGGAGAAACGAGCAATTTTGGGTTATTGGTGGCATTTCGGCGCACCTGTTCGCCGTCATCCAAGGCCTGTTGAAGGTTCTAGCCGGTATCGACACTAATTTCACCGTCACATCCAAGGCAACAGATGATGAGGAGTTTGGAGAATTGTATGCCTTCAAATGGACAACCCTCCTGATTCCACCAACCACAGTCTTAATCTTCAACTTGGTAGGAGTTGTTGCAGGCATCTCGGATGCCATAAACAATGGATACCAATCCTGGGGACCTCTCTTTGGAAAGCTCTTCTTCTCCTTCTGGGTCATTGTCCATCTCTATCCATTCCTTAAAGGTCTAATGGGGAGGCAAAACAGGACACCAACCATTGTGGTGATATGGTCAGTGCTATTGGCCTCAATCTTCTCCTTGCTTTGGGTCCGAATCGACCCGTTTGTGCTGAAAACCAAGGGACCGGACACAACGATGTGCGGCATCAACTGTTGAAAAATTTCGTTTTGCGTGTTTATATGGATTATGCATATCCGTTCTTGCTCATACGAGTATATGGTATGTGTGATGTATGAACAAAAAAAACGTGGAGATGCACAAGAAAGAATAAAATTAGAGTGAAAAGTTGTATGTTAATATGCATTGTGCCAACTACCGAGTTTTGTCATTGAATTGAATGGGTAAATTACACTTTTAATATCTAAACTATCAGTTTTGTCTGTTTTAATACATAAATTTTCAATTTTTTAAATCTTCCCAACGTTGAGCTTTTGTTTCATTTTAGTACCTCGTCATTAAAAACTTAATGACATATTTTTTTGCTAGTAAATTACATCATTAATCACTCAACTATCTTCTCATTGGTACTAAAGTTTTAAAAAATCAATTTATTTTATTAGTAATTTTTGTGACATGACATTTTTTATTTTATTAATATATGATTAAGAATAAAAAATGAAATTGAAAGTTAGAATGATTAAATTAAGATTAATTTGGAAGTTAAGCAATTAAACTAAAAAAATTGAACTTTAGTGACCAAAAATAAGAGTGAGAAAATAATTGAGTGATGAATAAACACTATAAATGCTCAAACTCAAAACCTCAATAAATAATAACAATTTCTTTGCCACATAAGTCGTTTGACATAATAATTTTGTCATTCACGTTGCATTTCTATTCTACAAGAGAAGACTTGTGATATGTGATGTGATGATATTTTGATATCTTCCTAAATCAATAGCATCGCATACAAGTAGGGGTGAAAAAAACTCGATTTAACTAGATAAATTTTAAATTCAAGTATAGAGTTTGAATAACTCGAACATTTTAGTAATTGGTGAATTGATTTTCAATTTCGCGTCAACTTTCTCAACTTTGTATGATATATATGTATATCGTATATGATTATAAAAAGCCATTTAAATTGGAATAAAATATATCTTATATGATTATAAAAAGCCATTTAAATTGGAATAAAATAATACTCTAATAAAATAAATATTTACAATTAAATTTAAACAGAAATTTGAATAACTCGACTAAAAATTTTTCAAATAAAGTTTGAGTTATAAAATAAGATTCGTCAACTTGAATACAAGAACACAAGTATTTAAGAACAATAAAAAATTGGTGATCATAAGAATTATTACCAACAACAAAAATACATCAATAAAATTATGTAACAAAGAATTTTCCAGTCCATCTAACATCCTCTAAGACGCCAAAAATTGCAAGAAGCATAATTATTTCTGAAACAGTAATTCCAAAATTCTGTTTTCTTCAAGGGGACAACGAAACAAGAAGTGTTGACCGATGAAAAATCTAAAGATGCCAAAACTTGAGCTCATGTTGAACAACTGAATCGTCTGAGTATTTAGGGTTTCTCCTAGTTCTATAGTTAGAAAGCCAGTCAATTATAGAATATAGGCGGGTTGAATGACATGCCTCAAATGGAGGATAGAACTCGATCTTGATTTGCTTCTCCCTCCAAACTATTATTTAATGAGCTGAGTTGTTGTTCCATCACCAATAGTCCCCACAGGAACACAGACCATCTTTAAAATGATGGAACCGATTAGCATCCCGGACCACAATGACTCTCTCAGTAATCTTGGATATAAATTTAGTAGCACTATGACAATCTACACAAACTCGAAGATTCTTAAAAATTCTAATTTCAGTTCCTGGGGCTGTAGCAATAAGACCAAAGGCAATGGCCAATTTCTCACTGTGAACGTTTATCACTAGCTCCTTCTCTTCCTCTTCAACATCATGCAGTGCAGCATCAGTCTCAGTCTGAAACCCTGCCTCCTTCATTTTCCTTATTAATTTTTCTAGCACTGCATATATTGCTGATGCTTGAGGATGGGATTTATCACCAGATGTAAAGACATGTGGAGTTTCACCAATCTCAATTAGAGTGCATCCGGGAATCTTTGCCAATTTTCTTTTCTTAACATCTTGGCGTACTGAAGCAGCCAGTCGATAGTTCCTCTCAGCCGAGTACAAATTTGATAGTAAAACATAATATCCTACATTTTCTGGATCCAATTCAAATAGCCTCTCAGAAGCCACTTGAGCAAGCTTTTTATCCTTGTGGATCACACAAGCACCAAGCAATGCACCCCACTCAGCAGCACCTGGCTCAACTGGCATTTCCTTTATAAACTTTAAGGCCTTCTCTAATTGGCCGGCTCGGCCAAGGATGTCAACCATGCAGGCATAATGTTCAGGTAATGGCTCAAAGTGATAATCATGGATCATAGACTGAAATATTTCCTCTCCTTCTTTCACCAAGCCGGCATGACTGCATGCATATAGGAGAGAAAGAAATGTAACACCATTCGGGGCAACCCCAGAATGTGACATTTCAGAGAAGAGCCTAAGTGCATCCTGGCCCTGGCCATGAAGACCATAACCTGAAATCATCGCATTCCAAGTCACCACATTTTTCCCCACCATCAAGTCAAACAATTCTCGCGCCTCCGTAATGCCACCACATTTTGCATACATATCAATTAAAGCCGTTGAGACGTATATATTAGTTTCAAAATTCTTGCTTTTAACTAGGCCATGCACCCATTTCCCCAGACTAAGTGCTCCAAGCTGAGCACAAGCCGAAAGAGTGCTTGTAAATGTGACAGGATTGGGACTAACTTTGGATCTCTGCATTTCTTGGAAAAGAGATATTGCAGCTTCTGTCGATCCATTTTGAGTGTACCCTGAGATCATAGCATTCCAAGACGCTGACGTTTTCTCTGAGGACTCATCAAAAAGCAGCCGTGCTGATTTAATCTCATTTAGTCTGCTATAAACAGTAGTTAACGCTGTTGAAACAGAAGATTGTGAGATAATACCAGATTTCACACAGAAACTATGAATACAAGTAGTAAGATTAAAATAGCCAAAGGGATGAAAAACAGGAATCAACCCCACAATTGTGCTAGAATTGACCTTTTCCCCAGAACCAAGGAGTTGTTTGAATAGCCTCAAAGAACACTCACTCCCACCATTGCTGGTATACCCCGAAATCATTGCATTATAAGAAACCAAATCGGGTCTTCCAATCTCTCCAAACAATAACTTAGCCACCTCAATCTCCCCACATTTTGAATACAAGGAAATAAGTCCGGTAAGCAAATGAACATAGGAATGAAACCCGAGTTTTAAAGCCAAACACTGAACCTCCATTCCCAAAATCAAATCTTGCAATTCGGCCAAAGCCGGTAAAACAGCTGCCAGAGTAGTAGAATCCAACCGAATCCCACTATCTTTAAGCATATCCCCAAAAACCTGAACAGCATCATCGAAACAACAATTTCTAACCAACCCAGATATCATAGAATTCCAGGACACCGTATCTCTTACAGACATTTTATCAAACACCTTTCGCGCCATGTCAACCCGCCAAATCTTCAAGTAAAAGTCAACAACAGCAGTGCCCACAAACAAATCCAACGAATACCCATCAACGACCGCATGCTCATGCAACAAAATCCCAACTTTCTCATCGGAAAGGGTTGAAGCGGAGGCGATGGCGAATGCGTAGGTGAAGTTATTAGGCTTGAGATGAGTGCATTTCCTCATATGGGTATAAATCGAAATGGAATGAGCGTTGGATAAGCCTTTGATGAGGACATTGAAGAGGAAGAGATCCGGGTTTGGGATGGAGTGGAAGAGGTGACGTGCGTAGGAGACGGCCTTGAGGTCGAAGAGCCTGTGGGTGAGTTTAGTAATGGTGGAGAGATCATTTTGGAAGCCATTGAGGATGATTTGGGCGTGGGTTTGGGTGAGATGAGCAACAGTAGTGGATTTCTTGAGGAGGTGGAGGAAAAAATTTCGACTTCTTGTTGAATAGTATGTGCTTGTTATTGCGGACTTCATTAACATCTGCTTTGCAAACTCAGAGTTTACTCCCTCTCTCCCGAACTAAAATGGCGGGAAACAGATCAAATGCTGAACTTCATTCTATATGGTAACCCAGGCTAAAATAGAAACTAGTAATTCGTTTTGAGCTCATTTTTCTCACAAATATAATTGTATAATACAATAATAACTTTATAAGTTGTGTAGTTAAAAAATATTAAACATGTACTATTATTGGTAAAATGCATCAAAGATTCGTGTACTTTTGAAAAAAATCAACGTAACATTAGTATTAATTTTGTCTCTCAATGTGATACTCTAACTCAGAAAACAAAACCAATGTGACCTTTTGACCATAGTTTTTTGTCGATTGACCGTTACGATTCTGACGTAACGGTTTACGATACTGACGTTATAGTTTATCTGTCATGTTCGAGTTATCAATTTAGTTTTTCTGACATGTTATGCATCACATTATTAATCATCGTATACTGTCATATCAACATCATAGACATCACATCGATACCATGAACGATGAAAAATATCAATCAAAAGACCACATTATGCTTATTTTCTGAGTTGGATGACTATATTGAGAGAGAAAAATAATATGATGGCTACATTAAAATTTTTAAAAAGTACAAAGTCCTATGATGTTTTTTTGCCATTATCATTTAATAATTTCAAAAGATAAATTTTTTATTTTTATTTATTTTAATTAATTGGTTTATTTATAATATAATTTTAATTTTAAAATATATTTAAAATAATTTAATATTACCTTAAAGAAAATTATCTTTATTTTAAAATTTTCATTAATCATTTCATTTATATAATTTTTTTGCACGTGGATAAAAGAAAATATTCTGTATAAAAATTTATAAATTCATTTATTATTATTTAAGAAAATTAGAAGGTCAATAATTTAATAGGGATACATATAGGAAAAAAAGTAAATTTTCATTTTATTAGTTATCTTTTGAAATTGACATTGGGATAAAAAATCATACAAAAGGTCATTATACGCTAGAGGTTTAAGGGAGGTTAATTCGTCACAGCCCCGAGAATTCCCCCTCATCTCTGCAACAACCAAAAATGGCTGCCACGGTCTCACTGTCCTTCACTCAATACCCATCATATTCGAAGCCTCCCGTGCCCCTAAAACCCCACAAAAAGCCCCTTCTTTTCATCCACGGACACTCCTTTTTCCCTTTCCAATTCAGTCTCAATTCCCCTTCAAAACCACCTCGTTTCCACCATTTATGCGACTCCATCCACGACAACTTCGTAGAGAACATCGAAAAGCCAACAAATTTCCTCTTACCCAATGCTCACAGCCGCCAAATTCTTTCCCCAGATTCTGCTCCAAGGATATTTATCCAAGACCCACTTTGGATATCAGCTTTATTTTTGAAAGGTCTCTACAAACTGACCAACCAGACCGTCAAAATAGAGCATAAAGATATCGAGAAAAGGAAGTATAATTTGCTTAGGAGGAGACAAGTGAAGGAAGAGACTGAAGCTTGGGAGAAGATGGTGGAAGAATACAGGGCATTGGAGAGGGAAATGTGTGAGAAGAAATTGGCGCCCAACTTGCCGTATGTTAAAGGGTTGTTTTTGGGATGGTTTGAGCCTTTGAGGGAGGCAATTGCGAGGGAACAAAAGGTTCAGAAAGGAAAAAGCAAGAAGCTGAGAGCGGCTTATGCCCCGCATATTGATTTGTTACCGGCAGATAAAACGGCCATCATTGTTATGCATAAGATGATGGGATTGCTTATGGGAGCTGAGGAAGATGGGTATGTGCAGGTTGTGCAGGCTGCTGTGCATATTGGGGTGGCTGTTGAGCAGGAGGTTAGCCTATCAAGCTTAATTTTTGTTATTTTTTCCCTTTTTGCTATTAGTTTGAGGTTTCTGGTTCATATTAGTTCACAAAAGTATATTCTTTCATTCTTTACCTTACTAGTAACTGTGATTTATTTTCTTCTACTCATGCAATTTCATTTATCAATGCCTATAATTTTCGGGTTTTGACCTTCTCAGTTGACTCCTTTTCTTTTTATCATTGTTGTCATAAAGAGGATGAAACTTTGTTAATGCTACCTTGTATCAGGTTAGAATTCATAGCTTCTTGGAGAAAACTAAGAATTATCAAAGGAAGCAGATTGTAGATGAGGTTCAAGGTGTGAGCAAGGAGAAGGAGATACTTAGGAAACGTGTTACTAGTTTGATTAGGAGGAGAAAACTCGTTGAGGTGCAGAAACTGATAAAAAATGAAGAAATTAAACCTTGGGGTCGAGATGCTCAAGCTAAGGTTAGCAGCCTTTTTGCTTATCTTCTTTTCTTAACGGTCTATTGATTTCAAAAGGTCTTCCCTCTATGTTTTAGATTTTGAGAACCCTTTCTTGGCTGATTGTTACCCTGCAGCTTGGAAGTCGTCTTCTAGAACTATTAACTGAAACAGCTTATGTGCACCCTCCAATTGACCAGTATGGAGATAGCCCTCCCGATGTTCGGCCTGCTTTTAGACATAAATTTAAAACCATCTCGAGGGATCCTGGGTGAGACTATCTTCTTTGTTAGCCTTTTATCTTTGCAGAATGAACCCCATGCCCTATAATGGTCTGCCAGATCATCTTCTAGGTTATTAGTAACTGGGCTATTTCTTAGGTGTGTATTTGCCTGTATATGTCGGATTTGATTTCTAGGTCTTGCCTGTAGACCTCTGGCTTTTTGTTCAGATGGTGATGCATTTAGGGGAAAGAGGGGTGACAATAATGCTATTTTCTTTTCGTGTTTTCCCAGTAACAATTAATTTTCTGAATAATGTGTTGATGTAGGCAAAAACTTAAGAAGAGATATGGTAAATGCAACGAACTGGAACTGTGGTACTTTGTTGCAAATTTACTCTTTTAAGCCTTTGAAAGCTTGCCATGAACATATAGACTGTCAGTTGTCTTTATCTAATTGCTAGTGCTGCTTGACTTTCTGAAATGGCATGTGTACAGGCCCTTGATACGCTTGGAAGCACCAAATGGAGGGTGAACAAAAAGGTACTTGCTGTGGTAGAGAGCATTTGGGCTAGTGGTGGCAACATTGCAAGCTTGGTTGATCGTAATGATGCGAGCATATCATGAACTTCTGCTTTCAAAATTTACTTGATTATTTTAATTCCCCCCTCCCCGGCTATCTAACGCTGGTTGAATGATACTCTACCTAGAGATTTAGTGCTTGCTAGTTAATGATGTCCACATTCCAATGGTATCTACCTTTCTTCGTGCTTGTTTATATGAAAATCATGCCAAGATTTCCACCATACCAGTTTAACTTCTGGTTAATTCCAAGCAGTTGCCTTTGTGGTGATATTTACGTGGAATCTAAGTTGAAAACTATTCTAGCATGCATGGTTCTCTTTAAACTCCATCCCACCAAATTAAATGTCCTTACATTTTAAGATGTCCTAGAACTGTGGTCTCTCTCTTTTGGTCAACTAATCCTCTCCATTGTTTATGAGTATATTACTATGTAGCATAATATAAACAAACACTGTGAATCAACATTATAACGGTTCAAGGTTTTAAGATGCTTATGATCTGCCTTTTACTTACATTGTGTGCCAAACAATATGTAGCAAGTTTGATATGCAGTGAATATTTACCGCTATATACTTCTGTCCTTGAAATATACCATCAATGTATTTTTTTTTTGATAAGATTTGAAGGTCTCTTTAAAAACCTCCTTCTTGATTAATGGAGCTTGTAAAGAAGCTTCTTAATCATCGGAAGGAGGAAAAGAGTGCCTTATAATTTCATTGAAGAAAATAAGAATTACAACCTTGGAAAGAAAAATCCAAGTAGAACCCTTACAACAATTCTTGAGCCTTAAAACCGAACTATAGAAGCCAACAACATAATAATCAACCTATACCAGCCTTTGCTAGAGCATCGGCATCCATATTAGCTGTCCTTGCAATCCATCTAACAACCCCCCCGACAGTTTTAAGACACTCAACAATATCTCTAACAATGAAACCATAAACAGCTGGACATGAGACAACCTTATTGATCCAGTCTACTGCAACTCTGCTATCACTCTCTATGATCAACCTATCTTTAACCCTCCCTAGGACAGAGGTAAAGAAAGAGATACCCCTTTGGATAGCTTTAAGTTCCTTCAATGTTGGAGGTCCAGAACCATCCGGTTCCTGAAAAGAACCAAGGATTGCACCAGAATGATCCCTCATAAGACCACCCAGACCTGATTTTTCCCAATCACAACTAATTGCTGCATCCACATTCAACTTGATGAAACCCGTAGGGGGAGGTAACCAAGGGGTTATGGAAGACTTCAAGAAATTGTAGGACGAGTAAGAATCCCCTATAGAAGGATCAGAAATTAAGGAGTCCTTAGGAATAGAAACATCCTTATTCTTTGCTAAATACTAAGAGGCCAGCCTAACTCTTGTTAAGAAGAATAATTCAGAGGATCCTTATTTTTAGATTCCTATACCAGACAAACCTCATTCAGAGGATTCAACTGAAATCCAAGAGTGGAAATGGAGTGTGAGAAAGGCAAACAAGGTTAACCGTGAGAGACATTCTCAACGATGTGACACTGAACTTAAGCTTTCGGTAACATCTCTTTCTCTCTCCCAAAAAAAAATAAAAAAAATAAAAAAATGTATCTGTGTGTGCATTACTTGATTTGTATTTTGATGCATTTGTCTGTTTGTGTCTGTGTTCTCATATGACAGGTGGCTCGGAGAATGGAAAATGAGGAAGGCTTTTATTATCCTCACAATCTTGATTTTCGAGGTCGTGCATACCCCATGCATCCACATCTGAATCATCTAAGTTCTGATCTCTGTCTAGGAGTTCTTGAATTTGCTGAAGGACGATCACTGGGGAGATCAGGGTTACATTGGCTGAAAATACATTTAGCAAATCTTTACTCAGGAGGTGTTGAAAAGCTTTCACATGATGGGTGTCTGGCATTTATTGATAACCATTTAGATGAAATATTTGACTCAGCAGAAAACCCTATCAATGATAACCGATGGTGGCTAACAGCTGAGGATCCTTTTCAGTGCTTAGCTGCTTGTATTAATCTGTCAGAAGCCTTAAAGAGCTCATCACCGTATAGTACGGTATCCCACCTGCCAATTCATCAGGTGAATCTTCATGAGTGTCCTTGAAGCTGATAAAAGGCATCTATCATCATAGTGTACCTGGTCAAATTATATGTTGTCTATTTAATCTTCTTAAATATAAGAAAATAGGAATCTCCATCTTATAAGAATAAGATCGTTTGAACTACTTATTTAGATAGAGTATTGTTGTATGACTACCATTTTGCTAGACATCTAAGTCTTAAGTCTTAATGTTATGTGAATGAGATGACCTGTTTGTTGCTTGTGGTGATATTTTACTGTTACCACATTTAAGGATAGTGTGAATGACTTGTTAGAAATACTTGCATTATTTTGATTCTATTCTCCCTGTTTAAAGGGCATTGTTTATTTTTTCTGCAAACACACATCTGAACCTTATTCTTCAATTTTCTCTACATGAATATTTTTTAAATTTATCTTCTTTTAGTTTTTTATTAGCTTTATTTTTTGTTTCAGTCCCCCCCCCCAACTGCTTCATCTGCCTCACCCTCCTTTTCTTTTTCTTCTCTCCCTTAAAATTTTTAATATAGGATGGTTCCTGCAATGGCTTACAGCACTATGCAGCCTTGGGAAGAGATAATGTACGTTTTCTTTTTGTAGATAAGCATTTTTCCTTGTTCTAAACAATCTACAATACATATTATCAGGTTTGGTTTTGATGCGCGCGCACACAAACGTGTCCACACACAGATGTATAAAATATGTTTTCTTAGTACATTTAGAGAAACTAAACTTGTTTCCAGTACACCTATTTTGGTACAAAATTATTACCCACTAATTATCAGTTTATAATTAGCCACCCTTTTCTGTTATGTTAGTTATAAAAGTGCTTCTATGGTCTCACATCTTTTATCCGTTCTCGCAGTTGGAAGCTGCAGCAGTTAACTTGGTTGCTGGAGAGAAACCTGCTGATGTTTATTCAGAAATTGCTGTGAGGTATATTAAATTTCTGAGTTATTATCTGGAAAACCAGTAATAGTTGATGCATCTCAACTTTCCTTGCTCCTTTTAGGGTTAACCTTCTCTGATATTATTGGCTGATGTTAGTTGTTGCTTAAAATTGAGGAAAACGTAAGAAACAACAACAACCAGAACATAATTCTACTGCTGCTTTATTGAAGTAAAAAGGAAAATTCGAACTTTAATGTTATTCCTATAAAACTTTTTATTTTGCATTCAAGGTGTTTTGCTTTGGATTGCAAAATTATTTGTGGAAATAGCAACCATTAAATAATGGAGCGGCCTTAGTCATCAGGATAACAACTGCTCAATATAGGTAGTGTTGCCTTAGTTAAAAATTTACACTTGATATAATGGATGCTTAGAATTTAGAAACTAAAACAACATGAATTAGACTGATGCAGGAATTCAATTATGGAACAAATATATTTGGTTTGGTAAGCAAAACCAGAGAACCTGTTAATGTAATTTGTTAATTGTATGTGGTGAAAAGGAATTTTTGAAGGAAAATCATGATAAATCTTATAATTAACTCAAATGAACTAGCCTTTCAAGCTTGAAGAATAGATTTGATAATGGTTGGAAGAGTAATTGAGCTGCAGCAACACAAGAGTTTAAGGACTGTCAGAAAGTTGTAAGGGTCCAGGAGGAGATGCTCAGTTCTGGGTTGCTATCTTTCCTGTAGCTTGTGTTAATATCCATGCTTCCTAGAAGCAAGATTTCTAATATTATTTTCTTGGTGCCTTATCTTTTGGTGTTATGTGTTAATATCCATGCTTCCTGGAAGCAAGATTTCCAATATTATTTTCCTAGAAGCGAGATTTCCTGTAGCTTGTCTCATCTCTTATTGTTGCTGCTTTAGCTTTAGGAAAACTTGTCTTTTTGTATGTATTGTGAAATACAGTACTAAAAATGAGAAATAACGAATTTCCTTATTCCTTGTCACTATTTATATCTTCTGGGCCTTCACAGGGTTCACAATATAATGAAGAGGGACAGTAACAAGGATCCTGCGACAAATCCCAATGCTCTATTGGCAAAGCTCTTAATTGATCAGGTTAGACTGGATTTTAATGAAACTCAAATTACTAGATTTCCTAGAACAGTTAACATCTAAACTATTTACAATTGATTTTGAATTAGGACTTTTTCCCTTTTAAACTAACGAATTAAAATGTTGAAACTTCAAGGTGGATCGGAAATTAGTGAAGCAAACGGTAATGACCTCAGTGTATGGTGTAACCTTTGTTGGGGCGCGTGAGCAAATAAAACGAAGATTGGCAGAGAAGGGTCATATAACTGATGATAGATTGCTATTTTCTGCAGCTTGCTACACTGCTAAAGTAAGCAATCCATTTAATTTTATATACTTATGCAAGCACAAATTATGATAATTTAATACATTATACTGGGTTTCTGCGCTCTTGCATCCATTTAGATCTCTCTCTCTCTCACTCCAATTGTACTCAATGCCCTTTCTTCTCTCAATTTCTTGACATAAGTATCTTACACTTCGAAAATTGTTGCTGTTAGAAGATATAAACTGGGAGTATTCTAGATTGTTTTCCCTTTTATTTTAGGAGGGTATGGTTCCTAGATCTATTATATCAGCATTTGGAGGATGGAAGAAATGTTCTATTATATGTGTGCATACATGTATGTATATTTGTTGGTGTGCCTGCTTATAATCTTGTGAAAAAGGGTGAATTAAAAAAATAACAGGTGACATTGGCAGCCCTTGGAGAATTATTCCAAGCAGCACGCAACATAATGGGTTGGTTAGGTGACTGAAAAGGTATGACTTGTTATTTTACAAGAAACATGACACAAACTATCTTATGGTAATTATGGAGCAACGATTTTTACTTCAATCAATTTATTAGTCAGTGAAATCCTTGTATTGTAGATTGTTGCTTCAGAGAATCAGCCAGTGCGCTGGACAACACCTCTTGGTCTCCCTGTTGTGCAGCCCTACTATAAAAGTGAACGACATCTTGTGAGTGTTATAATTTCAGTGTACCAGATTATCAAGCCTGTTCCATTTTTACAGAAGTATTATGGCATACACTGAGTTTTAATCTCAAACAATCCAATAGGAAAATTGGCCACTGAAAGGAGGGGCTTTCTAGTTCATCTGCCCATCCAAGCCAAATGAGATAGTCTGTGGGAAGACACATCAGTTTGTGGAAGGTTCCCTTCCATTAAAATGATGATGAATGCAATTTGTTATATCTGCAACTGCAATAACTTGAGGGACAAAGCAGAAGCACTAGAGCTAGAGGAGTGCTTCCTCATACTCTTAATAAATGCATGTTCTTAGCTGTATTTGTGAATAACTAGTTCAGGGAAAAGAAAAACCATTATTTCTGTCTATATTGCATGGCCTAAAGATTTTTGTCTTTCTTAAAGTGCTCATACTCTCCAGGCTTCAGGATTGCAGTTGGATTAGGATACGCTTTAATAGAATACTAGCCATACTTGGTTAATATTTCAATTAAATGATATTGACATTGGAGTAACAAAATTCATTGATGCTTTTCAGATAAGAACTTCTCTACAAGTATTAGCCCTGCAGCGGGAGGGCAGCTCGGTAAGTTCCTTATTCTAGCCCTTGTTTTAAGTTCCTATATGTGTTTGGTTTGTTCTTAAGAGGGTAAAAACACTAATCTTTAATCAATTCCAGGTAGATGTTAGAAAACAGAGAACTGCATTCCCTCCAAATTTTGTGCACTCACTTGATGGTTCTCACATGATGATGACTGCTGTTGCATGCAGAGACGCTGGTCTACATTTTGCAGGTCTGTCATTATAACTTTTAGCTGAGCCTAGATCTGGATTTGACTTATTTGCATAAGAACAAATAATTTTAACTTTCAAGAACTTTGACATATTATTTTGAAAGGGAGAACTTTAAGTGAATGCATTTCCAGAAAAGAAATGTACTGAACTGTTATAAATGTTATGGGGTGTTGAAAATATTGCGGAAACTACACAAACCACAGTCTTTATTTAATGGTTTCCATGTTTCTTTTAAGGAACGTTCTTTTCATTGTTAAAAAAATGGAGCAAGGAACCTTAATACCTTTAGAATGCATTATAAAGCTTCGTCACATTTGGCATCGATGTATGGAACTTAAACTGCTTCGGTTGTAGATTCAGTTTTGGCTGCATTTCATTACTTGCAACTATTATGAAGTTTTAGTCCATGTTGGTTTTTTGCTAAGCTAGGTAGGAAGTGAGAAGTCTTTTGAGGATAGTACTATAGGTTTTCATAAAATCTTTAATTGTTCTGTCGGCCTATTCTTTCAATGATGAAGGTGACATTCTGATGTGGAACATGGTTGAAGCATATGTTTCTTTTCGTTTTATCTGAATTTCTCACTTCCCTTAGTTTAAGATCAACTTCCACCGCTTTTGTTACAAAGCGTATGATTCTTGTAACGAAACACTAATAATGTTTCACTGTAACATAAATGCTCACGTCCTCATCAAATAAAATTATTTGCAGGGGTCCATGACTCTTTCTGGACACACGCATGTGATGTGGAGATGATGAACCAGATACTTCGAGAAAAATTTGTGGAGCTTTATAGCATGCCGATTCTTGAAAACGTAAGTTTGGTGATCCCTGTCTTCCTATTCTTGGAAAGTAACCTGTGACTGAATGTTTGATTCTTCGATTGATTGCCATGTCGAGGAAAAATGGTACCCCTGTGAAAGGAAATTCAAACCTTTTCCTATTTGATATTTAGCTCCAGTATTGCTGAAATTTCCGTCTCATTCATTTTTACCAACCTTTTGTTCTCTGCAGTTGCTTGAAAGCTTCAAGGCATCATATCCGTCATTGATATTTCCTCCCCTCCCAGGGAGAGGCAACTTTGACTTGCGAGAGGTTCTCAAGTCACCGTACTTTTTCAACTGATCGATGTTTATATATCGTGCTTTTTCAACTCTGATTATCCAAGTATGACAACGTTTATATATCGCGTTTGCAAAACGATGCTAGCTTGTTCATTCATTTGCCCTTGAAAATCAACAAGCTTCACTGAGGACCAAGGAGAAAGTCCATGTGGGACTCGACTGAAACTTGGGGGACGAACGGCCCGACTCTTCTGGCTTCTTCTGGTTAAATTCTTATCTAGACTGTGAAGCTCCTTCACTGCGGCTGAGATTTACGTAGATATGGCGTTTCTGGCCCTCCTTGGAGGCGAGAGACGTCAAAAGACATGAGATCCAAAATACATTGCAGCAAACTTTTATATAAGCTGCAGAAGCTGATCATCAGGACAACAAATTTGGATGTCTTCTTCTCGATTAATTTAAACACAGCAGCAAATTTGTTGCTTTTTATTTTATCTCTGTATTTGTTGTAGCAATGAAAAAAAATACTAATAAATTTTGTATTCGTATCCTGTAGCGGATTCATAGTAATAGATTATGCTTGTCGAAATTCGTTTTTGGAAATGTTTATGGAAGTGTTTTCGCCTTAAAAATATATTTGAAACACATAATTTCAAACATCTCATTTTCAACAAAAAAAATTCATAGTTAAAAAGTGATTATTAACTCAAATTAAAAAGTTAAAAAAACGGTCGTTAAAAAAATTTGTTTGAAGAAACATTTTCAAACAAAATCTAAATCTTAAAATTTTAATAATATTATTATCACAATAATATAATAAATAATTATAAAAATGTGATTACACAACTAAAAGATTTCTTAATTATATCCTCGCATCCAACCACAGCATATAATATAAAAGATAATATTCGCGCGGACGTGTCGAAGACACGTATTACCACGACCACGACCCGAGACGAGACAAGATGAGAGGCGACGGCGGCGCGCGAGAGTCCCCCTTGTTCTCTATCACTCAACAATGAAGTGGGAAAGTCAAGCCTTAAATATCATTCTCAATAGTGTTTCCAATACTATGTGGGATTGAGCATTACCAACACTTGTTTCCAATACAATGTGATTATTCAGGAAACAATTAACAATCATGCACCTTAAAACAACTGAATCAGCAACCAATTGCATTAGTATTATACGATTAAATATGTCACAATTAAAATTCAATCTACAATCAATCGCGATTATTGCAATTTTAAGCAAAACATTCAAAAATAATATCACTATTTAAGGCTCAATCCCACATAGTATTAGAAATATTATTGGGAATGATATTTAAGGCTTGGCTTTCCCACTTTCTTGTTGAGTGATAGAGAACAAGGGAGACTCTCGCGCGCCGCCGCCGACGCCGTTGTCGTCCGTCTCGTCTCGGGTCGGGTCGTGGTCGTGGTAGCGTTGCGAATCTGGAAACTGATTTGAGATATCGGAGATCGCGTTACGAATTATCGATCGTATTGCGATTTAGTTGGTCATTTTGATAAATCTAAAAAAAATAATTAAAATCGTATATTATAAAACATTTTTTGTCACTGATATTATTTTCTCAAATAAAAATGAATGAGCGCGTGATTTTCTTAGTTTCCAGGGGTAAGAGGTAAATAATGAAAAGGCGCCAGTTTTCTTTCATCGAGACTGTCCTTTTTGTTAACAAACTCTCCTCCCTCTGTCTTTCCCGTAGCCGTTTCTCGAGAAATTCTGGAAAGAAGATAAGAAAATATAGAAAGAAATGAGCAACGAAAACCCTAAGCAAACAAGAAGCGAACACCATCACTAATGGCGTCCAACCCCAACCTCAAATATTCCGTTTCTTGGTGATGCTACCGACGACTTTGTATCTTGGTATTCTTTTTCTCTTCATTTTTTATTTGGGCTATGTTCATCCATTTTATAATCCGTAACCGACTAACGCTGAATCTCTGAACATTGTCTTTTGTTTAGGCTATGGGATATTCTCTCTGAAGATTTCAATGATACGAATGCAAATAGAGCTCCTCCGATTCGGAGAACGTCGCCGGTCCAAATTCCTCTGAGGCTGATGATGTTTCTTCCAATATCCAGTCGCAAGATTCTGGGTCAGGATCAGTTCCTCGTTACCAGCTTCCGGTCTTAACCAACACTTTGGCTGGGGAAACTAATGCGCTTGCCTCGGCACTTCCTTGCAAATCTAAGGAAAACTTTAGAGCAACATGTTCATTTGGAAATAATCCAGATGGTTCCCTGTATATGTGTTCATTTAAAACAAAGGCATCTGCTGAAGTATTGCTCCCATATGAGCAAAACCTGCAATATCCGAAGGGCCATCGGAGTAAGCCTTTCCCAATAATTTTATTTTATTTGGTAGCTATTATCTCTGCAGTCAAATTGAAGTCTATATATTAAAATGAGCTAAAATTAATAGTTTAGATATTATACGTATTAAGTTTTTAACGACTGTATTAAAATGAAGAAAAAAAATTAAACGTTAGGTATAATCTTGAAAAAATTAAAAATTTAGGTACTAAAATGTATCAAAATTGATAGTTTAGTTACTAAATGCATAGTTTACCCTAAATTTTATTTTATTTATATCTTGTCACATACAAAAATTTTGTTTTGATGTGCTTACCCTCAAAAAGAAATTTCTGGATCCAACACTTTGCTTATAGTTCATTATTTGTGATGTAGAGCTTATATTAATATAATATTTATTTATTTCAGTTTTATTTAATATTAAAGATTTTTTTGATAGAAAGAATATTTAAGATTTTTTAAGATGGCTAGGATTCTAAGTTTCCTTATTTTTAAATCTAGGTTTAGGGTTAAATTATCTTATTAACCATAGTATAAACAAGCTATAAAAATATTATATTCACAACTTATCATTATTATTTATTTGAATTAAAAGAAACTAGAGGTTTCCTTAACCCAAAGTTTATTCAATTTGATATCAACTATCAAGGGTGGTTTTCCCCTGTTAGTGTTCTGCATTAATATTATATAGGAAAACAATTCCCTGATATTGATGATACCTAAAACGATCTGAAGGCTTTTGTGTATACGTTTTTTATTCAGCAACCCCACCATTAAATCATTCTCAGGAGACCAATGTTGGTGGGAGGAGGGTCTTTTCCAGGGCAGCTGGTGCAACCTTCAATCAGAATGGAATCAGACCTGGCAGTGTTTGGGATAGATTGGGAAAGCCGACTGAAAATGACACTCCTGTGAAGCATGTAAATGGATGTGCAAATATGAAGAGGCGAATGTTGGAAAGGAATTTGCAATGGATTGGCCAAAATACATGGCTTCCTTCTGTTCTAGATGGTGAAGTCAAAAACAATCTGTCACAGAATTGTAATGTGAAAACTTATAGAAGCAATGGTTGTAGACAGAGGCAATTAAATGATTTCATTCGTCTTTCTTCTACCACTTCTGATACTTGGGATCATGAGGAAGAAAACTTCAGGAAATTTACTGTAGAACCTGAGAATTACACTTGTATGCTCAAAGAGAGTGATATGTAAACCAGAAAAATCAATAAGTTGCAGTAAATGCTGCAAATATGGTTTGGATGCATCCATAAGCTCCATACCAGAAATAACATCTCAAGATAAGTTGGGCGTTGGCACGGAAGATCTAGATTCTACTCAGACACAGATTTCTGACGGTGCTTTTCCAGCGGAAACTGGAGGATTTGGGGCTGTCCAAGCTTGTAAGGAAATACCTACTCGGAAAAGCGATCAGTTTCCTTCATGACGCTCAATTCGAGTTTGCTTAATTAAAATGCTTAAGATTTTGACTTCTTATGCAGCAGTTGGTTGATATGAGATTAAGATTACATAAACTCGAAACAGAAATTTGCAAGCTAAAATCAAAGCCACCGGTCAAGGATGGATGTCATGCCTTGTCATCTAGCTTTGGTAAGTTCATTTCTCGTAAGATGCTTTTCTTGATAAACGAGTCTAGTTATCTTTCTTTGATTATGTAATTTCTTCTAGCTCTGGTAAGATCATATCTCGTAAGATGCTTTTCTTGATAAATGACTCTAGTTATCTTTCTTTGCAAGTAATTTCTTCTAATGGTCTATATGTGTTTTCTGGAGTCTCTTAATTTCAAGTTTCATTTGTGGTCTTATGGCTTGGCTGAGGTTTCTGATGTATGTAAATAGGTACAACTTCAACTCTGTTGTTTCTTGAATACTGTCTAGATCCAGATTCTGTTTAGTTGATGTACACAGGAAGTGAAATCAGTTATGATTTTTTTTTTATGTTAGCTTTTGTATGTATTCCAATAAAATAATTTGTCACTTCAATGTCACAAAATTTAAAAATATATATATATTATTATAAATTGTCATTTCAGGGCAATGAATTTAAATAAAAAAATATTATTTGATCAAATTCGTCAATGTGAATAATTTACTTTATATTATGATATTTATCGTAAATTTTAAAATAATTTCGGAGATTATTTAATTGACTAATTTTTTTATCCGCCTGACCTAGTTGGGCCGGGGGGGGGGGGACAAGCTAGACATACCCTTCTCGATTGATTTTGACTTTTAACAATGGTTTTATTATTCTATTTGAACGTCCAAAACAAACCAATCAAAACTTGGAACATGTATTATTCTTAGACTTTGTCTATACATTTTTAATATTTTATATGAACATTTTCACCTAACTTAAGTCAACCCAACAAGTGCGTAATTTATCTTTGTTTATTTCAAACATCACATTCTTCACCCATATCTCATTTAAAAAAAAAAGGTATTGGGGTGTTTGGCTAACAATTTTTTTAAAAGAATTTTTAATTTATTTCAGCATAAATAGTTTATTGGTGTTAAATATTTTATTTTTAATGTTTGCTAAATACGTTTTTGAAATGGTTTATTGTGCAAAATAAGCTGAAAATGAAAATGATGAAAAATCCAGTTGTTTGGAAGAACTGATTGCAAAATAAGATGTTAAATGACATATTTGATTTTTTTTTCATAATTACATCCTTACCATAAAATCTAATATAATGAAATAGTCTTCATCCTAATATATTAAATATAAAATTTTATTTTATTATTTTATTTTTTATTCGTACATTCTCAAATATATTTTAGTTAAGAAAATATAGAGAAACATGAAAATAAAAAAATGTAGTGTTGATATTTTATACAAAGTTAATAGTATGTATCAATCTCACAAAGTTAATATTTGTAAATATTAAATTTAAAAAATACATTCAAAATTTGCAAAAATATTCACTAATTTTCTTAAGGAGTTTTTAATTCATTGTCAAAAGTATTTTATATGAATAATTTCACCCTAATAAAGACTAAAGTATTATAAAACATATATGTACTTAACAACTAAATGTATCATACCCTTATTTGTCATTTTACACATATCAACTATCGATTAAATTTTACCAAACACTTCTATATAAATAGTTAATCAAATCAGTTTATCAAATCAACTAATCAAAATAATTGGTCAAACTAAATACTGAAATCAACTCTAAGTTGTTTGTCAAAACCTCATTATATTATTGAAGATAATTGATTCATCTTTAATCTAAATATTAGGGCTTGAATCAGAATTATTGGATCATTTAAAAGAAAATAGATTAAGAGTATCATTTTTTTTTTGTTCATACAAATTTTTTTGAGAGTTTGGTCATACAGTTTTAGTTGTACTAATTCTAAACTCGATAATATTAGATACAAATATGTCAGTATTTTTTTATTAATTTTGGGTAAATACAAGATAATACATGTTCAAATATTACTCTCAATTATTTGACATTAAACATAACATTCCTAGTGCTCGAACCCACGACTAGGGATGGCAAACGGGCGGGTCGGATGCGGATACCCCCTCCTCCATCTCCATACCCACCTAATATTTTTCAATCCACCACCCGCCCACCACCCATGATGGGTACAAATTTTCAAATCCACACCCGCCCACGCGGGTACATTTTCAAATCCATCCCCACACCCACTACCCACTAGCGACATACCCATCTAGACCCGCCTGACAGCAAACTAATGGGATGTTGGAGTTGGTTCCCAAACAGTTCGTGATGGGGTAGCAGCGCATGCTTCAATATGTCAGAGGAGTGGCTCTACAAATGTTATGGAGACATATTGTAGGGAGCATGTAGTCACAGAGCTGGATTGTTGTGTTGCTTTCGATGTTAAAGCTCATAGTGCATCTAATATGGGTTTTGAGGGGCTAAAGAACATGGAAACTACTGCTTTTGATGTTAATGCTTATAATACGGTTAATTTGTGTTTGGATGGGCAGCATGGGCTAAAGAACATGGAAAGTGACGTGGTTAGTGGGATTATGGGTTTAATCAAAGAGCCGAATATTTCCCTAATTAAAGACCAGATATCTTTAATATTTGGTTAAATTATATGTTATATATTATACAATATTAAAATTTATAAATTAGTCTCCAAAATTACACCTAAATTCATAATGGTCCAAAATTTAATAGATATTTAGTTGGGCGGGCGGATGTGGGGCGGATGCGGGGCGGGTAATGTCTCAAACCCATTACCCGCCCACCACCCACGACGGGTACCACTTTAAAAATCCACACCCGCCCACTACCCGCTAAAATTATACCCATCCCCGCTCCAATTGGAGCGGATGCGGTGCGGAATCCACGAAACTGTACCCGTTTGCCATCCCTACCCACGACCTTGAGGAATAATAATTCTTTTACCACTAAGGTCGTTTGGTTCGTACTTAAGTTTTGAATATTATAACGTTATCAATGTATAAAAATTATAATAATACAATATAATATCTTAATAAATACAATTATATAGATAATATAATAGAATCTACAAATACCAAATGGAATACTACCTTAGAATTTTGACACGTAAATCCATAATTCTCCTACGGAGCAATGAATAATAGACTAATTTAACTACAAAATTTAGTTAAGTACTCTTTAATTATTATTTTTTTGTCAATCATTTTACCAAGGGTGAAAATAAATACCTTTTATCATACGCAATGATTTCATCTAAAATGTCATCATCCTTTCAACCTTTTCCGCTTTGAAATCAATGCATGTTCGGCACCAAAATAAATTAATACAACCAACAATCAATTTGTCAAGTAAATAAGATATATGATCCATTAAATAATGTCAGATATTTGAATTTGACGATTTTGAATAAAGTAAATTATGTTGAGAGGATCGTCTTTATCTCTGCAGTACTCGATTCGAATTAGTCAATCAATAGATAAGATATCGTTGATTATACCAAAATTAATTAATTAATTAATGCATATTATTATATTTTCTAATCAGAAGCGTCGTTTAAAACGAGTAAATAGCTAGGAAAATAAAATACCATTTTTTAATTTTTTATTTTAAAAAAAGCCAATTGCCACATGCATATTTGAAACCCCAATCAATCAAAGGCCAGAGTCTGTTGATACGGTAGCCTACGTAAACAAGCAAATAAACGAAGGATAAATTATATGTTTAGTATCTCAACTATAACTTTTGTTCTCTCTTGGTCACCTAACTATTTTTTGTTTCAAAATCATATCTAACGTTGTGTTCTGGTTTCATTTTTATCATCCATTATCAAAATAATTAACAGTAATATTGGCCTGTCACCGTAAGGTAATGTTACATCATCGTTGGATTAAAAAATTCCATGTCAGCAGTTTTGTTAATTTTTTAATGACAAGTGACCAAAATGAAACCAAAACATGACTTTAGGCATGATTTTGAAACAAAAAATAGTTGGATGGAAAAATATAACAGAGTTGATAGTTGGGGTACTGAATGTGTTGTTTCCCATAACTAAATCATGGTCTAATTCTAAATTAACTTGTATTTTCATAAATGGTTAAATTACGTGTTTAGTACCTAAACTATCAATTTTGGTCCATTTTAATTCCTAAGCTTTCATTTTTTTTTCAAAATCATACCTAAAGCTTTTTTTCGTTTCATTTTAGTACCCTCCATTAAAAACTTTAGTTTTTGTTTCATTTCAGTACCTCATTTGAAAATTAACGTTAAGTTTTGAAAAATTGAAAGTTTGGGTACTGAAACGGACCAAAACTAGTAGTTTCAGTACTAATCGGGTTAAATTTTTAACGACGGGTACTAAAATGAAATGAAAACTGAAAGTTAAGTATGATTTTTAAAAAAATTGAAAGTTCATATACTAAAACGGATCAAAACTGATAGGTTAGATACAAAATGTGTAGTTTACCCTAAACAAACCCTAAATTAGAGTCAATTTCAACACATTGGTGCACATGCCATGGAGTTTGAGATAAGGGCAAGGGGAGCAGCCGCGGCTAGATGGTAGGCGGTGGACAAGGAAATTGCCAAGAAAAAGCTAAAAGCCGCGGCTTTGATTCTTCTCTTTCAACTTTTAACAAGTTTCAGGCATGATAAGAGATCTGCCCATTTGTTTTACCACTTCATGATGTTAACATTCAATTTCGTTCCCATTTTCACTGTCTGCCCTAAAATGACATTCAAACAATGACCAATTGAGGATTTTGATAATATATTAATATTAATATTTTTCAAACACTTCTATTAACAGAAACATGATTAGTATATATATATAGTTTAATAATAAAATTTGAACGTTAAAAAATCTAAAGATCAATCTAAAATAAAAATCATAATTTAAGAATGATATTAAAATATTCATGTATGTATTGATTTAAAATAAAGGTGTAATTATTTTTTATTATAAATTTTCAATAAATAAGTCAAGGGTAAACTACGCATTTAGTATCTAAACTATCAATTTTGGTCTATTTTAGTACCTAACCTTTTAAAATTTTTAAAACTATCAAGATTTTAGTACCAATTCGAACGGTGGACTACGAGAATATGAAGAGTCGACCAACACAGTCCAATCTCAAGCACATCGAACAGTTGACGATGGAGATCGAAGGATAAAGAAGTCGAAGAGTCCATACTCGATTTGGAGAGATTGAGATATTTTTCTATGAAACGGAGGCCGGAATCGCGTTCAGAGGGTTGAAAAGCTGTGGGATGGAAAGTTTGAGCTTCATCAACCGACGGATGGATGTCCGATGATTGTAGACGTGGCGGCCGACGAGCCCGTCCGTTAAGTTTTTAACGGCTGATACTAAAATGAAACAAAAACTAAATGTTATGTATTGTTTTGAAAAAAATGATACTTTAGGTGTTGAAATAGACCAGAACTAATAGTTTAGATACTAAACTTATAATTTACCCATGAATCAAATATCATTAACTATAAAAAAACAATGCATTAAATTTTGTTTCATACCAATACTTAATTTATATCTAAAGTAAATTCAACCAACTGGATTTTGAAAAACTTTATCCAAGACATTTCTTGATTTATGGAGCGGGGCTTTTGGGAATGAACTGAACTAAATTGATCATAAATTGAATTTATTTTGATAAATTCATGGTATAAAAGATTTCGTAAATTTATATTTTAAAAGTAATACCAATAATAATATTTTACAACCCAACGTAATTAGTTTGGCTGTTAAACCAGTACTTATTTTACCAAATCCAACCGTGAACATGAGTTTGTTTGCGTCAATTTAATGAAAACAATTTAGTCAAATTAATAAATAAAAGCTACAATTGAATAAAATAAGACAGCAGATGTTTAGGCTTTTGTATTCATAGCGGAGATAAGGAAGAAACAGAAGAGAGAGCTCTCCTGCTGCCATCGTCGTCGGTTTACTTTCCGCAAAGGTTTCTCTGTGATTTTCCCTTTAGAAAAAGAAGCCAAACAAGACATAGATTTAAAAAAATATAAATATAAAAATTATATCGCAAGGGTTTCGTGGATAGAACTTTCGTTTCCAACCCTAAAAATTAACACAACCCCTGTTCTTCACGTAATCGCTTTTGATTTTGTTTGCACGTGGATTCCGGGTTTATTCTTCTTCTCCTTCTTCCCTCTTCCAAGCTCGTTTTTCTGGTATATTCTTTTGGGTTGGTGGGTTAAATTGTGTGTTTTTTTTTTGGTTTGTCAAGCAAAAAAGGGGATATTTGGGGGTTATCTGAAGAGTTCGAGGTTGCCTTTTTTGGGCATATTAATTTATTGTATTCGGTGGTTGGCTGACGAGAATCAGGGTTTTGGTGGCATTTTAATTGGTGGGTCTATTGAAAATTCGGTCTTTTCGGAGGAATTTTATGGTGGCTCTGTTTCGATTTAGGGTTTCTGGGAAGGATTCCACGTTAAATCTGGGGACTTTATTGGCTTATCATATCCAGGAAACCTTCGCTGCTTTACTCGTATATATCTGGTGAAGATTTAGGATTTTATCATTGAAGACTGAGATTTTGGTAAATTATCCCCATTTCTGCGCGGGTTAGTTTGCCAAAACATTGAATTTTTGGTGGTCTGTTTTGGGGTTGCATTGTGGTCTATTGGGAGCTGAAGAAAAGATGACTTCGAGTATCACAAATGATCTGATTCCTGAAGGTAAGCTTTTGGTTCATATAGCTGAGAGCGGACATTCGTTTGAGCTGGACTGCAATGAGACAACATTGATGGAGGCAGTTATGCAATCTGTCGAACTTGTTTCCGGGATTCATTTCAACGATCAGCTTGTTCTATGTGCAGATTTGAAACTAGAGCCGCAAAGGCCACTTTCTGCATATAAGCTTCCTTCCAGCGACAAGGAAGTCTTCATATTTAACAAGTCAAGGTTGCAAACTAATTCCCCACCACCACCACCCGAGGTCATCGATATAGTTGAAGTTTCTGAACCCCGGCCGCTGGCTTCTTATAGTGATCCTCATCCTTTGGATGATGCTCTTGACCCTGCTTTGAAGGCTTTACCTTCTTATGAGAGGCAATTTAGGTACCATTATCACAGAGGACATGCGCTATATAGTCGAACACTGGCAAAGTTTGATCATTGTGAAAGGCTGTTGATGGAGCAGAAGGTTCAGGAGAGGGCATTGGATGTTGCAAGGGGTAATTTAGATCAATATTATAGGATGATTCAGCAAAATTGTTCGGAATTTATGAAGCGGTATAAACAACAACATCGATATCATGCTGATTTGTTGGCAAACTTTGATAAGGATATGCAGAAGCTGAGATCCACCAAGCTTCACCCTACATTACAGACTGCTACTAGGAAATACTTATCGGATTTTGTGAAGGAAGATAACTTAAGGAAGTCAGCAGAAAACTGTAACTGCTCCCACAGGCAGTTTGAGAACAAAGTTGTGCAACTCAATCAGATGCTTGGTGAGGTGAAGCGCAAGGTAGAGGAGTTGTTCACTTCAAGGGCTTCCATGCCTATTAAGAATTTAGAACTAACTATCAAAGAGAATCAGCGGTACCTGAATGAACAGAAGAGCATTATGCAGTCTTTAAGGTTTGCTATTTTGGTTTATACATTTGTTGTTTTCCTCCTAAGACCCTAGTTATTTGAAATCAGCCTATTTATCATGTTATTGTGATCCTGTGTCGTGATTGTTTATGCCAATGTTGTCACTTCAATGTTGAACTTTTTATTTTTTTTCCCTTCTTTATATAGGATAGTTGTTATCGCAGGGATCAATTTAATATTTTGAGTGCTCAGTATGGAAAATCATTACATTTGTTATTCTTATGATCTTTGTTTTTCATGACATACCAGAAATGTTTATAATGGATGTTGAGGCACACAATTTAGGTTAAATTTCTGGTTTGCATGTTGTCCTGGAAAATAATCAGGGATTAGTATTCCAGACTGTGAAAGAACTCAGCTGGAGTGTTTCTTGTTAAATTGTTATTTAGGCACAAACTCTTATTTGGGAATCCAAAATGGAGATGGGAGCTAAAAGGCTAAAACAATAATGACTTCGAAGTCAATACTTTACTGATTGATGACGATAGGCAGAACTTGTATTAGTATATAAGGTTAATAATAGCCTTTCATCTAGTCTTATGTGGCTTGGTGATTTGGAGGAGGTTTACTTATGGGATTCCTCATGCCCATATGGCTATGAATTGTTTGAGGTAACTTATGGGATTCCTCATGGTATGATATATATATATATATATATACAATAGTGTCAGTTGAAAAAAATGTTAAAACAGAAGCATGGTGGGTTTAATGTTATACTAGTCTAATCTGGTCATAAAAGGATTATGGACCGTTCATAACATTTAAAAGTGCATTTGGAAAACGTACAAGTGAAAAATATTTCTTCTAACCCTAACTGACACTTTTATAGAACATTTTTGAGATTGAGAAGCTAAACTTTATTTCTGAGACAATTTTAGAGCCCCTATTTCCTTTCTACTCAACTTTCTAAGATCCAGTTGGATCTTTTTAAGCATAAGTTTTTTTCAACTGCTTTTTGGTTTACAGTTCTTTTGTGCACTTGTAATGCAATGATTTTCTCTAATAATTATCTTTGTAAAGTTTCATGATGTTTGAAACTGATGAGTTTGCATTTGTATTATTGCAGCAAAGATGTCAATACAGTGAAGAAACTTGTCGATGATTGTCTGTCCTCTCAATTATCTTCCTCCCTTCGTCCTCATGATGCAGTTTCAGCCCTGGGTCCTATGTATGATGTCCATGACAAAAATCATCTGCGAAGGATGTTGGCTTGTGAACATGCAATATCAAAGCTGCTCGACTTTTGCAAGGATAAGAAGAATGAAATGAACTTGTTTGTTCACACGTACATGCAAAAGACTACATATGTTACATACCACATCAAGGATGTCAAACTGCAGTTTCCTGTTTTCAAGGAGGCAATGGTGCGCCAGGAGGATCTATTTATGGACCTTAAGTTAGTCCGGGGAATTGGTCCTGCATATAGAGCATGTCTTGCTGAAGTAATAAGAAGAAAGGCATCTATGAAGATTTACATGGGCATGGCTGGTCAGTTGGCTGAAAGGCTTGCAACAAAGAGAGAAGTTGAGGTCAGGAGACGAGAGGAATTTCTGAAAGCACATGGTTTGTACATACCCAAGGATGTATTGGCTTCCATGGGGTTATATGATACCCCTAACCAGTGTGATGTCAATATAGCTCCTTTTGACACTGCATTGCTCGATATTGACATTCCTGACCTGGACCATTATTCTCCCGAGTATTTAGTAGGACTGCCTAGCAAACCTGCTAGCTTAAGAGATTCAAGTTCCTTATCGAATGAGAGTTCTCATTCTGCTGTAACTGAAGAGATCGGTGTAGATACTCTTGGAAAAGATGATCCCAATGACTTCCTTGAGGGATCTGAATTGGTTGAGATTGCTGGAACTAGCAAGATGGAAGTTGAGAATGCAAAACTAAAAGCTGAACTTGCCACTGCAATTGCCCTGATTTGTTCTCTGGGTCCTGAATTTGAATATGGATCAGTTGATGATAGTAAAGTCAATACATTATTGAAAAATGCTGCAGAAAAGACTGCTGAAGCCTTGCATTTAAAAGATGAGTACGAAAAACATCTCCAACAACTGCTTAAGGAAAAACAAATGCAGTGTGTTTCATATGAAAAGCGCATTCAGGAACTTGAGCAGAGATTGCCTGATCGGTATTCACAGGGGCCAAAGCTTTCTATAACTAATAATGTCACCGACTTTGGCCTTCAAGGTTCAAAGGATGATAATTGCAAGCCCGAAATCTCAGGTTGTGGGGTGAATGTGCCTCGTGTAACTACATCTGAGCCCATGGATGAGGTTTCTTGCGTTTCGAATTCTTTGGATGCAAAGCTTGGACAGTCTGGAAGACAGACGAGCAAAGGTCGAGAAGGGGTTGATGAGAATATGATGGAGTCGTCTGGAATGCTCAACCCTCATTTGGATTCATCAATGCAAGAGCCACAACAAGAAGATCTGCAAGTTGGAGTGAAAGATGGAAAAGATAGGATGGTGGGACAGTCTGGCATGTCTCTCACTAACAGTTCTACTGCTGAAAGCATGCCTGAGCCTCTGAATGCTTTGCCTTGTGAGACAGCAACTGAGCTAGGTTTAGATTCAAAAGTTGGTGGGGATCTTGTGTTGGAGTTGCAAAGTGCTCTTGCAGATAAGTTGAACCAATTAAGTGAAACTGAAGCAAAGCTTAAGGATGCTTTGGATGAGATTTCCATGCTCAGGAGTGAGATGGAAACAAATCGTAAACTTCTTGATGAATCTCAGGTAGTACCAGACAAATTCCTTCCCTCTATTTTCATCTTTTAAAGCATTCATGTTAGCTTTCATATGGATATTTCTAGGATTCCCCTCACACGTTATGAACTACATTATTTGAAGTCATATACCTTTCTTAGTACACTAAGTTACTTGAAATTTTAAGTAAAAAGTGGGGCGAAACTTGATACCACTGTCTGGGCTATCTATCTCCAACTGGCATTATAACATGTATGTGGAAGTCGAATGCATCATGTTGCCTATTCTTTACTTCAGTACCTTTTACTTCATTTTTTTCTTAGTCTAGGGTGTCCTATCATGTATACTTTCTGGGCTAGATGTACAAGTAAATTGTTCTTTTAATTGTACTGGCCTAGTAGCACCCACAATTTGGGTGAAAGGAGAGGCAGAACTGGATCTGGATCATTCTAGACAAAGCAATGTTTCAGGTGTAAACATAACTTGTTAAAAGCAAGAGAAACCCAATAAATTGTAGGTTGGACTAGGTGGCAAAGTTGGATGACCAACAAGTGACAAGGAGGTTACTGGTGAACTCAAGGATCATATATTATTTTATTTGGAATATAGTTTTCACTACCAATGAAATTTGATTGGAGGGGATGTAGAAGGAAAGTCTAACCTGTGTTATTTGTCACTATAGTGTAAATTTAGCTATTTGGTCAATCTTCTTGTGCTATATTCTAATTTCCCCTCCCTGGTTTCAGATGAACTGTGCTCACTTGGAGAATTGTTTGCATGAAGCAAGAGAGGAAGCCCAAAGCCATCGTTGTGCTGCTGATCGCAGGGCCTCAGAATATAGTGTCCTCCGTGCATCGGCTGTTAAGATGCGTGGTCTTTTTGAAAGGCTACGAAACTGTGTCTACGCTCCTGGTGGGATGGCTGGCTTTGCTGAGTCTTTGCGTACTTTGT
The DNA here is from genome assembly GCF_006381635.1 of Hibiscus syriacus. NCBI lineage: Eukaryota > Viridiplantae > Streptophyta > Magnoliopsida > Malvales > Malvaceae > Hibiscus > Hibiscus syriacus. Next base: position 258,755 of record NW_024062781.1, on the reverse strand, counting down.
CTCAGTCTTTAGCCAAGTAAGTTATAGTGCTTTTGAGGATTGCACAGTAGTTTTACTCAATCCAGTTTCCTTCAGGGGCAAAAGAGTGGCAGGGACAGGGCTGGAATAAAAAAATCATAATTTTGTTCAATTTTATAAATTAAAGAGAAGAGAGCTTAAATTTTATGCTTTGTTCAAACTCATTGTTGTTATCATTTTCCTGGGGAAATATAGAAACATCTGCTTTCTATTCCCTTTGGAGTTTTAAAGGGTGATACATAAAGTCATAAACATGATTATCTTCTTGTCCTCTTTATTTTTCTTCTTTCTCCTTGTTTTACTTTATTTTATTTTAAACTTCTATAATGACAATTGCCTTGGTATCTGTTCTATTAAATTTTCAGTTCCCTTAATGATGGTGAAGATGATGGCTCTGCTGAGTTCCGCAAATGTATCCGGGTCCTTGCTGAAAAAGTTGGTTTCTTGTCCAAGCATCGTGAAGAGCTGCATGAGAAGTACACTAATGTTGAAGGTGTAAACGAACAGCTTAGGAAGGAATTGGAAGAGAAAAATGAGCTGGTTAAAACTCTGTTCACCAAGCATCAACTTGAGAAGCAGGTTCACTGTTCTATAGGCTTTTGTTCTTGCAGAGCCGTTAGCCATGTATTATGTCTAGCAAGCAGATGTAGAATAAATAGTTTGCCCGTCCGTTTTTATGTAATTTATGTTTATTTTTTGTATCTGTTTGACTGGTTTGAAATTCTTGCTTCAGGCAAACAAGGGAAAGATATCTTTTAGCCGCTTGCAAGTCCATGAGATTGCTGCATTTATTCTAAATTTTTCTGGGCATTACGAGGCCATAACCCGAAACTGCTCCAACTACTACTTGTCTGCTGAATCCGTGGCCTTGTTTACCGATCATCTCCCAAGCCAGCCAAGCTACATTGTCGGGCAGATTGTGCACATTGAGCGTCAGACGGTGAAACCTTCATCAAGTAGACCTGATCGTGGCAGGGCAGATCCCGTGGATCAACTAACTTCTAACACGGGGACAGAGCGATTAACCCCGAATTCAGGATCAAGTATGAATCCCTATGGTCTCCCAACCGGATGTGAATACTTCGTAGTGACGGTAGCCATGTTACCCGATACCACCATTCATTCACCACCTCCTTCCTGATCCCTGCCCTGAGAGCGCAGATTCCGACATGATGGAAGAACCCAAAGTGTACATTGTAAAATGTTTCAGAATATAAGCGCTATCATGGTGACAGTTGAACTAGATTTTCTTATTGTACAACCAATGTTGATCTCCTTTGTTCATAAAGCTACTCTTCCATGAATGTAAGAAGAAAGAAAGAAAGAAAGAAAAAAGTGGGGAAAAACCCTGTAAATCTTTCCGAGCATTTGCCCTTTAACAGTCTTTCTCATTTAGTTGATCTCTAAATTGTTGTTTAGAACCCAAAGGCTTTTTCATTGCAAATCTCAAACAAATAAGATATTGAGAGAATGAAAATCATATCGAGTAATTATGGATCATTCAAAATATTAAAAGAATTTGATCGGATTAATTTGATCTTATCCGTTAAATTATTCTATCATTTATCGTCTTTAGATATTAGGATATATTACGTGTTTAGTACCTAAATTATTAATTTTGATCCATTTTAATATCTAAACTTTCAATTTTTTTAAAAAGTATCTAAAGTTTACTTTTTTTCATTTCAATACTCTACCATTTAAAAACTTTAGTTTTTGTTTCATTTTAGTATCCTTGTTCAAAATTTTAGTTTTTAAATATTAAAAGTTTAAGTATTAAAACACACCAAAATTGATAGTTTAGGTACTAAACTTATAAAGTTGCTAATAGTGAGATACTAAAATTTTATGTATGTTTTTGAAAAAATTGAAAGTTTAAATACTAAAAATGAATTGAACTTATAGTTTAAGTATTAAATGTGTCAATTACCCTAAATATTAATATATCCGTGTTTTCTTGACGTTGCAAATTCAATAAACTATTAATCTTTTAAAAATAACGGAAAGAAGAAATTGAGTTAAAATTACGGCCTGCTATAGAAATTGTTTGACATGTCGATGACTTGTATGCTAACGTGAGTAATTTCAGGTAGCTTCTGGCCAACCACAACTACATTTGACGATTTTTTAATCCCAACATCGAAGAGAAGATGAACTAACAAAACACTTAAAACGACTTCATGCTTTATTTTCCAACCATATACTACCAGTAATCAACAACCTAAGAGACCAGGTTCCCTGCTTCCAGGCTATATAAAACCCCCCACATGCCTTGTTTTCCTCACTCAAACTCTCAAACAATGGCCTCTACCAATTGTTTTGTTTTAGCCATTATCATAGCTTTGTCATTGTCAAACATCAATGCCGGGGTAGCAGCTCGCCGTCTCCTCCAGATGCCACCAACATTGCCTGGTGTAGTGCTGCCGCCACTGCCATCTTTCCCCAATCTCCCGCAACCGACATTGCCGACAACGCAGCCGTCGTTACCCAACCTGGGAGCTCTTCCTCCACTTCCTAGCATGCCGACAACACAGCCATCGTTACCCAAGCCTGGAGCTCTACCTCCACTTCCGAGTATGCCAACATTGCCTACCCTACCAAAACTAGCAATGCCACCGATCCCCACTATACCAACTACCCTCCCATTCTTCTCCCCACCTCCTTCAAAACCTAGCCCTTGATGATGATGCTCAGTATGTGTCTTTGCTTTGTCATGGTCGTGTTCCTCTAAACATTAATCTCGTATCACCAAGGGATTCATAGAGCATTTTCAGTCATTTGTTTCAGTACAATTCCATTACGTAAAGGGTTTTATTTGTTTGGTTTTGATGAGGTTGCTGTATTTCTAGTGTGTTGTTCTTGTATGATCACAAATCACTTTTATTTAATGTATCGAATACTCTACAATAACAATATAACGATAATTTCCACTTCGATCTATTTTATCTGCATAGGTCCATTGGACCATTCATAACCCCCGCTTACCGTATGCCACATATCAAGTAGTTTAAGACACTCGAGTAGAACTGATTGATTGAAGTTTCTGAACTCAAAATTTGTAATAACTACACATACACGGGCCAAAGGAAAACGAACCATTCGGTTTTGAGAACCCCAAATCATTAGTTGTTCTATTTCTAGAAAAAGAAAGCCCTGCAGAATTGCCTAATGAAACTCAACATCCTCAACTTTAATGATCATGGCTTAAAGTTGCATCTCTTACCATCGCGTTCGTTTCTGCATATCAAGACCTTGTCAAAATGGTTATAGATTCCCATTCCAAGCTACATATGACATCCTGCACGGAATTATTGAATTTTAACTGTTGTAAGGAACTCACTATTTATACTTCAGGAGCAAAAAAAAAATAGTGAGATTGAAAAGTTTCTATTTACCAAGGGGTTCTGCTGATCAATGTCAAAGCTGTTAATTGCACAGGGCTCGGCTAGCAGCTCCAAGGGTTCTTCACCTATGCGGTTGGTAGATTAGTATATATGTCGGACATGAGATCTTTTGATGTAAGTCTCAACCTTAACCATTGTTCTGACCAAGGTACATATATCACAATTCAACAATAGTTGTTGCTTAAAGAACTGCTTACCTTGTTCAATAACCGCGAGGATCCCATCTTCCGAGCAGATCATAATAGGTAGAATCCGTGTGGAAGAGATGTTGCTAATGTTTGAAGACCTTGTGTAGCGATCCTACTGAACTTCCCAAACTTCACTTTCAGATAACAAAGAAATTGGAGCCTCACCTGTCCCAGCACTCGAAAGGACAATAGGCTGTTGTTGTGCTCTAAGATCCCAAGCAAATACAGTGCCTGAAGAGCCCCCTGCCTATGGAACGCTAGAAAAAATGAAATTCAACAAAATATCTCAAGCAAATAGAATTCGTTAAAAGTATTCTAGCATGGAAGACCAGTAACCACCAAAGAATCAATATACACGAATTTCAATTCAGCAAAACACAAACTCTTAAAGCTTTTTCCCAACATTGTTTTAATGGAGGAAAACTGATCTGATTTAGATCTTTCGTGAAGAAAAAGTTATAATTAGGTAATACACAAAGTCACGGAATGAATTATCAAGAGCGTCTTGGTGCATCGCTACATTAAGCTTTCCTATTGCTTGGGTAGGTAAGAAAGAATTAAAAAGCTGTGACATAAATTAGTGGTCGAAAAATTATTTGAATTGGAAGCTCAGAATCCCCTGCAAGTAAAACATTGAAGAAAGAACCATTTTACATTATGGGTAGGAATGTTAACCGAAAACTGCAAAAGCCATCAGCCATATGCATAAAATTGTTCCACTAATTACTAGATTGTTCGGTACATCCTAGCACGAGCTAGCATTAAATCTTGCTATCATTTAGACTCTTCACAGTCCGACGCCAGAACTGTCTGGAAAACCACAAGATCAAAGTAACAACTTTTATAAAAATAAGAAAGTGGAAAAAAATGCTATTTTTCTACCCTTCGCCTTATTCCTTTTTGCTCTTCGAGGTTTTCTAATGGTAGCAAAAGAACAGTTAGTTGATCTCAAATGATACCAGTATTAAATGAAAAGGCATAACAATGAGAAAGCAGCAGCAATCTTACCAGACAGGTGTGTTTCCGTGATGGATGAATATCGATTGAGTGCACAATTCCAGATGTTTTTCCTTGGCACCTGCAAGATAACCATTAAAATGGGGATTAGAATAACATCATTTGATAATGATAACAGAGTGGCATGTTTAATCTATGAATTTTTATCTATCACCATTAATGAATCAAAGCCGAACTAACGAAATGAATCAAAGACGAACTAACGAAATGAACCAAATTTAATCGATTTTTTTCTTGACCCTATTATCAACATTCTGATGGAAATAGGATAATCACACGTAACAGTTCATAAATGCAAATTAAAATTTGGTAAGATCACTATAAACTCAACAAATTACATTCAACTGCATGATTTATTTTCCATAATTAAGCCAAGAAAATGCCCTCACCAGTTCCCCTTAAACTGTGAAACCGGTCCACCGGGTCTCCTCTGATCCCACCACTGTAATCCAAACCCATAACCACCGGTTGCAAACTCACTCGGGGACGCCCACTTAACCGCCGTATAACCTACAAGCCCATTTACATTAAAAATTCTCCGGTAACTCGGCTTCGAAGAATCCCCAACAAAACTCACCAAATTAACCCTCCCATCCCCCCAACACTCACGCACTCAGTCCCACCCTCCCTTAAATCCACGGCCGATACAGGTCCGGAATGAAACCCCGGCTCCGAAACTGTAGCCTCGGATTCCATCGTCTCTCCGTTTATTAAATCAGGGGCCAAAATGTGAATCGAACCCGAGAAAGTGGCGGCAGCGAGGATGGGCTGAGGGGTGGAGTGGGAAGTTTTGAGGGACGAAATGCGTGAAGGTGGGGTCCATGAGGAATGAGGGGTTAAGGTTGGAGACGAGCCGTCCGGGTTTGGGTCAACGCAGATGATTTCGATGGAGGGAGAGTTGGCATCGGTGTCGTAATAGGCGACTGCTGCGAATCTGTCTAAGGCGGAAACCGGTGACAGCCAGCGGACGGCGTCGATGTAGTTGGACTGCGGGATTTTATGAACTCGTGAGGGGCTCTGGGCTGCTGCAAAGGCCATGATTGCAGATTTTTTTTTATAAAAAAAATGGATTGCAGCAGATACTAGACATTTACATCATGTTCAGTTCATTATAATAATAGACCACTCATTCAGCCCAGATTCAACTGGCCTACCATGAAACATGTGTTTGCTTTTAATAATGTCCGTGGGTCGGGTTGAATTTTGGCCCACATAAACTTCTAGGAAAATCAATCCCTTCATCTGTATTTCACTTAATTCGAAATTTACGAGGATTTCCCCGACGCGAAATTCGATCTTGCTTGAGTTATATATATTATATCATGTCAAATTGATTCGGGTCAGATTTTTTCATCGTAAACGCGAATTCGATTTGACTATACCCTTAAAAAAATCGATTAGACTTGGGTTTAATTTTAATTTTTTCAAACATAAACAAATTATATCTTAAGTATTAGAGAATCAATATTTTTTTAATATGGTATATATTATCCAACCAATTAGCTCACTTGGTTTAATCGATTTAACCAATGATTAAAGCTCTCAACGACCGGTTCGACATTCTATTGCTTGCCATTAAGACAAACTTAATTAACATTAATATAATGCATCTAAAAATGTCAAAATACAGCTACGATGAATTGAAATGTTGTCTTGTTTTCTGTACAGATTGAAGTAAAATTAATCAGCTTCCGCATAAAAGTTTTTCGAGGCTCAATTCATTTAAAAGTTAGATAAAATAACAGCAGAAAATAAATTATTTAAGATATCCATCAACGTATAATCTGTAGGAAGAAAGGGCTAAAAATGCATGCTTTAAAGAGAAGTGTTGAATGTGATTGTAACAGCACAAATTAGTTAGGTAGGACAACAGATAAAAGGGAGCTCTAGCCGGTTAAAGACGGCAAAAAGACAATTTTTTTACTTTGTAGCCGGCCATTTGTAATTTCCCCAATGTACAAATCTTTCTCATCCGTATATTTTTATTAGGGTAAATTACAAATTTCATCACTTAACTTTTTTGTCACTATTATTTTGGTCATTAAAGTTTAAAGCTTTTCAATTTAATCATGTTTTTGGTCATTCGAGTGTTAAATCATAAATGGACGGGTGAATTGGCAGTCATGTGTGTTGATGTGGACCATGCTTTATTGACATAGAGTCCATGTGTCATCCAATTCATTTTTCCTCTTTTCTTTATTTATCTTCTTCCTCTAAAGATGAAAGTTTTATAGTTCCATCCGTATGTCATAGCGACACTATAATTATCATTTTCTGACGTCTTCTAAGATCAATCAAGATATCAACAAAATTATCTCAATGTCTTCTGTTAATCTATCAGTTTAGATTTTACCTAAATTATTTCGAAGCTTATAAAACGTAATCTTAAACCTAAACTCATAAAACCATTAACCACTCTAATCTATAATATCCGCCATCCAATCATTATAGAATCAAGATATATAACTCACTTTCTCATTCTCCATTTCCTCACCATTATGATTTAGAAGAAGACATACATCATCGATAATTCAAAGAGAATTCGAAGCAATAAGTTAAAAAAAAAAGTTTTAGGGGTCATTTCACAAGTAGGAGGAAATTGAAAGTTTAGTGAGATCAAAATAAGAGTGAAAGAAAAAGTTGGGTGATTAAATTTATAATTTACCATTTTTTATTGTTTTACCTCTCATCACCATCCCTTTAAAGACCACTTCATTGGAGGGCCCTGGGATGATCAAGCTTTTTCCATGGCGAAATTATCTCAGGCGAACCAGAGAAACAATGCAGAAAGTAGAGGTATTGATCATAACAGTATGAGCATCAGTACTACTAGTACTGCGATTAATGGTGTTACGAAGTTGAAGAAGCGAACCAGGAGAAGTTTCCCAAGAGACTCGCCTCCACAACGTAGCTCGATTTATCGAGGGGTCACCAGGCAAGTCATTTTAGTTATAAAAAATACTAACTTTCATGGTTTGAATCCATGGTGTTTGCATGTTGATTAGGTGAAATTGTTCTCAGGCATAGGTGGACGGGTCGATATGAAGCTCATCTATGGGACAAGAATTGCTGGAATGAATCACAACACAAGAAAGGACGCCAAGGTTTATTCATTAACCCTTGTTCACTTCTCTGATCATCCTTTCTTTTTAGTCTTCATTTAGTTACATACCAGAAAGTTTAATGATTTATTCTTCTCCATTTCCATGGCTGGTGCTGCTGGTGTTTATGCATCAATACTCAAAATGCAGTCTATCTTGGTATACACGTTAACTACAACGTTTTCTTTTTTTAAAAAGTGATTTTTTTCCCTTTACCTCAAATTCGGGAATTTTACTTTCTTTTTCTTTTCCAGGGGCTTATGATGATGAAGAAATTGCAGCACATGCTTATGATTTAGCAGCACTCAAATACTGGGGTCAAGACACCATTCTTAACTTTCCGGTACACTAATGGCACTGCTTAAGTGTTACTTATAGTAATTAATTCAAAGAGTATGGTTACTTGAATATTTGCAATATGAACAATGTGCAGGTATCGACATACCAGAAGGAATTGAGAGTAAATTAAAAATTTAGTTATTGTAATATAAGTTGTAAAAGTTTAATGACCAAAATGAAATCTCTCTAGAAGTTTATTGACTAGAAGTATAGTTTACCCTTATTATAATTATTTAGATGGGCAGCAAAAGCAAAACAAAATATGACCAAATTGTTTTCATTTTGGGAATAGTTTCTGTGCGGTAAACTAAAAAATGATTAAAATAAGATGTTATTGGTTTTGTTATTGTGTTAAATAATAAAATCGGTAAAAATTATCAGAAATATTATTAGGCGCTACTAAATTTATTATTATTGGATATTTTTTACCAGTTTTTTAAAAAAAAATACAAAAAATATTATTAGGCTAAAAAAAATGACCGAATTAACATAATATTTTAAATAATTACCAAAAAAAATTTAAATAAATTTTTTCAATTTTATTATTTAAACTATAATAAAATTAGTAACACTTTATTTTAGCCGTTTTTAACCTTATCGCATTGTAAAAAATTTTTGGGACTCTGAAAATCTGACACTTCCTCAGACATTCTGACTCATTCTGTTCTCTATTATGATAGTCTACTTCTCGGGCTTTGCTTTGATGTTGTCACTTAACATCCCATCACCGTACACGTGGCTATTCATATTGATTAACAGTAACACATCTCCTTCCCCTCCCGCTGGGGCGTTGAAAAAAATCATTAGCACGTATAGAATTATTTTTTGAAATGAGGTTCACGTTATAAATTTAAGAATGACATCGAGAATAAAATACGTCTTCTTTATTGTTTATTTAGTTAAAAGTCAAGACTTTTAAAATAAAAAGGTAAAAGATATACTGTAATAGCCGTGTCTTGCCACAGACGTGTGGTATTCTTGACATCCTCCCATAAATACTACAGTATTTACCCTATATTCGAAAATAATTTCGAAGCTTTAAATGAGTCAATAATTTTTTTCAACGCCCATACGAAAAATTTTGCCCATTAGCTGTCTAAACAACAAGGATAAAGCAGTGATCTTGGGCATGATAAGCAAGGCACATTGAGTGTAAGTGTAACAGAGACAAAGAAAGGGAAAAGGAAATCAACAAAGCTCGACACTTCCTGTTAAACATGGATACGTGATATCCGGGGTACACTTTTTTTTTTCCTCTATTTAAATTTGTTCAAACCTTCGTAGAGCCGAATGGCCAAACAGCCCTCTTGGTAGGGCATTGGTCCCAGAAAGGAAGGCCCCCGGGAGGGGCTAGTCCCACAATAAAAACATGTAAGTAGGCGCTGTTGACCGAAGGGGGACCCCAAAGTCCAAAGACGGAGACTGGAGTGGATGTAGGTTCATGTGGGTTTAGTTTAGCCACTTACACTCTCTAGAACCCATAAAAACGGATGTCACTATCTAAGCCGATAAGCCATAACCACTGTTGGGCGGTGGGGGTGTAAGGTTGGCCGTCTCCATAAATCTCACCTCGGCTTTGCTGCTGCTTTGCTCAGTACAGTCAGAATGAAAACCCTAATAAAAAACAAAACTTGCACATGATTTTTTTTTTGAAGTTAATTAAGAAAAGATTATAGTATTTAAGAGGTATATTTATAATACAAAACATGGGGTAAGGAAGGGATTTTGGGGAATGATAAAGGGTAGGCAAGGAAACAACAAAAGGACAAAGGTTGCTTGCGCAAATCTAGCTAATCTGGGGCAAGTAAAGGGAAGCTTTTGGGGTTGAAGCAAGCAACTGAAGCTGAGTTGTGCTGAAGGCAAAGCCAACCCCTTTCCCCCTCTCTTCTTTAATTTGCCGGGCCACATTATGTTTTGAGTGTACATACATATATGCAAGCAACCTCATTTCTTCTCCCTCGTCCTTAAAAATGTTGTCTTTCTTCTTGTTCGCCCTTTTCTTTCTAAGTTAGGACAAGGAAACCCCGTCCGAGGAAAGAAAAAGAAAATAGCAAAACGTACAGACAACAACCTCATGTGTCTCATTTTGTGTTTTTTTTTTACCTCTTTTTCATTTTTTGAACTGTCCGACTAGTTTCTTTTGCTGCTTTTCTTTTCACTCTGTGTTTTTTTGTGTTATAATGGTGATATAGGCTTGTGGTGGTGAGGGGGCGAAAGCTCTCTTCAAGACTGGTGGAATATGGTGAAAATTGAAGCAAGATTGAGATTTTCCATGGAAATTTATGTGAAGCAAATGGGCTCCGGATGCTCATATGAAGAAGCATGGGCCAACTATAAAAGGGATATCGTTTTCTTCAAACTCCCATCTTTGCAGCGACTTCTGTTCTTCTTCTTCTTCAGCCTCCGCTGATGGGAGAGGGCGGAGGTGGCGGCAGTGATATTGGCGGGATCGGCTCAATCTCTTACATTGTTCATTTATGAATACACTAGAAAAAAATCTGTTGCTCTTTTTTGCTGCTTAGTGCTTACATTGTTGCTCCATAATGTTGGTAAAAAGGAACGGGTATGTTGCTTCTCTCTTTTTAGTTTTTACTCTATTTTTTGGGGCTTTAGTCAGTGTTTGTGCTTTGCTTCATGCAAAAAAAAATCAAAATCATGACAATGAAGGTTAAAAATGGAGCAGGAAATAAGTAATTATGAGGTAATTTTTGGAGGTCCCATTCAACAATGAGAACTTCAATTTGAAAGCTCAATTTTATTTGTAATTTATTGTGCACCTCCTGGGGAAATGTGTTGGTATTTATTACTGTCTTACACCCAATTCTGTAATGAATTTGTAATGTTCTCCTGCATTTACTCTATAGTGAGCAATCTAATGCTTTATTATTATTTTTTCTTTTGTGATTTTGGTGTGGGGGGGGGGGGGAATTGCTGGCCTAGAGAACACCTAGACTTGGTTGTTCAATAGTATAAAGTTTAGGCAGTATATTTCAAAAATAGGTTTGATAATTTAAGAAACAGGAATAAAAAAGGGGGGAAAGACAAGAAAGTTGAGGTTACGAGTGGTGATAACGAGGGAGAAATTCTCACGCACGATAATTTTATTATACAATTAGTAAAATACGTTATTGATTTTCTTATTATATTTTTAACAAACTCAGTAAAAAATTACTAAGAATATTATTGTTTTTATCGATTTTGTTATTATATGACGCTTTATTGATTTTGTTAAAATATTCGGTAAAGCGTTACATAAAATATTATTTTTTCTATCGGTTTTGTTATTATTAGATATTTTACCGAAAATATTAAAAAATATTAATATTTTAAATATAAATAATAATATTTTAAATAATTCTTAATCAAATTTATTAAAAAATAATAACAAAATCAATAACACATTTATTTAACAGTATATTAAGCCTGTACGGTAGAACTTTCCATGACGATGATGGATGGGGTTTGGGTTTCATGCAAGTGTCCTATCATCCTACACACAGCTCTGCAAATTTTGGGTTTGCTTCCTATTTCGTTTTTTTGGTATGCACGTGAATCCGGGTTGTGTCCTTTTCTTTAACAGCTCTGCAAATTTTGGGTTTTGCTTAGGATAAGCTTGTTTTATCTCATCATTTTCTTTAAAGCTCAGATGTGATTATGTATATTTGTTTCAGTGTCATGTAATCTTTGGGGGATGACTCAGAATCATAGTAATGTGTTTAGCAGAATGTTTATGGAGATTTGTTAATTTGTCAGCCTGTGTCAGATGGGTTCATGTTCTTCTAAAATATTTCAACATCCAACCATATATTTAGTTTCTCTTCCTACTTATATGTACCTATTTCATGCTCATTTACATTTTTGGATAATAGTTCTTTCCATTTTCAAGTAATTCTTTTTTTAATTTCAGTAAAATAAATAGTTAGAATTATAAAAATAAATAAATTTGACTCAGCGTTGAGTCAGGTGGCTGTCCAAATTAAAAGAACAGTGTGTGGCACATGTCAGCAAATTTATGATCTTGTCTTATGGGGGTAGCTGAAGACAGATTTTTAGCAAAGAAATGATTCAATTCCAAACAGTGATTGATGAGTCAATTTTTTGCATGCCAAATAGTGATGCAAACAAACCCAGTACTGAGAAGGGCACTTGGTTGTAGGTAAAATGTTGTTTCAGGCTACGTATCCTAAATGGCTATGCTTTGTTTGATTGTTAGCCTGAACCAGCTGTGCTGTGTTATTTATTTTTCTCGACCACTTTTGCTTGATGTGGTCATGTTTTCCATTATAACTCAAGTACTGTGTTTACAAGTTTTGTTTGTAAACCCAGCCAAATATGGAAGCCTAAACCTACTGCTGGATGAATGAAAGGTGGATGAAACGCAAGCATTTAAGAGATGTGTGGTAATTAATGAAGAGCCCCCCCCCCCCTTTTGCATTTAAGTTCATGTACTTTTTTAACTGGTGGGATGGGATGAAGATCTATCTCAGTTCCCATGCCGTTCCTTCTTCGTTCAATTGGCGTCGTCGTCACCAATGGTACTTTCGGGACCTTAAGGTATACATCATATTCATGATTAATGTTCAAGATTTTGACGTAATGAAAAAAATTGTGTTGCCAACAAGAATAGAGAAATACAAAGACATTTGATTCTAGTATCCAGGCTATGTTCGTATTTGTCACCTCTCCTAGGTATGATATTCTCCCTCAATTTGGTAACGTTTTCATCATGAATCGTCATCACGGTTGTCCATCATGTCTAACCCACCCAATGGGATGCTATGAAATAGAATGGTCAAAAGATTGTTTTCATACCACGAATCATTATCCTTTTCTCAAAAGATATGTGATAGGATGTATAAAATCAATGCTTATAAACTCCACGATCTCCTTTCTTTTTCGATGTGAAATTAATGTCACTCCTCTATCCCACAGGAGACGATATATATACACATACACTCCCAAGATAACTTTTCTAGAATTTTTCCATAACATCATCCGAGAGTACAAGTCATGCACATTCCCAAATCACTATCTCCATCATACATAAGATGAAGAAAGTGCCTCAACAAATTTCAAACAGTGTATGAACCGAATTTAAATTTATTTCAGTCTAACGAAATTTTCAATTCATCGACTACAAAATAACGCTTAAATAGAAGAAAGAGAACAGATGACAAATTTCGATTTATTGTTTCACTACAGGTATTCACAGTTCTATGACTAAAGGTAACTCAGTATAGTACAAATACCCACTTCACAGTTCACATTACCCGATCGCCACACCAACAGGCAACAACATTTCACAGTTCAAACAGAATTAGCAAGTAATGAAGAGGTAAACCAGAAGAGCGACGCTTAGATTGCCAGAATGAAGGGTGCTAAAGCATCGAATTCATTCTGATCAAAATACAATCTGGAATCCACTTTGGTTGAATCTAGTAGTAGGAAACTATCCGATGATGATTTAAATGTTTAACATCTAGTGCTTCAGTCAACAAAATGGAATTTACACTGCCGCAATGAGTGTTTTGACACAATTCCAAACTGACAAATGCTAAACCACAGCCATGGATCTCCTTGGGGGAGGGACCTGGCAGTTACATGGTCAGATTATATCTTGGAGATTCCGAGTTCAAATTCTAGAATGAGAAGGGTGGAATTTATAGGGTGATACATATAAAAAGTGCAAAATGGCATAATAACATATCAGAGAAAGAACCACGGACATGATTATGAATAGGTGAAATAAAGTTAAAAAGTTTGCATGTCTCTCTCCCATTCTACACTTTGTTTCCTACTAGACATAATTTTTTGCGCAAACAAATGAATAATCGTGAATGTAGTAACATAACGCATGCAAAAAAGTCTGTAAGAACAAATCAAGCATGAAAAGAAAAACATTAGAAAAGCAATGGCTTGTCTCCGGATAATTACCATTCAAGTCAATATATATATCATAGGAAGTATCAAGTGCCAACTGCCAACAGGGATGAAGTTTTTATCAACCAACATTTCTCATACATGAAAGTTGTGCCACTACAAAGGCTCAACTACCCCGGGCAGCTTAAAACTATAACATAATATCATCTCCACATTTCAAAGATTACAAAAAGATACGTCTTCAGAAATCCTAGTAACATAACTATTGACAGCAAAATCTAGTAATTACACGACTATGAAAATTTATCAGAAACCTAGATCCCAGTTATTCCAAGGATTCCCTTCAAACAGAGATAAGTATATTAAATCACAGCCATAATTGAACATAGCTTGTCCAGTTCACGATTTAAACAAAAATTAAAGTCAATTCCCCGATAGAAAGTTCAGTCCAATTTATTGTAAAGGAATTCCTCATGCTCAACTAGGATGCCAGATAATTGGTACATAACTAACCTCAAATTATTCAATGGCACATACAAACATAGCAATAGCAGCAACAATAATAGAGTAATTGACAAAATCACAAAACAACAAATACCCCGATCAAAAAATTCATCAAGGAACAAACCACCAATATCACCTGCATCATTGCTTGACGTTCTCCAAGTACCATTTGTAAGTGTCGACAAGCCCGTCTTTCAATGAGATCTTGGCATTCCACCCCAATAAAGCAAGCTTTGAGCTATCCATGAGTTTCCTAGGAGTCCCATCAGGCTTCGAAGTATCCCAAATAAGCTCCCCTTCAAAGCCAACAACTTCCTTCACCAACTCAGCTAATTCCTTAATGGTAACCTCTTTCCCACTACCTACATTCACATGGTCTAATCCACTGTAATTCCCCATCAAGTAAATCACAGCGTCAGCTAGATCGTCCACGTGTAAGAATTCCCTCAACGGACTCCCTGTCCCCCAAACAACAACTTCTTTCGCTCCTTCCATTTTGGCCTTATGGAATCTCCTCATCAAAGCGGGTAAAACGTGGGAATTATCCGAGTGAAAATTATCATTGGGGCCGTACAAATTGGTCGGCATAGCGGAAATAGCGTCGAACACGTGCTGGATTCTGTAAGCTTGGCACATTTTGATCCCCGCGATCTTGGCAACCGCATACCATTCGTTGGTGGGCTCGAGCGGACCGGATAAGAGCGCGTTTTCAGGGATGGGTTGCGGCGCAAATTTGGGATAAATGCAGGAGGATCCGAGGAAGAGGATTTTCTTGACGCCGTGGCGGTAAGAGGAATCGATGACATTGGTCTGGATTTGGAGGTTGATGGAGATAAAATCGGCCGGGTAGGTGTTGTTGGCGTGGATTCCTCCGACTTTCGCGGCTGCTAGTACCACGTACTGAGGCTTCTCAGCGGCGAAGAAGGATTCGACGTAGGCTTGGCGGGTGAGGTCCAGATCGGCGTGGGTGCGTACAACAATGTTGGTGAAGTCCAGAGATTGGAGTTTGCGGACTATGGCTGAAACAACCAGGCCTCGGTGGCCTGCTACAAAAATCTTCGCAGATTTGTTCGAGAAGAAAGAATCTAGGGAGAATAACATACATAACAAAAAAAAACAGAGTTAGAATTAAGTTGAGATCTGTTGAGGGATCTCATTAAGAAAGAAGAAGGAGAAGGAATTACCCGTTTCACCCATTGCTGGAGACTCGGGGAAGTGAAGATTCGGAGTGAAGTAAAGAATATTGCTTCTTCAACAGCCACATATCAGTCTCTGCGAGAAATTTCGTTTTTTTTGGAGTAAAATTTTGAGGAAGAACTGACAAAACAGTGCCATTAGCTGTATGAATTTGTGGGGCCAATTTAGAACCCAAACTATACCAATATAAATGTCCAAGTTATACTTTTTTTCCGAAAGAGGTGATTAAATAATTTTTGGACTTATAGGAGTTTAATGTTATAAATGTTATTTATTTAAGTGTTTGGGTCATTAAAGATGTTAATTTTTATTGTGAAGTGACATGTATCATAATATGATGATTTTAATTTTTTTTAAATATTAAAATATTATTATATTTATAAGAAAATATAATTTCTTTTAAATTATAAAATAACCCCAAATTCCTAAATCATAACCTTAACCTCGTCGTCGTCTTTTTCGACCACAACAACCACTCCCGACGTAATTTATGTCATCTTCCTAGTCATACACCGTCATAGTTACCGTTTGTCTGTCAAAACCGCGTGAGATCACGATTTTCAACCTAGGGTTCGTAAAATATAAAACATCAATTCGTCGTCGATCGATCACAATTTCATAAGGGTTTTGATTGGCGAGAGGAGAGGAGGTCAGGTGGAACTTCATCGACAGCAAAAGATGATGATCGTCGTAGGTTTAAGGGTTGAAATGAAGATTTTCAAAATTTTAGGTTTATTTCAAAATTTATATTTTTTTAAATATATATTTTTATTATTTTTATTTTAAATAAAAATTTAAATTTATTAGAGTGTGACACATGTCGCTTAGCGAAAAACTTAACACCGTTGACAATCCAGGTATCTAAATGGATAGCATTTATAACATAAGGCACTTGGATTAGTAGAAAATTAATTTAGTTACCTATTTCAGAAGAACGGTATAATTTGAGCACTTATTTTGGTGTTAAGCCTTTTGAAGAAGCCTTTCTTTCTAAACAAAGGTTTAGCTTCTTTCAATCTTTTATATCTGCATATTTGATCCTGATGTCTTGTTTTATGTTTGAAATTGCTGGTTGAATTTCAAGGTTGTTGAAAAACAACTCATCTGGTGAAATCTCACCCGACCTGCAGCCTTTGGATCTTTCTAACAATCGATTTTCCCATCCAATTCCATGGCCATTTGGGAAGTTAAATAGTTTTCAATGCTTGTAAGCATTTCACTGATTGTTTCTCTGTTTCATGTTTGGATGCTGAGAAAATGTAAAGATGAAAAGAAAAAGGTTATTGCTTTAGGGAGGGTGTGTTAAATTATAGTAACAAAAGCACGCGGCACCCTACCATTGGATCGAAACATGATGGAAAAAGTCATGATCGATCGAGCATCATGATGAAGATGGCGAACATTCATTGGATTATTATGCTATGGGACTCTCTGGTCCATGATAAAGATCAACACACGAAGAAGAAGGTAAGTTTATATGGTCCACGATAAAGATGAATACTGTTTTATGCTTTTTATTTTGGTGTTTTGATTTATCTGTTTGCCTAAAGGGCAAAAGTTGCTAAGAGCACAATAGGAATTGTATAATGTTTTAGAACATCAGATGCCCTGCACTCCGGTCCCTGTGAGAGGGACAGTGACTCAAAACACACAGGTTTTGATTTCCTCGGTTGAAAATAGCATTATATTGCTATGTTTTTGTGGTGGGGAAGTGAATATGGTATAACTGCATATATTTTATCTTTATTTTCGCAATTAAAAATTCAAACACAATGAAAGTTGGTGCAATTACATGCCGACTTCATTGTAGCTGGGGTGAGGCTGAGGCAGTAGACACAAGGTGCAGACGTGAGATTTGGATTGAAAAAAAAACTAGATGAACAGTGAAGTTAATTTGTAGATGATATAAATTAAAATTATATGGAGATTAATTATTATAAAATATAAACGAATTTAATCAAATTTTCTATTTTTGGCTTAGGAATTACCACTGGACGAAGATATTGAACTAACGCGCAAACCAGAAAGGGCGGGTTTGGAGTTGGAACTTGGAATGCTCCTTCACCCACCGTATTCAATTTTCCCTTTTTTCTTTACAGGACTGAAGTGCAAACTGAAAAATAATAAATCTGCCATTTTCCATTTTCCATTTTCAATCTTGTCGTAAGCTCAGTTGAGTTCCTTTCATTTTCATGGCTTCCTTTCGCAGGCTTCTTCCTCTTTGCTCTTCTATCAACGTATGTTCATCTCTCTCCGCCTCTCTATTTGTTTTCATATTTATAAAACTGATAGCAACAACGATCTCACTTTTCAATCATCTTTGTTGCAGGGAACGAGATTTTCTTCTTCTGGAGTTCAATAGGTTTTCCCTTCTTTTTCAGTCTGTGTTCACTGTTCGCTTTTTTAAAAAAGAAATCTGTAAATTTGGACTTTCATGTCTTATACATTTTTGTTTTTGTAAATGTTTCAAATAGGCATGTTTCGATTGCAATCTTACTTTTCTTTAACTTTTGAATTTATTATGTTCTCTGGTTACTTGGTATTATTTGAGGTTTATATTACTATTTATTTTGTTAAAAAAAAGGATTTGGCTCAAATGATCGTGCCTACAAGCAAACCGTATCCAAGTTCGAGGAACGAATAAAGCGTGCAGAAGCAGAAACTTCGGAGGTTAATGATGATATTGACAGGATTCGGACGGAATTTGATGCTGCCAGACGGAGTTTCCTCGAGTTTCCAGAGGCACTCAAGGCAATGCCGAAGATGAATCCTGAAGGTTCAGTTATGTTCTCTTCCTTTATGTTTAATTTGAATCTATTTTAGCAGATTTACGGATCCTATATGGCATGTAGTATTCAATTTTTTTTTTCTTTTTGGTGTTAATGTAGTTGTATATGTGAATAGGGGTATTAGACTGGATCTTATTCAGGTATACGAATTTGATTATGATTTTACATTGGTACATTACTCTGCGAACTTGCAAAGTTTGATATATGATTTCGCAAAGGAGCATATGGTGAATGAGGTTAGCATTTATGTGATATTATAATGCAGTTATGTAATTGATGTTTTTTCTGTGTGGCTTATTGTTGGTGTTGACAAATTGTTATCTATCGCACTCTTGCAGTTTAGGTATCCAGAGGTTTGTATGAGTTTTAAATATGATCCATCCTTTCCCATTAGAGGATTGTACTATTACAGGCAGCAGGGATGTCTCTTGAAGTTGGATTTTTTGGTTCCATAGAGCCAGAGGGATGCTTCTATGGTCGTCGCCAGGTACTATGAATTATTTCTGGTGACCTGGCTGTTCTGTTTATTTTGCAATCCTGGAACTAAGTTTGCCTTGATGATTACTATGGGTTATTTATTACCAAGATATAGAGAGAAAATATTAGATAAAACCTTCCATGTTTAATATGGATGGTTTTAACACCTGGTAAGATGTGAGTTTAAAGTTTCTTAAAACTTGTAACAACTCGTCCTTTTCATTAATGATCACTAGCAATAGCTTGAGGTTTCTTATCAGTTTGTATCATGTGCATGTGTTGGGAAATTCTTACATGACTATGTGAAATATACTGCTTCTCATTTTGCAACTTATAATGCAGCTTAGTGAGAAGGAAATAGTAGAGATATATGGGAAAAGACGTATTGGCCGTGACCAGGCACGCCGTCTTGTGGGCTTGATGGACTTTTTTCTGCTTTAGTGAGGTTGGTTTCAGTAATTGTATTGTTTGTATGTATAACAATGTTGTACATGTATGTCTAAATAATAACATATGTAGGCTTTCACATTTGTAAGTCGCATCTATGAGTGTTTGTCAGAGCATTATAGTCAGATGGGGATGTTTGGGCAAGAGGATTCCAACAAAATGCTTACACATGCATGCTAATGTCTCACAATACCTTTTGATTAACTGTAATCTTAATACTTCTTTTAGTCATTGCTGCTGCTGCCTTTTTCTTCTTCTTCATTCCAACGTTTTTGATGAAATAAGATAACAAGTTCGCTTTAAAATATATCTAATAAATGTCAAAATATCTTGTCAATTTAAAAATCTACTTGTGGACATTGATATGGATAGTACATATTTTAGGCTTGCAAATTGTATTATCAGATTTTATAAGTGTTTTTTTTTTTGCCTTTTCTTGGACTATTTGCCTTTATGATAAGCACATATTTTGTTCTATTTTTAAGTTCCTGATTTTTTTCCTTTCATAATCCTTTTAGGCATGTCTCATTGCCGATATTGTGCAATATTTCGTTGATGCTAAACTAGAATTTGATGACTGCTATGTATACGAAGATGTCAATACTGCAATTCAGCATGTTCATCAAAGTGGTTTCATGAACTTCTTGTTTCATCATCGTTATTATTACTATTATCCTAAAATCTTCCTTGGGTGCAGGCAAAATTTCATATATTACAGGAACTGCTTGGGAGGTTACATGCAACTGTACCTTGTAGTAAGAGAAGTGAAGAATACAAGTTACCTATGAGCGAATTAAATGAAGAGAGGCAGAAAGCTCGCAGTATGATGAAAAGAATGTTCAATATATCTTTTGGGGCCACCTTCGTCACTGACAAGGGTCAAGAATCTGCTTTTGCTTATCACATCCATCTATATGCCGATGTGTACACTAGTAGACGAGAGAACTTTTGTTCTACTCACCTGAGACGTGGCTTCACGCACCGTATGATATCATGATCATGCCTCATCATGTGAAGGTATGTCATTAACCTTCTTTAACCATATACTTAAAACGAACCAACAATCTCTTTTTTACTACTATTTCTTTGTTTTTTTCTCATTTACGAAAATGAATCATGGTATGTTTTCTTGTTTTATGCTCTTGATTTCTGCCATTGTTCTTATGGCCCATCATCTAATTTGCAAATACCTTATCTGGATTCTACATAAAAGTCATAATCTTCTCCAAATAATTGGATTATGAAGGTTCAATTGGTAATATTCATATGGTAGAGAAAAAAAATGATATTATATATAGAATGAAAAAAAATGAACAGAGAGAGTAAAACAGTATCTTTTCTTAAGAGATCAAAGGTGGGAATGTCAAATGCATATTTGTCTTCTGTTTGCTTGTTATGAAATGAATTGAACTCTAGAATTTCAACTATATATTCAAGTCGATGCCGAGCAAAGTTGTTTTACTTACCAGCGTTTAACGTATCTATTGAAATGTTAATATAGTCGACTTATTGTTGTGATCTCTGATGCTGAATTGTGATCATCATCCCCTCCTTTCTTTCAGATTCCCTTGAGTTCGTTCAAAAACCAGTAGATGTTATTCCTTAATGCCGTGGAAGACGGGAGGACCACTTTGTTCAGCTCCGAATCTGCTAGGTTGGTTGATGTTTCTGTCATTAGAGATACCATGGTATAAAGCTCATTTCCATGATTGGGTTGAAACTGATTCACGCATCCCTTTGTAATACATCCATCTCGCATCGTGCCAAGAGATGAACTACCTGTCATCTTTGCTCCGAAATCGGTGGAATTTCGAAATGTTACTTGGAAAGATCAGGAGTAGGGAGCAGTTATTGATTAGTTTCGCGACGAATTGCCGTTCGGATTCACCATCGATTTTGTTCCCCGGGTGATTTCTTGTTCCTTGAGTTAACTAAATTGTTGCATTTGAACTTCCATCAGCAGCACGATTGCTGTAGATGTGGCATTGGATCTAGTCTACTGCTAGACGATTGCCAAAGCATTTTCTAAATTCTTCAACCCTTATCCAGCTATGTTTTGTTCGGTGATAAATATGAAGACGACCTTCTGCCAAGTTTTCTTTGCCGGGTATGGTTTTGCAAGTAAACTGGGAGCATTGAGAGGTTCTTGTAACGACTGATTGGTTTATTGAAATGGAATAGTTATATCAGTAGTTGGCTCGCTAGGGACGGACGTATAATTTTATGTTTGGGGCAAACTTGAACTTATAAAATTTTATGAGACGATATTAAACTTATAAAATTTTAAGAGAAAAATATATTTTTAAAAAAAAAATAAATAGAAAATATCTATAATATAAAATAATTTTTAAATTTAGGGGGATTTCCCCCGCTTGCCCCCTCGATCCATCCAACCTTGGGCTCACTGGAATTGACTATTCAGCTACCATTCTTTGGTTGTTATGGATAGCTAATGTAATAAAACAAAGGGTAAACTATTTATCTGGTACCTATCTATTCATATGTTTATGTTTTGGTTACCCAATTATTTCTAGTAACAAAATAAGTCTATACGTTAAATATCATTTTCAGTGTACTTAATAAATATCATTCATTCGTATATATTGATAAATTGAAGGGGGATGGGATTGCAATGACTTGAATCTAGTTATGTACTAGTGGAGGTTGATGATGAAGTAGCATGTCATTTTCATGTTTGATATTATCTGATTATTTAAGTTAAATTAGTTTCTTATGAAAAAGGGTAAATTATGCATTTAGTACCTAAGCTATCAATTTTAGTCCCTTTTAGTACCTAAGCTTTCAATCTTTTCAAAATCAAACCTAAAGTTTAGTTGTTGTTTCATTTTAGTATCACACCGTTAAAAACTTCAGTTTTTGTTTTATTTTCGTACTCTCATTCAAAATTTAACGTTAAGTTTTGAAAAATTGAAAGTTTAGGTACTAAAACGTGTTAAAACCTATAGTTTATGTACTAAACGCTTGAATTTTTAACGGCATGTACTAAAATGAAATAAAAATAAAACATTAGTTATGATTTAAAAAAACTTAAAGTTTAGGTATTAAATGCATACTTTGTCCTATAAAAAATTAAGGTTTTAATTACATTTTTTAGAAAAAAGAAGTTTGTCTTTGGTAGCATGTGAGATGCTTGCTTCTGGGAAGGTTGGAATGAATGGTCGAACAAATCGGGGGGTCACATGTCATGTGAATTAGAAGGTTTGGCAAAAACAAAGTCGTCGGTTCATTGATTTTATTTTAAATTTCAACATTCATCTTAATTCAACGTTTGACTTTGCAGCTTAATGAGTTCTTTTTAGGCCAATAAGTAGTTTAATATGGAACCAAAAAAAAACAACCTTTCTTTAGAAAATATCGTTTACTTGTACATTGAAGGAAGAGGATTATTTAGTTTTTATATTCTAATTTAATTCATTTTTAATATTTTTTACTAATTTAATATTGATTTATATAATCATATTTTAAAATATTTAAAAGAAATATATCATCTTTTATTATTGAAACTATTCTTTGAATTTCTGTATAACTGAATTTCATAAATTTGATCAAACACCTACGACCTGGTCGAAGTGACGCGTGGTTTGGTTGCATATTGCTATTATAGGTTGCGTGCAGGGGATCACTTCGGAGCGATGGAGGTCACGCGCGCAAGGCTGGTGGAAAAAGTGAGCTTTGAGAAACAGTACAAAAGCAATAAATAATAAATTCGTGACAGATTTTGACCAAATAAAAAACTACAAACATTATTTGCGTTTTATTACTCGGACGAAGTCGTATTTATTTCTTAAGGCTAAAACACAAAAATTATTTTATTTAGGTATTACAGTTTAAATTTATAAATGTAAATCAAATTTTTGGTTAAAATTACCTGAATAATGTGATTAAAAAATAATTGGCTGATTTGAATTACATGAGAAAATATTTTCTCAATTAGGGTGAACTAAAATACGTTAGAAATACAATACGTCTTATGAAAGACGTAATGACCATCATGTGTCCTCTGTATAGATCTATTGATGCAAACACCACATGCATTGCTCTTGATATAAAAGACTCATTGTGCTCACTATATCGCTGTCTTTTAGAAGATACATTGTATTTTCGGTGTCTTTTAACGAGACTTTAACAATGACTCGATCTCAAAAGATAATTTTATCATCACCTTACGAGAGATAATTTTTTTTCCAACCCATTATTCAGGAAAAAATTGCCAAATTTTAGAGTTTGATGATGGTATAACAAAAATAATATAATTTAATAAAATTAGATAAATAAACTAAAGTCACTAATAGAACAAACACTACCGTAATTCTATATTTAATATAACATATTTTTATCCTAATTTTGTTATAAACCATACCACATCCGTACTAATGGGTTAAATGAAAAATATCAAGTAAACATGATAAAGGAATTACACCTGATAGCTTATTATATGGAGGGTGTTTTATGATTTTAACCTTCTTTACTTTTATTATTCAAATGTAAATTTTACATTAATCAGGTGTTAATTTCTTAAAGTGTTTATTTATATATATATATATATATATATATATATTATTAAATGATTAATAATAATGTTTATATATACATATTGTTATTATCATCGACTCATCGAATTAATACGTGTCTTTGAAACGTATCACATATATTTGCATATTTTTACTTTATTTTCCTTTTCTTCATTCTAATCCTTGACAAAACTCTTTTTTTAAAAAAAGGAATGTGTTTAATTTTCTCTTAATTTCTTCATTTTAATTCTAAATATATAAAGTAAAAAAAGTTCTCTGATTGAATATTTTTTACCCTAAAATCGAATCTGACTCGATCCGAACATCACATTTTAAAAAAATAACACGTTCGGATCGGATTCGGATTTCATGCCATCTCTATACATAACACTCTATATATTAAATTTATAATATATTACTTAACGTAACAAATAAAACTTCCATTTTTGAAAAATCCAAAAAGGTCACGACACTCTATACTACTTATAATCCAAGTGTATACATGTTATTTTGAATAAGTTATTAAATATAGTTTAATATATTAAGTAAATAAGAAGAAAATAAAAAAAATTGCATACCTATTTTATTAGGAAAAAGAGTATTAAAATTTTTGAACCCTTATTTTTTTAATTTCTAATCCGTCAATGGGATCAAAGCCTTCAACCATCCATGTAGGAAAAATCAAATAATAAATCATTTTTATATTTATTTAAAAATAATAATTTAAATTATTAAAAAAAGTTTAATTTCTCTCGATTAGTGTGCCCTAATATCTTTTCTTTATCGTCTTCATTAATTAACGGTAACACTAGTTTTACTGTTGGTTGTCGACCGTCGGTATTTTTTATTTTTTTTCTTTTATATAATATATATTTATTTTCTTTTCTTTTTTTTATTTTGAATAAGTATGCATGTATGACAAGTTTTCATTTGTCTTTATGATACGTTTTCTTATACTTTTTTTCATATTTTTTAATTGTTTGGTCGTTTATTCATTTATCTTGATTAATTTGATATATCTACGACTGATCAAGATGATACTTATATGATATTTTGTTGATCTTCTCTTCTTTAGACTGTTAGATTGGATTTAGATATCCGATTTGTCATCGTGAATAGTTTTTTACGTCTCTCGAGTATGATTAGCGGTTTGTCTGTGGTCTTTCAATAGCTTGAATTCCTTTTGATTCGTTTGCTGATGCAATCAGATATCTTTGTATTTATCTTTGTTTGAATTTTTTGGTTAGATTTTTAATCTTCCTTATATGGTCATTATGTGATCATAAGTTGCTAGTATTGATTCAACGTTTATAGGAATTTTTTTAATTATATGCTTAATATAAGATTGTGATTGTAAATTTTATTGTATTTTAGAATATTTTTTATTTTAAATAAAATTAGTCACTTCTATAAAAAAAATTAACATAAATATGAGTAATAAAACAGTCCTTTCCCTATAACACAATATTCTAATCAATATATAAAATTTATTTCTATAACAAGAAGATAAACAAAAGTATTAAAATTAATATAATAATTACTTAACGTAACAAATAAAACTTCAATTTTTGAAAAATCCAAAAAGGCCACGACACTCTATACTATTTATAAAGTCGGAAGAATTTGGATGTAAATCAAAATAAATAAATACAAAATAAACCATTTTTTATTAATTTAAAAATAATAATTCGAATTAAATAAGATTACTATCTGACGGACGTGGGTGTTAAATCCAAATAAGGTGACATATCCCACGCGATTTCACGCGTGAGACGTGTACAGCGCGTGAAAATAAACCGCAGATAATTTCTCATTAATTTTCTTCAGAAACTCCCAACTCCTCGTCCCGTATAATCAACCCCCCTTACGACTCTAATACGTCTCCAATTTAATTTTTCCTTTTTTTTAAGCCAAAGGAAGAACGAATCGAGTGAAAAGAACCTGCCGGAATACTGAATCAATGGCGTTTCGGCTGAGCAACAACCTAGTGGGTATCCTCAACTTGATCACGTTCATCCTCTCGATCCCCATCCTCGGCGCCGGCATCTGGCTGAGCCGGGAAGGCGTGACCGAGTGCGAACGGTTCTTGGACATGCCCGTCATCGTGATCGGGGTCTTCCTCATGATGGTCTCCCTCGCCGGACTAATCGGCGCGTGCTGTCGCGTGACGTGGCTGCTCTGGCTCTACTTGGTCGTCATGTTCCTCCTCATCGTGCTGGGGATCGTCTTCACGATCTTTGCTTTCGCGGTGACGAATAAAGGGGCGGGAGAAGTGTTGTCCGGGAGAGGTTACAAGGAATACCGACTCGGGGATTACTCCGACTGGTTGCAGAAAAGGGTTACTAATCAGAAGAACTGGAATAAGATTAAGAGCTGTTTGGCTGACAGTAAAGTTTGCACTGATTTCCATGATAAATATCTCAATGCCTCTCTCCCGGAGTTTTACCAGGCTCACTTGTCAGCCATTCAGGTATCTAAATTCTTGAGATCTGAGTTTTCTTCTTCTTAATATAAAAATTGAATCAGAGATATATTACAATCCATACAGAGCTTTATGCGTAAAGGGAACTATAATGAATACTTTTTGTAATCTATTTGACTTTATGTTGATTCTAACTTTAGGAGGAAAAAGGTTCTCAACTTTTCTGAAGTGCATATTCATATAATATTTCCTGCAAGATTACGATTCCCAAACGTGATTCTCTCAAAATAGATAGTTTAGGGGATCGATTAACAGAGTATTCCATCACAAATTTGACGTATTTTCTTTGTTTTTGTTTTGTGTAATTGTAGTCTGGTTGCTGTAAGCCATCGGACGACTGTAAGTTCGCATACGTCGGGCCGACTAACTGGACAAGAGGGGATGGGTCGCCGGCGAATCCAGACTGCAATCTGTGGGATAATAACCCGAATACTCTATGCTTCAACTGCCAGTCATGCAAAGCTGGGTTCATAGACAACCTCAAGAGTTCATGGAAGAAGGTGGCGGTTGTCAACATCGTCTTCCTCATCTTCCTCATCGTTGTCTACTCTGTTGGCTGCTGTGCTTTCAGAAACAACAGGAGAGACAACGCTTATCGTCAAGGCTGGAAGCCTTGACCCCTCTTTCTCTTCTTAGCTTTCTGGGTTTTTAGTTTGTTTGTATTTTGATATTGTTTGTGATTGCATTTGGACCTTTTATTGTATAGTTTTTCACTTCCTTGTCTAGTTGTTAGCAATTTAGATCGTTTATATATATGCATAAAAGTCGCAGATACTATTGTTTTATAACTGATGTTGAAACCTTTCGTATTTCATATATTGAATGTTGACATTCTATGGTGGATGGGAAATAAAAGGTGTGTGGGTCACCTAAATACATATAGATGTTCAAAATCTCCGAATCTGATTCGTCTTGATCTGATCCTTTAAAGGCATTTTTTTAAAAATTTCAGGGCTTGAGACGGGACAAGTTATATATCATATAAATTCCGGATGGGACGGGGTCGGTTTCAAGGTAAAAAGTTATTGATCCAACTCGGTTAATTTAAACTATATATGTATATTATATTTTAATATTTATATATTATTAAAACATATTATTTATTTATTAAAAATGTAAAATACATAGTAAAATATATTAATTTAATCTTGAAAATATAATAAATAATTTATCGAGACCGGGTGAGATCAGATTTTATATATATTTTTGAGACGCAAAAAAACCATCCCACCCTGTGCCGATCCCTACCCAAATACTGTGGGTTGAAGAATTCTATTTCATTTTATTATATATTTGATCAAATGGGAGAAACTTTGCACCCCGAAATTGAATGGGCATTTCACTTGGATTTGCCCGATTCTATTTTATTTAAAAATTTATGTTCGAATTGATTTTTTTTTAAATGTGAAAAAAATATAATTGAGTCGAGTAGATTTGTTTAAAAAAATTGATTTGACATAATATTATATGTACCTTGTATATATTTAGAGATAATTATAATATTATATATTTTTATTTTATTTTACTTAATAACCTAAACCCGAGCCTTATACGTATGAAAAATTTTACTTTCTAATTAAAATTAGATGAAATAAAAATTTGACTCGATTCAATCCACGACGATCCTTATAGCAAAAGGCGGAGAGGGATTTAGGGACCTTTACAATTTCAATCTTCCCCTTTAAGGGTAGAAGCTAATCTACTCTAGATTGCTTCGAAGTCTTGAAAGGCAAGTATTTTCCCAAGGAAAATTTCCTCTCATCTCAACTAAGTCACAAAAGTATTGATATAACTAACTAACCACTTCTTTTTAATGTTTTGTCAATAAAATATTGACACATTTGAAGGGAATAAAACAACAAAAATTTCTTTGTAAGTCTTTTTCTATTTACCCCTCGTTTGGGGTCTACATCATGTGGAACACACTGTTGTCCTATTTTCCTTCGCATCACTGAGGCTTAAGAGTCTTATGTTTTACGTGGAGACACTATTACGTATTGTTTTGAAAAAATTAAAAATGTATATATTAAAACGGATCAAAATTAATGGTTTAGGTACTAAATGCATAATTTACCCTAAACAATATTGAGTTAATGTTTCATTGAAAAGTACATTAATGAGTAATGAAATAATTTTGACTATAGACGAAAACATTGCATGTTTGTGAAAGTTAAAAAATTTAAGACGATTTAGATACGTTGCACTTGGTTGATGCTCCAAATTAGCTACTAAAAGCTTTTCGGTCCAGTTTCTATCGGCCTCCGGTGGGTTCCCTCGGCTCCCATCTCTTGCTCTAAGAATGAATGGAATTCACAAAATTTCACCTTTCAATCAACAGTATTGAATTGAATTTACAAAATCGGTGGGTCGAAGTGAGATTCTACCCGAACCAGCTTTATGCATTATTTTCATTCGTATTAGCAGATTTGTCGGACAAAAGTGGTTCTTCTATCGGACTCTTCTTCGCGGTGGATATCTGGCCAGTCAAAGACTCAGGGTCTGTTTCTTTCACTCAGTAATCTTCGGCTTTTCCCCAAAGAACAATATATAAACCACCAATTACGCCAACCGCACCTATTAGGCTGAACCGACACAGACCAAAACGAGATAAAATACGATTCTATATTAGAAGGACGAATTTTTATGTCCCGTGTGCTCGAAATGTTACCTGCCCACGTAAATTTCTTCATGCAAGAACGGCACAGCCAGTATGGTCACAATGACTGTACACGAAGGATTAAACATGGCGGAAAACAGGGGTCCCCTTTGCGCTATGCACCAAGCTTGAACGAAGAATGAGAGCCCCGATCCGAATATTCCCTATACAGATCATGTGCTTCACATTACGATGTGATTTGCATAGTATAAAAGTGAAAAAATGAATTCGTCTTTTTTTCCTACATACTACAACGAGACAACAAACGAGCTCAAAACTGGAATGAAGGGTCCAGGCTTCGAGGTCTGATTGTAAAAACAGTGTAACAACTGCCGACTGCAATGCCCCGAAGAAACACATCCAGGCTGACAAGGAGACGTGGTCGGGGTAGCTGGCTGAAGCCGGGACCTGTCCGCAAACATGTATTGATGTTATTATTAGTGACTGAAATGTTAGACAAGTGGAGACAAGTATTGGATCCAAATACCTGCAAAATGAGCCAAATGGACCAGCAACAAGCGCTTCCAAAGAGAAACAAACAACCCAGCAACCAGTGCTCACCGCCGTCCCATCCGAATAATGATTTTTCCGGTAAAGGTTCTGCTTCCAATAGCTTTGGCCCCCTCAGCAGCGCCATGAAAATGGCTCCGGTGACGCAGATCAACGTGCCGACTATTTTGCCAATACTTCTCAAGCTTCGAATATTCACCATCTCTAACCTATACACAAATGGTAAATAAACGGTCTGCACGTATATGTATAACATATAGAACCAAGAGATATATACCATTAATTATGACGTACCCAACAATGGACGATGTCATAACAAAAGTGATGGCCGGGACTAGATTTGCCATTGCACTTGCCGTTGCAGAAGTGGCCAAGTATAGACCCTCATAATATATATTCTGATTGATTGCGATCCTGTATACAAGATTCTGACCTTAAGAAAATGGACAGAATCGAGATATATATACAAATGAAAAGAAAAAGAACCCAATAAGTGAGGCAAAGAATATCAAAGAAAAGCTCCTTAGTCCCATTGAAGGTCCGCCTGATTTCCTCCTGGAGAGATAAACGACGGGTGCCACGGCCAAAGTAGAGACGGCTTGCCGGTAAACGACGAGGACACGAGGACTCATGCCTTGCAACATAGCTGCTCGGGTGACGAGTGCAACGGCTGCATAACCCATCTGTAATCCCACCATAGCAATTGCATGCTTGTAATCTCCCCACCCACTCATCTCTTCCGATTATACTAGGTATAAAAGGACCGCTAGATAAGCTTCCATTTGTAAATTATATATATATATATGGAACTATATGACAGTATATACCGTATGAACGTATTTCCATATTTATCAGCTAAAAGGGTGTTTCAAAATTTGATCGTTTTTAAACGAGCATACGTGAACCATTTTTATTCTATCTCAATATTAATTACGTAAGAATCTAGGTAACCTTGTTCTGTAACAATAATTAATTTGTTCATATTATAAAAAGTTAATGTTATTGTTAATAATTTGTACATATTATAAAAAGTTTATGTTAATAATATTGATGAACTGGAAAAATAAAGGATTGCTGATCTTACTGTTAATTATTTTACAATTATGATTAAAATATATAATTGGAATGGTTGAATCCAATCTATCTAAAAAAAACGTATAAATAATGATTTCAACAAATAAATAATCAATTAACGCTACAAAGAAAATGCACCTTTAGTGATAATACAAATGATTACTAAAAGCACAAATGGTTACTAAAATCATTAAATATAGACACTAAAATGCATAGTAGAAGTCATCGCTAATAATTCTGTCACTATTATATTAGTGACAATTATTCTAAAAATTGTCACAATTGTTCTTTTTTTGTGACTATCTGCTTGACACAATTATAATATCAGGGGACCGTTTATGTAATTTACCAAAATTTAAATTGTAAATAGTATAAATCTAAAAATAACCCATTCCATTAAATTGGAACCCACCCATCTGACAATCTCTAGTTATAGGTGGAGAGAGTACACTCGTTATAGGGTGACAATCAGTTGGACAGAGTTATACCAATGAAATGGTATTGGGGCTTAATCATCATCAACCCATGGTTGTTTTTGTAGAACCAGCACAGAATTGTTGCCACCAAAATCAGCAGATGAAAGTAGGTCGCCGATAATTCCAATCTCTTCAAATTCTGTCCATTCATGGAGGCCGGTGGTCTGGGGATCTTCACAGTTGTATCGTCTCCCAACAATAAAAAGCTGGTAGTTATCCACAATGGATCGAAGAAAATCTAAAGTTTCAGGTCCATCATTTACCTGCTTCTCAATGTTTATTATGTATGAACAACATTCCTTAACATTTCTCAGCATTATCTTATCCTGCATCGTCTCGATATCATCAGCCAGATGAATCCTATTTCCAGCTGTGAGATGAATTACTGTTAGTTGAACGTTTTCGTTTTCGGACATGCGTATACCTAAAGCAAGAGCCTCCTGATCATCTTTACCCCCCAAGAATATCACAGCAACGTTATATAATGGAGCGCTGTCAAACGAGTGCGACTGTGAGTTGGAGCGGTTTAAATGGCGTCGACCTTCGACCAGGATCCCTACCGAGCACGGTGCTTTTTCGAGCATACCGTAGTTCAGGCTCCTTATGGTTTGGTCTTCGGATTCGATGCTGCCATCGAAGTGCCATCGGCGGTGAAATGGAAGTACTATAAAGGATTTGTGGTGTTCCAGGGCGAGGTTACATATATCCTCGTGCATCATATTCGCCGGGGACACCGCCGTGAACGCTTTCACCGTTACTGCTCTCCAGTTGTCACGCTCGAACCTTTGAAACGAGAGGACGACGTTCTCCGAGTACGAGTTGTTGGAAAGGGTGTGCTGATTCATGTCATGAGAGATGAAGAGTGGAGTGGCTCGCCCACTGAGCTTTATAAGGTGAAGCACATGAAGAGCAATGGGACTTTCTGTGGTCGAGGTGCTGAGGATGTCAATGATGGAATTGACATTAGCCGGGACATGAATACAACTAACCATGCGAAGCTCCTCGTTGTGCTTACAATGCATGATGCTCCTTTTATGGTAAGTTGCATACTTTCTCCATGGATCGTAGAGGGCTTTCACTATGATTGGCACAATGCTTGCGACCACGATGACGATAAGGCTCATGGAAACGAAGATAGGCTTTGTTATAAGCTGCAATTTTTCGACAATAAGTATTCATGAATACTGCAGTGAAATTTAAGTAAAAACCATACAACAGGAGGAGTTAAAGATATATACATTGCTATCGTGCATGTTGGTTAAGATAGCCATGTCAACGAGACCTTTGCTTATCGTTATAAAAGCAAACGCCAAAGCATCCCTTGTGGGCATTTTATTCAACAAGGAAAGAAGGAAGGAGACTCCAAATTTGG
Organism: Hibiscus syriacus; assembly: GCF_006381635.1. NCBI lineage: Eukaryota > Viridiplantae > Streptophyta > Magnoliopsida > Malvales > Malvaceae > Hibiscus > Hibiscus syriacus. The sequence continues at coordinate 226,292 of NW_024062781.1, read as the reverse complement.
ATAATAGAGCCACAACAGCGGAACGAGATTGGCGTTTGACAAAGGAGCCGTGGGTGTGGGTATGGAGGTAAGAAAAATCAATCCTCATGCCGCATGTTGAAGCAAACAAAGGCACAAGAAAACCTGAAACAACGGGCTCCAGTTTCTCCACCAGAGCGGATCCCAAAGGGGGTCCATCTGGGATAGCCAACCCAATTAGGAATGGGCCAAAGTTGGGGAATATCCTAAGAGAAGTGGTAAACTTATGTGAAACCATGAACGCCAAAATTGCAGCATAAAGGCAAACACCATTTATCATCCCACCACCAACCGTTTTCCTCGCCAGCCATTTCATTACAGGTCGAAAACAAAACACCAGCACAACAACAAAGGTTACAACCCTTCCGTAATGTAAAATGGCCCAGTCCACACCTTTTTTTCGTGCTGTATTCAAACCTTGGCAAACATTCAATAGAAATAGCGACAACATATTACCTACGAGGGCCGATGATAGGCTAAGCCTTCCGAGTTCCGAATTCAGGAGCTTCAGCTCACTGAGTAGGCTATGTATCACCGGAAACGAAGTCCCCGAATATGCCACTGCAAGAACGGAAATCTCGTTTGTGTTCTCAAGTACTATTTCATCTCGATAGGACCCAGCCATTACCAAGGAAACTATGAAAGGCACCATCACTGTTAGGATACCAATACACAGTGCCTTCTTCCCGGATCTGTATGTCATGCTAAAATCCATCTTCACCCCAGTTAGAAATAAATATAAATAATAGCCGAAACCCGCCACGGTACCCAGAATTAAAACACTATCCGCAGAAGTCGTAATGAGCGTTTCATCATCGTCAAAAACCGTAGGACCCAGTATTATCCCTGCCTGCATTTACAAAAAAAAAAACGCTCGGAATGAAGAATCAAAATGGAAAAGAAAAGTAGGAGAATGTGCAGGCACATACAAGAATCTGGGATATGAATGTAGGCATTCGGAGGCGCTTGAGCACAAAATGAATGGCTTGAGTGAGAAGGTAAGTGAGTATCATCTGGAGTTCGAGCGTTGGAGCAGAATAGTCCATGATGCTTCTAAGTTTCCCTTTGTAGAGCAATGTCATCAAGCCAGGTGCGTTGATTTTGGGAGGATATTTAAGACATATTTCTACCTTCTCTGTTTTCATGCTGCCTTCAAAGCTGTTGAATTCGGTGGAAGGAGAAGAGCTAGCTAGAGAGAGAGAGAGAGGAGATTGAATTGAATGAAATGAACGATAGGAATCATTGCTTTATATAAAGTTTCTTGTTTTTTTCTAACGTCTTTTTTTCCCGTTTTTAAATTCGGGTGGATTTGCATTTTGGTGAAACGAGTTCTTGTTGTTTGCTCAAACCATGGATCTTCATTTGTTCCAACGAAAACTCGTCTTTCAAACACGGCAAACCAGACACTTAGGTTTTTTTTTTTCTTTGTGTTGATATTATCTCTCGACTTTATATTTTATTTTAGGATAACTTTTGAATTTAGTTGCCTAACGTTTACTATAATTTAATTTTGATTACTCAATTATTAGTTTTTTCAAAATTTAAAATTATATTTTAGTTTCGTTTTAGTCATTTATCGTTTAAAAGAAAAACAGAACTGTTAGCGTTATAACTTTTAAATTTTTTCAATGATGACGTGGTATTATTTTATAATGGCATTATCAATATTATTGTTAATTTTTTAGGTATGATTTAAAAAAATAATTGAAAACCATAGTAATATTATTTATTTCTGTTTTATCTCTTTTTCTTATTTTATTTTATTTTTTAATTTTTTGTGATATTTTATTTAATAGTAACTATTTAATATTGATAGTAACTACTTTCTGATCCTATAAAAAAATTCAAGATTAGATTTGATGTTGTCTCTCTAATCATTTCTTTTTCTTTTGATTATTTTACTAATTAACCCCTGATTTGGATTCTCGGTCGATTTTCTCTTTTTTTTTTTTTTGTTACAAGGTAAGAAGCAAAAGCTAAATCACGGTACTATCATGCATATTAGCATTGAGCAGAAGTCTTATACCAGCAGGAGGAGACTGCAAAATGGTGAGGCCTCTGCCTGAGAAACCCAAATGTGCCATAGCGTCAGCAGCTTCATTGACATCCCTATGAACATGAGTGAATCTGATATGCCACTGTCGTTTAAGTAATAATCGGATTCGCCGGATAAGTGTTGGCTCATTATTCTGTCCGGTGGAATTAAGAATACGCACCACCTCACTACTATCGGTTCCACTCCCACCTGTCGCTCCCCCCGTTTTCCAAGGTAGAGTAAGACCATCAAGGATTGCCCAAAGCTCGGCATGTAAGACCGAGCAATGGCCAATTTTACGATGGTATCCTCCCAACCAGTTGCCTGTGCTATCTCTAACATAGTATCAAATTGCGGTTGCAGATTTTGTTACGGTGTCGCGGTTGCGGATGTTGCGGACGTTACGTAATGTGTGTTGCAGCTGTCGTGGGCGTGATCACTTCCTCAAAAATCACAATACGTCTCAAATATTATATTTATACATTTTACAGTTATCTTTTAATATAATATACTCTTTAAATATTTTATTTTGAAAATAAAAAATTTAATTTCATAGATAAAAATTTATTAAAAACAAATATAAAATATAGAAGTATTATCATACTGGATAATGCGTAATAAAAATTATAATGTTAATGAATAACATATACTATTATATTATATATTAGATAAAATTTTATAGTTTCATAATAAATAGATAAAATACATATACTATTATAGTATTATGAAATGGATTCATCTCTTATACAAAATTTATATAATAATAAATAAACATATAATTATCATACTTAATGTTAATATAAAAAATTAATTTAAAATTAATTACATCAATTTTAGATATGAGAAAAAATTCAATTTAAATTTAAATTAATTTAATTTTAAAATAACATTAATAAATAATTTAATTAATTCAAATTTAAGTAACTAATTTTAAACATAACTATTACGATATTATTAATGATATATATTTATAATTCAGTTTTAAGAATTAAATTAGAACAATTCATCTATGTAATTTTATATTTCATATAATTTAAAGTTTGTTGCGGCGTTACGGCGTAATTTATAGCTTGTTGCGATGTTATTAACGGTTTTTGATCGTAACAATCGTGATGCGGTTCCCTTATCGTGTTGCGCCAATATTACGTCGCGATAACCTTAAAAAACGTTACGATACGAGTGTTACGCTGCATTGCGGCCGCAATTCAGTACTATGATCTCTGATAAGACCTCCACTAGCAGCTTCCTTAGTTTGTTGAATTACAGCACTATCGGTGTTTAGTTTGATATACGCAGCACTAGGTGGCTTCCACTTAGGCTGCAAAGTTCTAATCATTTGCTTATTTAAACGCACAAGTTCCCGGAGTAAGTGAGCCCAAGATTGAGCCGATTTAATAATTAACCTCAGATGGTGACATATTAAATCGGTTTCATTACCCAAGAGTTGTTTCAAGAGTCTCATTACCCCAGAACTTGATCAAGCATTTGTGTATCCCATTGTCCCCGAGCATTAACCGTTGGAAATGAAACACTCACACAAACAACTTTTATTGAAACTCAAACAAATACTACAAGAACACTCTCACTCAAAAATAAGAACTACAAGTCACTCTTATAAGACTTTGCTTCTTCACTTACATAGAAGCTCTTAATTTTTCTTGATGTCTAAACTAAAATGGGGAGAGGGTATTTATACTACTTAAGAACAATCCTACATCACACAAATAAACAAATTTAAACCATTAAAAAATAAGACATATGCCTAACTCTCACCTAACTAATTTGATGTAAGCAATGACATCTTCACCTAACAAAATTATGTAAGCAATGACATCAAATTAGTTTGGGTTTGGGTTTAGGCTCCCATAATGGATCAAGTTTATGATCCAACACCCTCTTAAACTTGATCTTGTGACCCCTAGTAAGTTCCTTAATCTTATGAAGTCTTCGCTTGTCAGTGGCTTGGTAAAAATATCGACAATTTTAGCAATGAAGTTATTCTTATCATCTTTTATAGAAAGATTATAATTTTTCATATGAATATCATAACCTTTCTCTACCAGTTGCCCTAAACTTAAGATGTTACTTTTCATATTGGGCACATAGTAGACATTTGAAATAAATTGACGTCTCTAATCTTTCAAACGGATAAGGATATTACCTCTCTCTTTCATTGATATTGTGGAATCATCTCCAAATGAAACATTTTCGCTTTCTGACTCGTCTAGCTCCATGAACATGTCTTTCCTTCCACACATGTGATTGCTTGTACCACTGTCAAGATACCAGGAATTTGCTTGGCCACCCTCAGTTTCCTTTCGTGCTAGAAGAAAAGTTTCTTTGCCATCTATCTTTTCCTCCACATAGTTGACATTCTCCTCAATTTTGTTGTTGGGAGCTCTACATTCTGAAGCATAATGCCCAAACTTCTGACAATTATAACATCGAACTTGAGATTTGTCATACTTTGAGTTCGAATTGATTCTTACATGACCTTGTATTGAGTTTTCTCCTTTCTCATAGTTGTTGTTGGAATTGTTATTGTTCTAATTCCAGCCTCGTCCACGACCACGACTTCCACCTCGTCCATGGCCTCTACCTCTGCCTAGGCCACGTTGGTTTCTATCATTGCGTTGGCTTTCATGCATATCCTTGAGTTGTAGCTTGAGGAGTTGCTCAGTAAACACATGCTTCTTCTTATGCTTCTCTTCGTATGCTTGCAATGATCCTTGGAGTTGCTCGATTGTCATTTCTTCCAAGTCTTTAGTTTCTTCAATCGTCATGTCGATGTGCTCAAATTTGGGATCCAACTAATGTAGTGTCTTCTCTATTATCCTCACATCTTCTAACTTTTCATCATTTCTTTTTAATTGATTAGAAACAACTACTACTTTTGAGAAATAATCTAAAATAGACTCATATGCTTTCATGTGTAAAGATTCGAATTCACCTCTTAATGTTTGGAGACGAACCTTCTTAATTTGCTCGGATCCTTTGTAAGAGGTTTACAGCTTCTCCCACGCTTCCTTGCTAGAGCTTGCACTTGAAATCTTTTCAAAACAATCATCATCTAATGCTTGATAGATGAGGTAGAGAGTCTTTTTGTCTCTCTTTCTTGAATCCTTCAAAGTTGTCTTTTAATATGGTGTAAAAGTAGCAAAAGCAACATCATCCGCAGGCTCGTTATAGCATTTCTCTATGATATCCCACACATTTTTTTATCAAGAAGTGTCTTCATTTTGATACTCCAGTTGTCGTAGTTGTTATTGTTGAGTGTCGGAACTTGGAATGGTGCCATACCATTTTCCATATCTCTCAATATAATGAGAATTTGCAAAATCCGATTGCACGGATGAATCCGGAACGCCAAAAAACCTTGAGAGGGACTTGGACAACTCGGTCAAAGGGCTCCAACTCGACTGACTCGGCTCAACTCGGTGAGTCAACTCGATTTTCTGGTAAAAGTCTTTCGGCGGTGCGTGGCTGCGTGTCAGAACTCAGATTGGGAAAATTCTGGCGGCGACGGATTCCTCTCGTCGACACCTTCGATCTTTCCAACTCACTCTGATGCCACTTTGTTGGAAATGAAACACTCACACAAACAGCTTTTATTGAAACTCAAACACATATTACAAGAACTAAACTAAACTAAAATGGGGAAGGGTATTTATACTACTTAAGAACAATCCCACACCACACAAATAAACTAATTTAAACCATTAAAAATGAGACATATACCTAACTCTCACCTAACTAATTTAATGTAAGCAATGGTATATTCACCTAACAAATTTATGCAAGCAATGACATCAAATTAGTTTGGGTTTGAGTTTAGGCTCCCATAATGGATCAAGTTTATGATCCATCATTAACGTAATCAACAACTTTTGCCAGTGGATCCTGAATTTGAGCTCCAGGAATAAAATCAACAAGAGATGACGTACATGGGATCCAACTATCAGACCAAAAGTTTGTTACACGACCATTACTCACTGACCAACACAAGTTACCCTGAATAAGATGTCAAATACGAACAAGGGAACGTCAAACGTATGACCCGGTTCGAGTTTGCAGGTGCTCAGGAACCAATTCCTTAACTTTATATTTGGAGCGTAGAAGCTTAACCCACAGGGCGTCTTGCTTCATTAGAAACTTATACCACAACTTGACCATGAATGCCTCGTTCTGCGCCTGAAGGGGTCGAATGCCCAGACCACCGTTTATATGAGGTTGGAAAATAGTTTTCCAGCTAATAAAAACCATTTAGGCGAGTCCATAGATCCTCCCCAAATGAATTTGCGAGCAATTTGTTCAATCTGAGCACAAGCACCTTTTGGGACTGAGACGGTCTGTATAAAATAGCTTGGAATAGCCAGTAACGTTGCTTTGACAAGTGTTACCTGGCCTGCAAGAAATAGCTTGGAAGCCACCTATCTACTAAGTTTAGCTCGAACCTTATCCATTAGAAATCCGAAGGTGCTTTTTGTAACTCTTTTGTGAAAAAGCGACATACCCAAGTATTTCTCTAAATCAGTAGATTGTTGAAAGCTCAGTTGTGAACAAATAGAATTTGCTAATCCCTCATCAATATTCTTAGAAAAAAAGACTTTCGTTTTGTTGGAGCTAACTTTATGTTCCGAGAAACGATTGAATTGGTCCAAAATAGCTTCTGTGAGGTTGGCTTGCGAGGAAGTGGCTTTAGAGAACAGGACCAAGTCATCGGCAAAAAATTAGTGGGATAAGGGGTTCTCCATGCGAGAGCACCATTGGTTCCCACACCCCATTCTCATCGCATAGTCAATGCTATACCTCAAGCATTCTATCCAGATAATGAAAAGTTAAGGTGATAGAGGGCACCTTTGATGAATACCCCTAGTTGGTTTGAAAACATCTGAGGGTGATCCATTTCAAAGCACCTGAAAGGAAGAGGATAAAACAAGGTCCATGATAATCTGGTGCAGCCGTGTAGCACACCTCATATCGATAAGTGAATCAGATAAGAAGTCCCAACAGACCCGGTTGTAGGCTTTTTAGAGGTCAACTTTAATCGCCATCCATTTAGTCTTCCCCTTCTTAGTTCTCATAGAATGACTGGCCTTTTGCGCTAAAATTATGTTATTCATGATGTTGTGGCCAGCGATGAAGCTCATTTGATTTCGGCCAATTAATTTTGGGAAGATAGGTCGAAATCTGTTTGCAAAAACCTTTAGTACAAACTTGTAGAAGACCGTGCACAAACTAATCGGACGGAATTCGAAAAAGGATTTCGGGTTGTCCACTTTAGGAATAAGGACAAGAAAAGTTTGATTGAGCTCCGTCTCAATAGAATTACCACAAAAAATGCCTCTAACACAAGCACAAATTGAGTTTCCAATCGTACCCCGCTGGTTCTGGAAAAATAAAGTATAGAGACCGTCTACACCTGGTGACTTTAGTGGGCTCATATCAAATGAGGCACGCTTGATCTCCTCATTCCTGACTTCAGCCTCTAGAGAGTAGATATCGGCTGCAGAGAGGCGAGAGAAAGCTCCATTGAAGAGGAAAGCGATCACGATTATTGCTATCATCACAGTATAACTTCTTGAAAAAAGTAGTAGCTTCCCCCCAAAGAGTATCCTCATCAAACACCATTCACCATTACTAATTTTCAAGGCTTGAATACGGTTAACTTTCTGCCGATAAATCGCCTGGCTATGAAAGTATTTGGTGTTACGGCCACCTTCCGACATCTAGTTAGCTCAAGCCTTCTGCTTCTGTAAAAGCTCTTCATGGTCTAAGATCTCTTCCAACTTGATGCGAGCACTCAACTCCTCATCGAGAAGGCTATCATCGTGCCTCCTCTCAAGCTTGGCTTGGATAGAGGCAAGTTGTTGCTTAAGAGCTCGTTTGTCTTGAATAATATGCCCATACACATTCTTGTTCCAATCCTTTATAGCAGCAATAAAGCCATTTATGGTATTGTTGATGCTACTAGTAAAGGACCAATTCTGGCTGACAAATGAGGAAAATTGAGGGTGAAAAGTCCAGCTAGCCAAGAAGTGAAAGGGGCGCGGTAACGAGGACTTGGGCAATCGATTAGAGCGGAGAAGAATCGGTCTGTGGTCGGATTTCAGCCTTGGGCGATGGAATACATTCGATTGAGGAGCCCTAGCAAGCCATGCCTCGTTAACCACCATGCGATCAGTCCTTTCAAAACTTCTCCCCTACTCCAAGTAAACCGAGGCCCTCAAAGCCAAGATCAGTGAGTTGAAGTAGGTCCAGAAAGAGACGAAAAAAATTACAGCCTATACCCATTCTGCTCCCACCCGCTTTCTCAAAAACTGGAGATATAAGCATTGAAGTCACCTGCTACTATCCAAGGAACATTTCTGGGCGGAGAGAAGTAAGAAAGGTCCTGCCACAGGGCCTTACGCTTCACCTTATCGGGGCAACCGTACACAACAGTAACAATGATGTGCTCCTCAATATTCGTGCTCAAAAACTTGGAGATGATGAATTGAGGATGCACAACAATAATCTCGACCACTAGGGGAAGTTCCAAAGAACCCAAATACCCGCAAAAAAGCCAACAGCTTCCACTCGAAAGGATTTATCAAAGCCAAACTTGGCGATGACATGATCAGCACGATGCTCGTTAATACGAGGCTCAAAAATCGCAAACATAACCGGCTTGTAATCCATTCTATATTCCTTGAACACTCTTGGAAATTTACACCTCCCACACCCTTGGCAATTCCAGGTTATTAAAGAAAAATCCATGGAAAGAGAATAGAGAAGGGTACCTCTACTGGTTCACGCCAGTAACGTCGCTCAACGAGTCATGGGCACTAGAAGGGGTTTGGCCTTGTGTCTGAATGTTCTTTATAACATCATTGACAGCATCTTGAAGGGTAATCCTTGAGCTATTGCTCTGTTTGAACTTAGGCCCCTTATTGCGGAGGATATACAGAGTGGCTTTGCCTTTGGAAGAAGGGCTTCGCCGACTGCTCAGTCTTGGATTTCTGTTAAAGGAGATTGCTTGGTGAGAGTTTGGATCCAACCGGTTAACACCCGTTGAGGCTCAACTCCTAAAGAGTTCTCAAACATGGGGTTTGTGCTGGACAGAAAGTTAGCTCCATTTAGATTGACCAGTTGCACATTTGTTTGTTTAGATAACTGAACGGTGTTCTCATTCCTCAATTGTATGGCTTTCCATTTCCAACGTGAATGGGATTCACGTTCTCTTTTTGCATGATGGAAAAACTCTGGGTTATACCATTTGTGGAAGTACCTTCATTATTAACCTGCTGCACGTGACCACTCGTGGAGCCTTCGAACGGGAGGCAGATTTGGGGTTACTTGCCTTAGTACCTTTGGTTGACTGTCAGGATCTCGGAGATATTCTTTGCTCCATGATTCACGAGCGCCAGATTGGATTTTATGGCTAAAGAGATATGTTTAGCTGGGCCAATAGAATTCTTCCTTTTGGAAGGCACGTTACTGACCCGATTTACTCTATTGACTTCTCCCGCAATAGGTGTGCTAACCTGGGCAGACTTTCCAGTCCTATTTGAATCATCATTCAAGACTTCAAAGTGTGATCCCTGAGATTGTGGACCTTTGTTTGTTTCCTGATTTTTTGTGTTGTCCGTTGGACTACGCCGTCGCCTCCTTTCCACCATCATCCATGGGCGATATGATCTATCGATCAATTATTCCAACCCATCATGTGTGAAACCTTTCCAACTAGGGGTGCTTAATGAGTTGATCACCTCATGAGTTGCTCGAATTCGACTTGGTTCATGCTTGACTCGAATTGATGCGACTTGAATTCGAGCTCGACTCATGATTTCAGTGAGGTGATTCGAGTAAGATCCAGCTCGACTTGATATGTTCGCGAGCATTTTTAATTTTTTATAATTTTTAATAGTTACCTTAAGAAATTATTCCATTAAAAATTCTAAATAACAATTACAAATTTGCTAATAAATAATAAGAAAGATGTTAAATTATTAATTAATAATTACTATTATTAGTAATTTTTAATTAAAATAGAAAAGATACTAAATTATTGATTATTAATTTTTATTAGATTTACATACATATAGTTCAAAAATAAGATAAAATTTTTGGTAAATTTAACGAGAGAAGAATAACAAGTCGAGCAACAAATCGTGTTGAACAATAAATTCTTTTAACAAACAAGAATCGAGCTCTACTCGACTCACTATTAACTAGCTTGATAAGCACCTCTAAAGACTTTGTTTCCCGAATCAATCATCATTGCTGGAAAACTCGGTCATCATCCTTTGCTGCTAACTCGTTTAAGGGGCCGTACCTGCTGTCGATTTCGTAAAACCCTATGTTCTTGCACTTTCTGAGATATTTAATCTGTGTTTGAAACTTTTGTTGCAGTGTATCAGTTGCACATCCGACGAGAATAAGAACCCAAGTGCTTCAACTGTAATCATTCTTACCCCCCAGGATTCAAAGCTATGGTAGCCTTCTTTAGCACAGAGATGTTTGCCAAAGTACAGGGAAGTGCACGGGATGATGAACAGAGAAGACGATGATTCGTATTGGGGATTAATAATTCCTTTGCTGTTTTTGTACAATCAGCACAGAGTTGTTGCCACCAAAATCAGCAGATGAAAGTAGGTCCCCTATAATTCCAATCTCTTGAATTTCTGTCCATTCATGGAGACCCAAGGTCTGGGGATCTTTACGTTGGTATCGTCTCCCGACAATGAAAAGCTGGTACTTGTCCACATTGAATCGAAGAAAATCTAAAGTTTCAGGCCCATCACTTACCTGCTTCTCAATGTGTTTTATGTATGAAAGACTCTTTAACATTTCGCAGCATTATCTCATCCTGCATTGTCTCTGTATCATCGGCTAGAAACATATTTCCAGATGTGAGATGAATCATAGTTAGTTGAACGTTTTTGTTTTCGGACATGCGTAGACCTAAAGCAAGAGCCTCCTGATCATCTTTACAAACCATAAAGTCTAAAATTTTAAACATTTGACGTGAAACTTTTAAACATTTTATGATTTGTAAAGGAGTTTTCACAATTACAATTTTTTTACAATTTTGAAAATAAAATATGAATTTTTATACATTTTTTATTTTTATTTTTTTTACAAATTATTGCATAAGCATATTTTAGGAGTATCAAAATAAAATTTTAATTATAATTGGAAAGTTAAATAAAATATTATTCATTAATTTAATATATCTTATTATCTTCTAAACGGACCATTAATGTATTATAATATCCTTTTTTAATAAAAATTAATAATTATTTTGTGAAATTTAAAAATTTAATATCCAAACAAATTATTTTATAATAATGTAGTTCAAATCCAAATTGGGCTTGACTATTCCAAATTGGCTAAGGAAACAAGGAGTTCAAATACAAAACTGATGTAGCAAAGTTGGTAATTTTGGCCTAATATGGCATAAAATATTTTATGTTGGAAACTATAATATTTATTACCGTTACTTGAAACGAGTCACGTGGACATTACGTGTTCTATTAAAATATATTTTTTTATTAAAATTTGTCACTCCGACATGATAAAATCAAATAAAAAATTATATTTTATTTACTAATCAATTCGGTACGATGAGTTTGAATAAAAATATTATTTAGATAAATTTATCATGTGGGCATGACTCTGTACCATAACCATTGGTATAGATCCTAAAATAGTTTTAAAGATAACTTAATGGACTAATTTTTTTCACCCGCACGACTCATTGGGTCAATTTTGCCAGCAAAGTTTCCCAAAATATATGAGTAAATATCCAGAAGGTTAAGGCTCACAAATTATTAAAACGGATAAAGCAGACGACGAAATAAAAAAGACTCGGGGAGATGAAGTCTCCAAATCTCCTCTTCTAATCTTCAAATCCATCATCGTTCTGTCCCAATCTCCAGGTAAACTTCCCTCTACGTTTTCTATATTACTCGTTTATTTGTTGCAATTTGTTTTCCAGAGTTAAGTCAATCATCCTTTACTAATTATAGTCTCGTGTTACTGGAAATGCTTTTCTTCAGCTAATAGTTGATGCTAGTTGACTATACTCTTGGACCTCTTGAATTAGATTTAGAAATTAGTAGTTCCTTTTGCATATGAAAACTTTATTTTTTTCACCATTTGCTGAAATAGACAAAATTTGGAAGTTTACTCGTTTTTCACCAATAAACGGCTCAGGAATTGTGCTTCATATAGATGCTGCCTCTAAGATTTCTCACTTGAATGCTGTTGGGAGAACTTTTTAATTTACTGATTTTAGTTATCCAAGTTATGTGATAACTCCCGATGGATTAGGCCGATGCTATTTTTGGTCTGTCACCGGTGTTGATGCGATGCAAAGGTCTAGAAGCTAGGAATTGTTGCTTCCAGATTTGGAAGAGACCAAGATTCAAGTCTAGTTACCAGTAGAACCAATGGTCAAGCAGTTAGAATCTTGGCCAATCCTAATGTATGCTTCAACCGAGGCTTCTTCACGTATAATGCCAGTATATTTGGTTTTTGAATATGGTCAAAGATTTTTAGGTATGTGATTATTGACTTGGTGAATCAGTGCTCCATGGAAGTAAAGTTCTCCATGTCTAGATGAATATAGGTTCATCTAGAGGTAAAATCTGCACCTGTCTTCATCATGGTACACAAAAATAAAAGTGACCTTGTCATTGTGTTATGAGTTATGACTTGATTTTTATGGAGACAGAAATGATATATATTTTTTATTGTGCTTGATGAAAAACTTCCTTGGCCAAATGATCTTGTTGTCTGCCACTGACTGCATATATTGTCTCTTTGCATCACTTTTGGTTGTAAACCATAGATGTTTAGTTTATTTAAAGATTATCAGTCAGTTTAGTTCAGGATCAGCTAATTTTGAACCATGCCTCCTTACTTGATTTTGTTCACTTTGTATTTTATTGGCTGGAGATTTTTTATTGTATTAAAATCACTTTGAATTAGTTGGAGTTGCAACCACACTCCTTTTCTTTTATCAATTGCTGTCATGCTATCCAATGAGCTTGCAGTTTGGAGAGACTAAATACTTATTCTTCTCCATCAGCTCCTTAACAACTGTGGTCATTCTTTATATAGCAAATGACATTGTTACTGGTTTGAATTACCTGTTGCTTCATATGAATTTGGCAACGGGTTTTTCATACAAGGAATTTTCCCCGGCTCTTACTGCATGTTCAGTTAACTGTGAATAGAGAGTGAGATACTCGGTGTGATTTTTTCGTTGGTAAAACAACATTCGAACGAGTATTAAAGTATGATTATGGATTACCTATTAGAAGATTCCGGTCACCTTGATAGATACTGAAATAAAAAGTGTTGTTGTGGAGCAGCATAGTGTACAAGATAAACCCCAAGTTAAATATTCACAACAGGCACCAATGTTGAACCTGTCGATTTCATAAAACTCTATGTCCTTGTACTTCTGAGATATAATCGCTACTTGAAATATTCTTGCAGTATCAGCTGCACATCCGACGAGAATAAGAATAGAAGTGCCTGCAAATCCCTGGAATGCGATCAATGTGTGGTTTGCTCAATAATCCACTATAAATGTAGAGAATACGAAGAGTACAAATACATAATATCACATTTATCTCAAAATCTGGTATAGATACCAAAATCCGGTATATCCTAAAACACTATTTCAATTTCCCTACAAAGAAGTAGTCGTTTTTTCTGCATGTATAGTTGCTTTAATTTTGTCCACAAAGAAGCAATCGTTTTATCTTTCAATACATCCTACAAGATTTGATTTGAAACACAAACGTATTTGAGATAGGGTCTTACGATTCTTATGCTTTTCATCATTCGTCCAATTTAACGATGTCTTCTTTTAAAACTCTTTCAATGCATCATCTAAGTCTAAATGTGTAATGACGTGCCGAAGTTTCATCTGCCACAACAAGAACCTGATGCTTCGATCCAACAACGTAATATTATATTTTATTGTTGTCATAATCTTGAACTCGACTCTCTTTTGTTATAATATTAAAACAATTATCGATAAACAAATAACAAGATCGACAAAGAAAATTAAAGAACGTCAATATTTGTGTGAAAAATCCAATAGAGAAAAACCACGGGTAGATGAGAAGAATTTCACTAATATAAAACGAAAAAATATAAGAGGATTTGGAAGAAATAAAAACTTGATATCTAACCTTTTATCAATTAAAAATGAATTAATTTGTGCCATTTTTAAATTCAAGTCAAACTCTAGCATGTAGGAAACTGTAGTAGTAATTGAAAAATGCGATGATGAGCAAAGAAGATGATGATTCGTATTGGGGGCTTAACCAATCCGTTGTTGATTTTGTACAATCAGCACAGAATTTTTGCCACCAAAATCAGCAGATGAAAGTAGGTCCCCTATAATTCCAATCTCTTGAATTTCTGTCCATTCATGGAGACCCACGGTCTGGGGATCTTTACGTTGGTATCGTCTCCCGACAATGAAAAGCTGGTACTTGTCCACATTGAATCGAAGAAATCTAAAGTTTCAGGCCCATCACTTACCTGCTTCTCAATGTGTTTTATGTATGAAAGATTCTCTTTAACATTTCGCAGCATTATCTCATCCTGCATGGTCTCTGTATCATCGGCTAGAAACATATTTCCAGATGTGAGATGAATTATTGTTAGTTGAACGTTTTTGTTTTCGGACATGCGTAGACCTAAAGCAAGAGCCTCCTGATCATCTTTACCCCCCAAGAATATCACAGCAATATTATATGATGAAGAGCTGCCTAACGACGATTGTGGGTTGGTGCCATTTAAATTGCGTCGACCTTCGACCAGGATCCCTATCGAGCAAGGTGCCTTTTCAAGCATACTATAGTTCAGGCTCCTTATGGTTTGGTCTTCCGATTCTATGCTGCCATTGAAGTGCCATCGGCGGTGAAATGGAAGTATTATAAAGGATGTGTGGTGGTCCAGGGCGAGGTTACATATATCCTCGTACATCATATTCGTTGGCGACACCGCGGTGAACGCTTTCACTGATACGGCTCCCCAGTTGTCCCGCTCGAACCGTCTAAACGAGAGGACAACGTTCTCTGAGTAGTAGTTGTTGGAAAGGGTGTGCTGATTCATGTCATGAGAGATGAAGAGTGGAGTGGCTCGCCCACTGAGCTTTATAAGGTGAAGCACATGAAGAGCAATGGGAGTTTCTGTTGTCGAGGTACTGAGGATGTCAATGATGGAATTGACATTAGCCGGGATATGAATACAACTAATCATGCGAAGCTCCTCGTTGATCTTGCAATGCATGATGCTCCTTTTCTGGTAACTTGCATACTTTCTCGATGGATCGTAGAGGGCTTTCACAAGCATTGGCACAATGCTTGCTACCACAATGATGATGAGGGTCATGTAAGCCAAGATAGATTTGTTACAACCTGCGATTTTTCGACAATGAGTACGCATATTTCATGGATGTGAAATTTACGTAAGGAGTTAAAAGAACATACCTCGTTATCATACATGTTGCTATAGATGGCTATCTCAACGATACCTTTGCTTATCATTATAAAAGCAAAAGCCAAAGAATCCCTTGTGGGGATTTTACAGCAGAAGGAAACAAGGAAGGAGACTCCAAATTTGACGAGTACAGCCACGATAGCGGAAAGTGCTTGGTGTTTGACAAAGGGGGTGCTGTTGTTGAGGTAAGAAAAATCAATCCTCATGCCGCATGTTGAAGCAAACAAAGGCATAAGAAACCCTGAAACAACAGGCTCCATTTTCTCCACCAGAGCGGATCCCAAAGGGGTCCATCTTGGATGGCCAACCCCGTTAGAAATGGACCAAAGGGGGTAAACACTTTCAAAATACCGGTAACCTTGTGTGAAACCATGAACGCCGAAATTGCAGCATAAAGGCAAACACCATTTATCTTCCCACCGCCAACCGTTTTCCTCACCATCCATTTCATTAGAGGTCGAAAACAAAACACCAGTACAACAAGAAAGATTATGGCATTTCTGAAATGTAGTAAAGCTCTTCCCAAACCTTTCCTTTTTCCTGCAATCACCCCTTGGCAAATAGTCAATAGAAGTAGCGACCACATGTTACCTATGAGGGCCGATGATAGGCTAAGCCTACCGAGTTCAGAATTCAGGAGCTTCAGCCCACTGAGCAGGCTATGAATTACCGGAAACGAAGTCAACGAATGTGCTACTGCAAGTATGTAAACATCGTTTGCTCTGTAAAGTCGTCCTTCTTCAGGAGCGGACCGAGCCATAAACAAGCAGACTATGGAAGGCACCAACACTGTTAAGATACCAATACACAGCGCCTTCTTTCCGGATCTGTATGTCATGCTAAAATCCATCTTCACCCCGGTTAGAAATAAAAAGAACAAATAGCCGAAACTCGCCACCGTACCCAGAATCGAAACACTATCCTCAGACATCGTAATAAGCGACTTATCATGCCTGAAAAACATAGGACCCAGTATTATCCCTGCCTGCATTTACACAAAAAAAAAACCGTTAGGAATGAAGCATTAAAATGATATTAAAAAAAAGTAAGAGAGAGTATGCATGCACATACAATAATCTGGGACATGAATATAGGAATCCGAAGGCGCTTGAGCACGAAATGAATGGCTTGAGTGAGGATAAAAGTGACTATCATCTGGAGTTCAAGCCTTGGAGCAGAATAATCCATGATGTTTTCAGGTTCATCATTGGAGAGCAATGTCATCAAGCCAGGTGCGTTGACTTTGGGAGGAAATTTGAGACAGATTTCTACCCTCACTCTTTCCATCCCGCCTTCAAAGCTATTGAATGCGGTGGGATGGAAAGAGTTAGATAGAGATCAGGAGGAGATTGAATTGAATGAAATGGACAACGGAAGACGTTGCTTATATCCTTTTTTCAGTTTTTTTATTTCAGGTGAATGTGCATTTGTGTCTAACAAGTTGTTGTTGTTGTTGTTTACTCGGACCACATTTGTTCCAACCAACTTCCCGTCTTCCAAACATGGCAAACCAGGCACTGGTTTTTCTCTCTTTCTCATTTTAGGTTTCCGTTGTTTTTGTTTTGTTTGTGTTGATATTATCGTCGTACTTTCATCGGGCGGCTTCCTTATTTTATCATAATTCTTGTTATGAGTTTTCATTTTCTAATTTTTTATGAGTTTTTCTATTATTTTATTTAATAAATGTTTTAGTATAAATACCCAAAGATTTTTTTCCTTATATTACGATATTTTTAGGGTTAGATTTGGCGTTATTTTTCTTATTTGTGGGCTGCTATCATCCGTATAGCTTGGACTTCTTTTAATTACTACATTTGGTGAGAGAAAAATGATAAAGCAGCATGATAAGGGCGCAGTCGTCAATGTGGTGCTATTTTTTCTCAGATAAGGAATGATACTTGAACAAAGCTTGAAGGACATTGTAAAGTCTCTGGTTCAAACTCTTCTTTACTTACTGAATGGGGTTATAATTCGAGCTCTTTTCGCTTTTTTTTTCTGTTTTTTAATCTGTTTATGAGTATTTTTCTTGAGGTAGCTGTTGTGCAAGGTTGTAAATTTATTTGCACCAGTCGTTTTTTTAATTAATAAATCAATTTTATCAACAACAAAAAAAAAACAAATTGGTTTAAAAAATATATTTATAATTTTAAAAATAAATTATAATTTTTTATATACTTTAAAAACTTTTGAAAAGTATTAATATGAATTTTTAATTATAATTAACAAATTAAATAAAAATATTACCCATTAGTTTAATATATGATGTTCACGTAACGAGTTTGAATAAAAATATTACCCATTTTATATCTAATGGGCATAGATAGATCTAGACATGGTGGGGGAGGCGGTCTCCCCCATAAAAAAAATTATAATTACTATATATTTTCTATTGAAATTTTTTTTTTCTTATAAATTCAAATTCGTTCTTCTAACATAAAATCTTGCATCCATCTCTACTATCAGGTATCTTTCAGGTAAAGGAGATTCAGGAAATGAAGTCATCATGGTTGGAACAGATTAAGGCTAGAGAGAAAATAAAGGTAAAGAGGAAGTTACTTTAATAAGAATTTAGCATATAATTTTTGTATATTCATATGGTACTACTAAGAGGAAATTGGAGGCATGCAATTTGCCTGCTGAATTCCTAATAGAATGGAACAAATTTTTACGTGCGATTGGTTCACGAAATTTAAGATTACCAGTGGAAATGTAAGATTACCAGGGAATATGATTACTGAGAATGTTGTATTTTGTGTTTGGTTAGTTTAGCATGAATGTAAGATTATCGTGTTTGGTTAAAGGAATAAAATATTAATGGAATGTATATTTGACCAAATTGTCCTTATTATATATTTGTTTTTTTAACAAGTTGGAAAATATTTATATATTTTCTTTAAAAAAATTAAATTCATAAAAATTATATATATTTTTTTTACAAAATTGATAATATAAAAAGGTTTAATGAAAGGGTAAAATTTTATTTTAACCCCTGATATTTATATAAAAATTTAATTATAGACTTTTTTTTGTAAATCTAAAGTAGTTTAAGGATAAATTTGTAATTTAACCTTTGTAGAATTTTTATTATTCAATGACAGAAGAATGATATTTTTGAATAAATTTTTTTTAAGGGCATTTTAGTCCAAAACTCTGGTAATCCAACAATACTTAAGGAAAGAGAGGTAATGACATTCCCAGTAATATATCCAAAAAAATCTACTATTGATAATAAAAACATTACCGGGAATGAGATTCCCGGCCAATCAAACATGGGAATATGGATTCTATTCCCATGGGAATCCCATATTCCTTGATCCAAACAGCTCCTAGAGGCTAAAAAAATGATTTTTTTTTTCAAACATAAAACACGAAAGGGTAAAACAAACAATCAATTTTGCAGTGTTGGGCCAAAACGTAGCCCAAAAGCATACCTAAGTGGTTTTGGGATGCACAAAACATTTCCCCCCAACTATGGCCCAAATAAGTTTATGCATTAGGAGTTTTTTTATTATTTTTTTTACGTAAATTTTTTAATAGTTTGTGGTGATTATAATATTGTAACCCCCTAGACCCGGCCTATGCGTTTCGACTAAGTCTAGTGGATCACATTATAATTATTAAAGACATTTTTCGCAACCGTTATCCCATCAATATAAAATCACATTATATAAACATGAAATTATAAACAATTTATACTATCAAAAACCAACTCGTAAATATAGTACAAATAAATAATAATTTAATTTAAAACATGTCTTCAAATTCAAAATCACAATAAACCGAGCAGTAGTAGCAAAAGTGTTATCATTATAAAATCCGATATTTTAAAATAAGGTCCATGTCACCAAAATAAAGTAAACTTGCCAGATAAAAACATTACAATCTGATTTACTTCAAGAGATATGTTGATCCTCCAAGTGCTCGAACCAAGGTATCTACCCAACAGTATCTGAAAGGGGAAAACATTTTCAAAAGGTGAGCTAGGCTCAGTGTGTCCCAACATTTCCATAAAATCACAATAGGTACAAATCATAGTCCAGTAATCTCACAAATTCGTAAAAGAGTTTAACTTTTTGAAAATCATAGTTTAAACCCTTTTCTGGTACACCATCAGTAGTTCCCAAAATTATTTTCCATATAGCTTACTTTATGCACATAGCAAAAAGAAAGCCGACTTAAGGATAGGCTCTGAAGCTTGTATCCTTAAGCCCAAGTCAATAAGTCCATATAGCTTACCCTAAGCACACAGCAAAGGAAAGCCGACCTAATGAAACATCTTGGGGCCCTCAAGAGTCACATTAGGCCCAGTTAGCTTGATCAGAGCTATTCCATCGTATTTCAATTCCAAAATTCAATTGCACCGTGACATAAACTCCATAAATCCAAAAACATAGTAATCATATACTATTTCAAAACAAAAATTAGATAGCAGCCATATTCCATAACTTGTCACATTAAATTGGTGCATCCATAAAACAATAGCCAATGAATTCGGTGTACCACGTATTAAAACCAATAAAACAGTTCAATAACAAGTAGGGAACACACCTCGACAATAGATTCAAATAACATCTACTGATTGCTGGTTTCACCACGCTCTGCTACAATTTTCGAACGGGTGAATACTGGCACACGTGGTTTAACTGATCTAGAAGAGCTGGGTCGAGCTGTCGAACGATCCGGAGAGTCTCTTGTACCTTCAAACAATAATATTTATCAGTCTCAAATCCTATTCAATTGTTCAAAGCTAAACTTCTTAAGTATATACGCATTTTTCGGGTTTGACTATCAATTTGAGGTATTTCGAGTCTGAATTTGGCCAAACGGATTACGGAATCGGAATCAGGGCGTCGAAAAACATAAAGTATGACTTTTCAAAAATTCAAATTCTTGGTCAAAGTCAAAGTCAACCACTTTGACCGTAAATTTGGAGACCTTCGGATTCGAATTTGACAAAACGGACCACGGAAACGGATTCGGCACGTCGAAAACTATCAGGATAGGTATACTCGGAAAAGATTAACGGTCGTTTAATGCTCGGTCAAAGCCATTTTAAGTTTTGGTCAAAGAAAGTCAACGGTCAACGGTCAACGGTCAACGGTCGGGTCGGGTCGGGTCAACGGTCGGGTCGGGTCAACGGTCTGGTCGGGTCAGACCGGTCAAACCGGTTCAGACCGGTCAAACCGGTTCGAACCGGTTGAAACCGGTCAGAACCGGTTGAAAACCGGTTAAACCGGTTTCCAGCAGCCACTCGCCCTGCGGCGGCGCGTGTGGCGCGTGAGGCGTCCTCCGGGGCCCTAAAAATCCCGGAAAAATTTCTAAAAATTATTTTGAGCGATTTCAAGATACTTACAACGATCGGTTCAAATTTTTGAACGGCGGAGAGCTCGATTTCAAATCGGCCGAATCTTTGACTGCACCACCTCCCCACGCGCCGCCGTCTACGGCGGACAAGGTTGACACCGGTGAACTCGGAACGGCACAAGGAACACGATGGTGCGGGAGGTGTCGTAAACAGAGCAACGATCAGCGGTGAATTTAAGATTTTCTCGGCGATAGAGCTAACAAAACCGTCGCTACTTTGACTGGAAATTCCCGACGTTTGGCCGCGTTTCGCTTCAATTAATTTGAAGGTTTTGCTCCTCGCTCGATGATGAACACAACGGTGGTTTCAAAACAACGATCGGAATTCGGACGGCGTCGGAATCGAGTTTGGAAGTTGTGTGCGTGAGGAAGAATTTCACAATTGTTTTCTGTTTTGAAAACAGAAAACCATTCATATGTTTATATGAAATTTTCTGCCGACACTAAAAGGAGTAATGCAGGGCTTGGTCCCTGAATTTTCTTTAACTTCTAAAATGGCCTACAATTTTTAAAACTTTCGATTTAATCCTCAAATTTTTGCCAAATTACTTAATTAATTTTTTTTTCTCTAAATTTTATTCCGGGTTGTTACAATTCTCCCCCTCTACAAGAAATTTCGTCCTCGAAATTTACCTTATGAGAATAGTTGAGGAAACTGAGCCTCCATTGACTCCAATGTCTCCCAAGTAGCTTCTGAGGGGCCTCGATTACTCCATTGAACTTTGACCATTGGAATTCGCCTATTCCGAAGAACTCGTTCATCTCTCTCCAAGATCTGAATGGGCTCCTCTTCATATGACAAATCAGGTCTCAGCTCTACTTCTTCAACCTGAATAATGTGACCTGGATCTGGACGGTATCTCCTCAACATTGATACATGAAAGACATCATGAATACGACTTAGCTCAGAAGGCAACTCAAGCTGATATGCAACAGGTCCTACCCTCTTCAAGATACGAAATGGTCCAATAAATCTTGGACTCAATTTACCCTTACGCCCGAATCTTAATACTTTCTTCCAGGGTGAAACTTTCAAAAAGACCCGATCTCCCACTTCAAACTGTATATCCTTCCTTCTTTGATCTGCATAAGATTTCTGCCTATCAAATGCCTCTTTCAGACGGTCACGGATTAATCTGACTGTGTCCTCCGTCTCTCGCACTAACTCAGGTCCCAACGTTTTCCTATCACGCAACTCAGTCCAACAGATCGGAGTGCGACATTTACGCCCATATAGTGCTTCATAGGGTGCCATACGAATACTGGTCTGATAACTGTTATTGTAAGCAAATTCAGCCAACGGCAAAAAGTTCTCCCAACTACCATGAAAATCGATTACGCAACCCCGCAACATATCCTCCAAAATCTGAATTACTCTCTCAGATTGACCATCAGTTTGTGGATGAAAGGATGTACTATAATCCAATCTTGTTCCCAAAGTCGTATGTAACGCCTTCCAAAATCTCGAAGTAAATCTCGGATCTCGATCAGAAATAATAGACAATGGAACACCATGCAATCTGACAATCTCTGAAATATACAATCTTGCCAGCTTATCCAAAGTATAATTTACTCGCACAGAAATGAAGTGAGCTGACTTTGTAAGTCTGTCAACAATCACCCAAACAGAATCTTTTTTCAAAGGAGTCATAGGCAAGCCAGTAACAAAATCCATAGTAATACGCTCCCATTTCCATTCAGGAATCTTGATAGGCTGTAACAAACCTGATGGATGTTGATGTTCTGCCTTAACTTGCTGACAAGTCAAACACCTAGCCACAAAGTCAGATATGTCTTTCTTCATACCAGTCCAATAATACTCTCTCTCAAATTCCGGTACATCTTATCTCCTCCGGGGTGCATAGCATATGGACTACTATGAGCCTCAATAAGGATAGTCTGCCTCAATTCAGCATCATCAGGCACACAATATCTACCTTTAAAACATAAAACTTCATCATAATCAATTGCGTAATCTAAGTTTGTCCCCTGCTCTACTTGCTCAAAGATGGAAAACAAGGAGCTATCAAGGGGCTGTTTAGCCTTGATCTCATCAACCAAGGTCGGCTTAACTTGCAATTCTGCTAACAAAGTGCCATCGTCATATAAATTCATCTTGGCCATTAAAGACCTCAACTCCGATACCGTCTTTCGACTCAAAGCATCTGCTACAATGTTAGCTTTACCAGGGTGGTAATCAATCACGCAATCATAATCCTTTAGAAGCTCTAACCAGCGACGCTGTCTCAAATTAAGTTCCTTCTGGGTCAGAAGATACTTTAAGCTCTTATGATCTGTGAAAATGTAACACTTCTCTCCATAAAGATAGTGTCTCCAAATCTTCAAGGCAAAAATTACTGCTGCCAACTCTAAATCATGAGTAGGATAGTTACTCTCATGCGGCCGCAGCTGACGGGATGCATAAGCCACCACCTTACTTTCCTGCATTAAAACACAACCAAGTCCTGAATGTGAAGCATCACTATACACTGTAAAATCCTTTCCGGACTCCGGTTGAATCAACACAGGTGCTTGAGTCAAAACCGCCTTTAATTTCTCAAAGCTCTCCTGTTGTGCCTCACCCCAGTCAAACAACACATTCTTCCTTAACAACTTTGTCAAAGGAGAAGCAATGATCGAGAAGCCCTCAACAAAACGTCGATAAAACCAGCCAAGCCCAAGAAACTGCGGATTTCAGATACGTTCTTAGGTCGTTTCCAATTCATAATGGCCTCTATCTTGCTGGGATCAACCTGAACACCTCGCGCAGAAATAATATGCCCCAGAAATGACACTTCTTGAAGCCAAAACTCACACTTGCTTAGTTTGGCATATAGACGATGCTCTCTCAAAGTCCGCAGAACGATCTTCAAATGCTCGTCATGCTCTGCCTCAGTACGAGAATATATCAGAATATCGTCAATGAAGACCACCACAAATTGATCCAAATATGGTCGGAACACCCGATTCATCAAATCCATAAAAGCTGCAGGAGCGTTCGTCAAACCAAAAGGCATCACTAAAAATTCATAATGACCATATCTAGTGCGAATGGCCGTTTTGCAACATCAGATCCTTTAACTTTCAATTGATAATACCCCGAACGAAGATCAATCTTAGAGAATACAGTAGCTCCTCGCAATTGATCAAATAAGTCATCAATCCTGGGTAATGGGTATTTATTCTTGACCGTCATCTTGTTCAATTTCCGATAGTCAATACATAATCTTAGCGACCCATCCTTCTTTTTCACGAATAGAACTGGAGCTCCCCATGGTGAAGTACTATGTCGGATAAATCCTCGATCGAATAATTCTTGCAATTGGACTTTCAACTCCTTAAGTTCCTTTGGAGCCATACGATAAGGTGCCATAGAAATAGGTGAAGATCCTGGATAAGTCTCAATCTCGAACTCTACCTCTCTATCAGGAGGTAACCCAGGCAACTCCTCCGGAAAAACATCAGGAAACTCGCTAACTGTACGAATCTTCTCGATCGTGGACAATGCACCTTTGGTGTTCAAAATACAAGCAATGAAGGTCTCATATCCCTTCCGGATCATACGATCAATTTTCATCACTGAAACTATGTTGGAGAGATAACCACGCCGTTCACCAATTAACACAACAGTCCGACCATCTGAAGTCTTCAGAGTAGTCCGCTTGTATTCGCAATCCAGCTTTACCTTGTGTTTATTCAACCAATCCATTCCAAGAATTAGATCGAACTCCTCTAAAGGAAGCTCCATAAGATCAGCGAGAAAAATTTCTCCCTGAACCTCGAGAGGACAACGTCGGAATACTTTATTCACTAATACCGCTTGTCCTACTGGACTTGTAACTGTAACAGTATTTTCAGTGTTCTCGATCGGAATCTGAAGGTTTCGAGATACTGAGCTCGATACATAGGAGTGAGTGGAACCATTGTCCAATAATGCAAAGTATGGGGTAGAATAAATAGTAAATGTACCTGCAATAACCTTAGGCTCATCTCTGTCATCACGACGTCTAGTTGCATAAACCAAAGCTGGTTGTCTAGCCTCAGAAGCTGTTGGCCCTCTATTTTGCTGAGGTCGGGCTCTACTGTCTGTCCTGGACGCTGATCCTCGAGTCTTTCCTTGACTACGATCTCTAATTGGGGTCTGTACTGTAGTCTACGAACGCACAGGAGTTTGGGTAGTGGTCTGCTCAAACGAAACTAACTGAGGACAATCCCTCCGATAATGACCACTAGATCCACACTGATAGCAAAGACCCATCTTCTTACGACACTCTCCTAAGTGTTGTTTACCACAATACTCACAAAGGGGCCCATTATAATACGACGAGGAACCGCCTCGACTGACAGCTAAAGGTGAGGATGCTGCAGGCCTGAAACGTGTATTGCTTCTATGAGGGGCTGAAGTACGAGTCCTCTTTCCGGACTGTGCTGATGACTCCATCGGGCCTGAAAATTTCTTAGATCGATCTTGATCAACACGCTCTCTACCAGAAGCTAAAAACTCCACCTCTTCCGCATCTTTGGCTCTGCCCACCAGCACATCAAATATCTCATCCTGATGGGTTACAACTTGCCTACGCAGCTCGTATCTGAGTCCAAGGGCAAATTTACGACATCGATCTCTCTCCGTAGGTACCATACTGAATCCATACTTCAGCAATTTCAGGAACTCGATCTCATATTCAGAAACAGTCATGTCTCCCTGAACCAGGTCTTGAAACTGTTGTCGTCTCTGAGCTAAGTAGCGCTCTCCCAGAAAACGGCTCCGAAAGCGATCCTTAAAGAAATTCCAGGTCAAACGATCGGTAGGAACACTACTGGTCACTGACTCCCACCACGTGTAGGCATTGCCATCTAACATCGCCACAGCACCCTGATATCTCTTAATTGAGTCCAAACCCAACTGATCCATGCGTCTCTCTGTATCCTGGAGCCAATCCTCAGCTTCAGTAGGAGCTCCACCTATCTGTCCCCCAAAAGTTCTAACTCCATTGGCAATCAAAGTCTGCGAAATAGGAACCTCAGATACAACACCAGTAGCTCTGACTGCTCCATGTATTAACTGCAGAAATTGTCTACCAAAATTCTCATCCAAAGCAACTCCGGTAGACTCTAACTCAATATCGGTCGCTCCTATTATCGGTGTAGTCATGCCAATACCAGCGGCAGGAGGCAGATCCGTTGGGGTCGTAGGAGCATGATCACCTATCGGAGGTGGGGGATCTACCCGTATCTCATCGATCGGATCTGCGAATCTAGCCACTCGACCTCGTCCACGGCTAGTTCGACGACTACGTCTAGCACTCATTTTGATGGATCTCAAGTTTACTACAGAAGATAAAACTTAGGGTTAGATAAGCACTTGGAGTCTCAAATATAGTTAAAATCTTAATAACTTTGTGACATGGCCTTAGTAACTCGTTTTGTAAAATATTTCAAAACCGTATTTTCAATGTGGACTCATACACAGTCCGAGGGTTAAAAACCAAAAGCTCTGATACCAATAAATGTAACCCCTAGACCCGGCCTATGCGTTTCGACTAAGTCTAGTGGATCACATTATAATTATTAAAGACATTTTTCGCAACCGTTATCCCATCAATATAAAATCACATTATATAAACATGAAATTATAAACAATTTATACTATCAAAACCAACTCGTAAATATAGTACAAATAAATAATAATTTAATTTAAAACATGTCTTCAAATTCAAAATCACAATAAACCGAGCAGTAGTAGCAAAAGTGTTATCATTATAAAATCCGATATTTTAAAATAAGGTCCATGTCACCAAAATAAAGTAAACTTGCCAGATAAAAACATTACAATCTGATTTACTTCAAGAGATATGTTGATCCTCCAAGTGCTCGAACCAAGGTATCTACCCAACAGTATCTGAAAGGGGAAAACATTTTCAAAAGGTGAGCTAGGCTCAGTGTGTCCCAACATTTCCATAAAATCACAATAGGTACAAATCATAGTCCAGTAATCTCACAAATTCGTAAAAGAGTTTAACTTTTTGAAAATCATAGTTTAAACCCTTTTCTGGTACACCATCAGTAGTTCCCAAAATTATTTTCCATATAGCTTACTTTATGCACATAGCAAAAAGAAAGCCGACTTAAGGATAGGCTCTGAAGCTTGTATCCTTAAGCCCAAGTCAATAAGTCCATATAGCTTACCCTAAGCACACAGCAAAGGAAAGCCGACCTAATGAAACATCTTGGGGCCCTCAAGAGTCACATTAGGCCCAGTTAGCTTGATCAGAGCTATTCCATCGTATTTCAATTCCAAAATTCAATTGCACCGTGACATAAACTCCATAAATCCAAAAACATAGTAATCATATACTATTTCAAAACAAAAATTAGATAGCAGCCATATTCCATAACTTGTCACATTAAATTGGTGCATCCATAAAACAATAGCCAATGAATTCGGTGTACCACGTATTAAAACCAATAAAACAGTTCAATAACAAGTAGGGAACACACCTCGATAATAGATTCAAATAACAATCTACTGATTGCTGGTTTCACCACGCTCTGCTACAATTTTCGAACGGGTGAATACTGGCACACGTGGTTTAACTGATCTAGAAGAGCTGGGTCGAGCTGTCGAACGATCCGGAGAGTCTCTTGTACCTTCAAACAATAATATTTATCAGTCTCAAATCCTATTCAATTGTTCAAAGCTAAACTTCTTAAGTATATACGCATTTTTCGGGTTTGACTATCAATTTGAGGTATTTCGAGTCTGAATTTGGCCAAACGGATTATGGAATCGGAATCAGGGCGTCGAAAAACATAAAGTATGACTTTTCGAAAATTCAAATTCTTGGTCAAAGTCAAAGTCAACCACTTTGACCGTAAATTTGGAGACCTTCGGATTCGAATTTGACAAAACGGACCACGGAAACGGATTCGGCACGTCGAAAACTATCAGGATAGGTATACTCGGAAAAGATTAACGGTCGTTTAATGCTCGGTCAAAGCCATTTTAAGTTTTGGTCAAAGAAAGTCAACGGTCAACGGTCAACGGTCGGGTCGGGTCGGGTCAACGGTCGGGTCGGGTCGGGTCAACGGTCGGGTCGGGTCAACGGTCTGGTCGGGTCAGACCGGTCAAACCGGTTCAGACCGGTCAGAACCGGTTGAAAACCGGTTAAACCGGTTTCCAGCAGCCACTCGCCCTGCGGCGGCGCGTGTGGCGCGTGAGGCGTCCTCCGGGGCCCTAAAAATCCCGGAAAAATTTCTAAAAATTATTTTGAGCGATTTCAAGATACTTACAACGATCGGTTCAAATTTTTGAACGGCGGAGAGCTCGATTTCAAATCGGCCGAATCTTTGACTGCACCACCTCCCCACGCGCCGCCGTCTACGGCGGACAAGGTTGACACCGGTGAACTCGGAACGGCACAAGGAACACGATGGTGCGGGAGGTGTCGTAAACAGAGCAACGATCAGCGGTGAATTTAAGATTTTCTCGGCGATAGAGCTAACAAAACCGTCGCTACTTTGACTGGAAATTCCCGACGTTTGGCCGCGTTTCGCTTCAATTAATTTGAAGGTTTTGCTCCTCGCTCGATGATGAACACAACGGTGGTTTCAAAACAACGATCGGAATTCGGACGGCGTCGGAATCGAGTTTGGAAGTTGTGTGCGTGAGGAAGAATTTCACAATTGTTTTCTGTTTTGAAAACAGAAAACCATTCATATATGTTTATATGAAATTTTCTGCCGACACTAAAAGGAGTAATGCAGGGCTTGGTCCCTGAATTTTCTTTAACTTCTAAAATGGCCTACAATTTTTAAAACTTTCGATTTAATCCTCAAATTTTTTGCCAAATTACTTAATTAATTTTTTTTTCTCTAAATTTTATTCCGAGTTGTTACAAATATAATATATATTTAATTTTTTTCTTATCCATTGATAATGCACTCTACAAGTAGAGTAATTACTCGAGTTTTAAACTTTAAAAGAGAATGATTCTTTTTTTCGAATACTAAGATCGTTTGATGAGTTTGTTTAGATTTAATATCTGAATCTTAATATTTGTCCAATTGGACTCCAATAGGACTGGGATGCCCCAAAATGCCTTAGTTTGTGATTCCCAATGCCCCAACCCCTCTTTATATATTTAATATGCCGAAGAAAAGGTTAAAGCAAAGTTTAAATAATTAAAAATCTAGTGCAACAACAGGAGCATGTGTAGTGCTTTGTCATCTACTTGTTTCCATATTTTTTTATATTTTATTCTAATCATATAAGTATCGTCCTTCCCAAAGTTAATCCACTTTTGTTTATATAATATAATAAAAAAAGGATGAAAAGAAAATCATGCAAGTGGGTATATATTAGTATATTACATTAATCCAATCCTTATCTTTTCTGTGCTCCTCAGAGTAGGATTAAACTTGAGATGTCAGCCTCTACTTTTTTCATGGTCGGAGAATAAGTTTATGCATTTGGTGTCCCTCCAAGACCTTCTTTTTCACCTTTTTAAAGGTTTAGGTATATCTTATCATGTTATTATTTGATATATTGATAGTAAAGCTTTTCAATTTTATAGGTAGAATTAATAACCAACTTAAAGAATACAAGAATAATTACTTAAGGGTTCATTTTTATAGTTTCGTGGATAACGTATGATTTTATGTTAAATGATGAATTTATAAAATTTTAAGAGATATAAAAGTAATTTACAAATAAAAATATCTAAAATTTATAAGAATTTAATTTTTAAGAAACGGTTGTCCCATTTTCCCCTTAAATTCATTCATATATGTATATATAGGGTTAGGGTCCATTTACATCTACTGTAAAACTTTTAAACATTGAAGAACAACAACAATAACTTTTGAATACTCCAATTTCATCCTCAAACTATGACTTTCATTCTAAACTGGTCCCCAAATTGTTTAACCTTCCAATATCATCCCAAATTCGTCCAAATATGTAGCCAATTTCAACTGTAGTTTAACATAAACTTTATCTTCTTTTCAAACATGAAATAAAATAACTTGGCCTAATATTTTATTAACAACGAGTGTGATTAGTATATACGTATAATGTGGTATGAAATTGAAATGTTCAAAAAGTTTGATGACCCATTTAGAATGAAGATCATAGTTTGGGGATGAAATTGAAATATTCAAAAGTTTGATGACTAATTTAGAATGATAGTCATAATTTAGGGATGGAATTAAAATATTTAAAACTTTAAGAATTAATTTAGAAGGAAGATCATAATTGAAGGACTTGTAATGCAATTAACTTATTAAAAAAATGCATAAATGCAAAGGCTAGGAATCTGGTAGAAAAGTTGAATGGACCGGCCATATGCTACCTTTTTTAACGGTTGGGGATTCTAACCAAAGTGGTTGTGGTGTCTATTCAATTTCGGTGGGAGAAGATGCGAATGCCCCGGTTCAGGTGGACCAGGACCACTCGGCCCTCGCTCTCCATCACCTTTCGGTTTAGCCGCCGACCGCTCATTTGTGTTTCTACTTTCATCTTTAATTTTTTGATTAAACTAAGTCGATTATAAAATAGTATCTTTTATCAACATTCTCGATTACTTGATAATGAACATTCAATCACTTTACTTAGTGTTTGAATCTGTGACTTTTAAAAATAATAATTATTTCCTTAACCACCACTTAGATATATAATTAATATCATCTTCATCTCACCGTCTACATAGGCCTCAAGACTCACCTAATCTTTTTATATTTTTGTATACTCTCCCACTTTATATATAATGCATTTATAAGTATCAGTTATATAAATATAAATTAAATGTTTTAAGGGGAAAAAGGGATAAAATGTATGTCTTTGGGACACTCACCACACATGTAATCAATGTTATAAAATATAAGTCGTCGCATCATTTAATTAGTAAATTAAAGCATAACTTCATCACAAATTTTAAAAAATTCAAAGAAAAAAATTAAAACCCTTACATAATATCTAAATATAAATGCTACGCGAGTGCAAAATTTTGAGAAATCAATCAATCAACGCATGCAATCCAAGTGATTTTAAAATTATTTTTTTTAGAAGTTTATTTTTTTGAATATTTTAAGGTAATTATAAAATAATATTAGTTTAGAATTTTTTTAACTGTTAATAACGTATATATATCCTGCAAACGCAACTACATAAATATATATATATTGATAAAACAAATACGAGATTATACTCATGCATGTTCCCATTATTCACTGTGGGTCTAATCTTTTCTCCGTCTCATCATCCATATCTATCCTCAGTTAATTAGATGCTAAATGGGACTATCCACGCGAAACTCATCCACTGAAATCACTATTTTAAATTACTAATCTATATCCCTTGCATAAACGTTGATTAAAGATATTTTCCATTCAGTATGAATCCGGGAATATTGTTAAACCCACGAGTGAAACCCTGAAACGGGAATCGAACACGAGCAGGGATAGATCAAATGATGAGGGTGGGGCAGTTGCTCCCCTAAAATTTAAAATTACTATATATTTTAGATTTTTTATGTATCTTCTAATGAAAATATATTTTTGCTCTCCTGAAATTTTATAAGTTCAAGTTCGTCTGTTAACATAAAATCATTCGTCCGTCACCGAATACGAGGAAACAATACGATTGCTGGCCTACTTGGAAATTAAGAGCTTTAATTGTAACGAAAATAGCGTCGAAACAAATTTGCATGCGTAACGCAAAAGTTCATTCTTTACACACACACACCAGTTTTCTTGCTTGTTCTATTAAAAAAATTGTATCAAAAAGTATGAAAAGATGGACCAAATTGTGGACCAATTAAGACATTGGACCCCAAAAAAGTTCCGGAAAAAATGCATCGTTTTCTACATTTCATTTCGTACTCTCAACTTTTTTCATGGGATTTTTCGTACAAAATATTACTTGGATATTTTGTTTTATTAATATTAATCATCCTCTTTCTATAGCATATTAGATTTTAATCCACTTCAAGCTCCAATAACAAGAGAGTAAATTTTAAAATTATATATAAAATTCAATAAAACATTGAATTTTATAAGTAACCTTATAATTTAATATAATTAAAAGTTCACAAATAACTAATGTTATTGCAGATGTGATATCATTTAACGTTTACATATTATATACATCCAATAAAGATGGACAAGGAAATTTATGTCAGGAGTACGAACTTAAGAAGTTATATTAAAATTTTTATGGGGTTTGAAGTTATAAAATTTTAAGAGGTGGAAAATTATATAATCAATAAAAAATCTAAAAAAAAATCTAAAATATAAGTGAATTTAAAAATTCTAGGAATACGACCGCATCCCAGCAGTCCTCTCAGTCCATCATGACATTCAACATAAAATTAAAATATATATATATATATATATATATATATATATATATATATATATATGAACACAACAAAAATAAATGCATCTAATTGATCTAATTTAAATTCATGTATAAATATTCGAAAATGATACGTTTAGGAACATATACAGGTGAAGATGGGGAATGAAAAAGCTTGTGTGACTCATCATTATTATAATTCTAGAGATAGATGGAAGGGGTGGGTAAAGTAAATCGTTCCTAGAAATTTAACATTTCTATATATTTTAAAAAAATTTCATGTATTTTTATTGAAAAATTATTTTCATCCCTTAAAATTTGATAAATTCAGGTTTACTTTTTAAGTTCAAATTCGTCATCGTAACATAAAATTATATGTTTGTCTATGATCATTCCGAATGGTCCACATGCATGGTTTGTTTTATTAGCTTGTGTGCTAAAAAATTAATTAAAGATGATTAGCATATAAAGCTTTTGTAAGTCTCGTGTAATTATTAGATAAAATAAGCTTAGGAATTGAATTAGTAATTTAAGAAGATGAACGTGGAGTGGTTGGGTTTCTTTTTCTTTTTTCATTGCTAAAAAGGCCGACGTATAAAGGTGTAAAGTATGTAAGTTGGAGAAGCAAACCCCACCGTCCCTCGTTTTTTTGCCTTTTTTTCCCCTACCTAAAAGACAATATTTCAAAGTCGAAATAATTAATTTATTTTAACCTAAAAGACAATATTATTTTATTTTATCTAATATTTGAGGCTACCAAAGAAGAAAGCAAAAGAAAGAAAGATGTGAGGTTGAGGATAAGTGGCGGAGCTTTCAGTTTCAGCTATTTCCGATGCATGCGGCGGTCGAAAGATAAATACAGTTAAGATGAATTATAAATTTTATCCTTTAAATTTACTCATTATCCTATATTTACTCATTTAATTTTAAACTTTTTAATTTTTTTAATCTTTTTACTAAATTTAATACATTATATTTTTATAATTTAACTTTATTCTCTTTCTTATTTTGGTCACTCCGTCGTTAATAGTTAACAGTGTTAAAAATCGTTTTTAAAAAAATATTTTTTTCACAAAAAACAACGTCGTTTTGCATTTATATAATCGCTCATTTTAAAGCCGCTAACTATTTAACGATTAAGTGACCAAAAAAACTCAATGTATTAAATTGAGTGAAAAAAAATACAATGAGCAAAATAAAATAGAAAATAAAGTTCATTTATCAAATTTATAATTTAGTCATACGATTATTGCGGATAAAAAGGAAGAATAATTACAAAAACACGTGGCATGCATCAATGGCTAAGCCAAATGTAAGTTTTCGAGAGATTATTTTATTGATCTAACTCATCACGTCATTCATGGTCCTAATAAATGACAATCACAAATTTTAAAATAACTTCTAAATAACCATCCACTTACATGTAAAGAAAAAGATAAATATTTATCTTTAAAAATGATATAAACAAATGTTATCTGTTAAAATAAAAAATGACGTGATAAATCGAAATCATCTAATAATTTCTCTGAGTTTTCCCATCTTATTACAGCTCTGTAAGACAACATGGATCTAATGGAAGAGCAGTACATAAATATTTTAAATACGTATAAGTTATATTTTATTTTTGTTTACAAAATTGATACAGAAAGGAACATATATACGATTTCCAAAATCGTCCTCATGGAATTAGTACGTATCCATAATAAAATAAAAATCAAATAATAATAAAAAGTAGGGGGAGAGATTATGTAATTTTACCACAAAGAAGGATATCGTTAATCTATCAACATCTCCATCGCCCTCAACTAATCAATTCTTTGCGACTCAACCGTCGAAAAGCAGTTGAGCATATTTACATGTCTATCCAACACAAATCTCGAAATACCAACTCTACCCCTTTCTTTTCCGAGTATAGATATATTTTTATTCCATAACATATATTTCCTCACTACCGGATCCCATCATCAAAAACTACCTTCACACTACCGGGAAGCCAATCTACATGACTCCTGTTACAGGATTCAGGATCGAGTTCGAGTCGAAAGACTAGAGACGAATCCAAAGACGCGGGCATTCGCGTTTTGAGCTGTCGTAAGCTTGGAACCAATGCTTTCTCTGTCCATTCTTCTAATCCAGTTCGGTCTATACATATCCCGCTTGTGATTTTTTCCAAAGCTTCATTTACAATCTCGATCGTAAACCTGTCGCCGATAATGCTGCAGAACTTTTTCGTTATCAAGTTGGATATATCTCGTCTGATGGGACCGAAATCGACAGGTTTAAAGACGATGGCCTCGTCCACAGAATTTAGCAACTCATGAGAAGCTGCTGCTGATGTTGAGTTGGATAACACCCTGTTTGTCAGGCCGTGTTCTTCTTCATGATCGACCGTGAGAACACTGGAATTGTGTGATCCATCTGCTGCTTTTTCCTCCTCCACATAGGCAGCCTCATTAAGATCGAACGATGGAGAACCACAATCCGTCCTCGGCTTTGTTGCCCTGTCCTCCTCATGCAGCCAACTGGCTCGGCGCTTTGCAGTTTTCTCACAAAGGGATAACCTTAATTGCCAACCTCCGCTTGCTAAAGTGGCAAGCTTCTGTTCATCCAGGGAAATATCGTTTGATGTGAAATTAAGATTACCCGGCATCCGACTAGAAGTGAGGATAAAGATGACATTTCCTAGACTGATCTCACGACCATGAGAATCAGCAATTCGACCTCTCTCCATTGCTCGTTTTATGCTGCCTCTAACTAGCATATCTGCTTCATCAATATCATCAAGAACTACTACAGAGAAAGGGTTTCTCCTAACTGCCTCCGCTATTTTATCCACCACAGTTTTACCACGGAAACTCGCATCAGATTCCCCGTCGTCACGTCTTGAACCAAGACTTATCACAAATGGATGAACCCCACATACTTGATCTGAGAGGGCCAATGCCATCTTCTTCTTGCCGACCCTGTCAGGGCCAGCAAACAAGAGCCAAATGTCACCCTTTGAACTGGTACCCCTCCGTTTTCCATTGCCTAATCTACACTGCGTCACTGTTGTCGCCACTGAAGATGCTGCATCCCGCTGCCACCACACCTTATCTACCAGACCCTTAAGGAGTTTCTTGAATGACTCAACATCTAACGCGTTCAACAGCTTGTTGCTTTGCAAATCTTGCAACTTGTTCACTGGTTCATAAGGTATACGGAATAAAAAGTCTTGCAGACGCTCTTTATCAGTTCTTTCAGGTGTGGTCTCAATGATCTTTGGTCGTCCAAGAACAAGGTCCGTCTTTACAGGGCTTCCAGGTGGGCTACTTGTCCGCTCCATTGGTTGGCTAGCTACTAGATGTGGGTTCAGTTGCAGTGTCTCCCCAATGTTTTTGCTTAATGGTAACTTGGGTTGGAAAGTTTGGCGTCCCAGCAGACTTGAATTGTACAAGCTCATCATTGGGAGAGCAGCAGGAGCGTATCTCTCATTGCCTAGACTGGGCTGATGAAAATTTGGATGGAGTTGCAAGCATGTATCGTTCCACTTCTTTTGCAATTCTTGAGTCTTCTGCGTCCAGTTCACGTCTTGATCCTTAGTCTGTATATAACAAACCATCGTAACAATGAAGCTTAGATGGAAGGGGAAAACGATTTGCCAGTGCAGATATTCAACACCGAACACGCACATAAAAAGAATTAATAAGACTTGGTTTCTATTTGGATTGAACTTGTTACCTGCATCTCATCTATTGTTTTGACATGATTATCATGAGCCTGGGCCTTCTGCAACCACTGCGGCAATGCTGGCCGAGTTGACTCTGACCTTATATCCGGTGAACGTTGCTCAAACTCCTTGGCTGCTACAAGTTTGGCAAGATCTTGTTTACAGTTCTGCATGCATTGCGGGCAACAGCCGGTTTTCCGAGAAGGGTCAAAATTCTCAGAGGGTTGCCTAGGTTGAGCAGTTGTAGTTGCAAACGCCTTCAATGGAGAAAGGGACTCAACAGAGCTGCCAAGTATCCCATTGCTCCCAAGCCTAGAAGATAAGAAGCATATTACAAGTTAATCAACCATACCCACTGGCTACAAAATCGGTCGAAACCAGAAAAAGAGTCCAAAATCCACAGTTCAAATTGCAGCATCTGAGTTCAAAATTTGGATAGAAACCAAATAAGAGCGAGCAACACAGACAAACGGAAACATGAATGTAAAAGCCTCTTATGGACTTGAAGGAACCCTTTTGCATTAAGCAAGTCCCAAAGCTGACAGGGAGAAAAATGGTAGAAGTTTAGATCAGAATCAACCTTTTCCCAAGAATAAAATCCATTAGTAGCACAATAACCATGGATTCTATAAACAGAAATTTCCTGATACCCGCTATATTCCATATTCAACTTTAATTGAATTCCAAAACTTTGAACCTTAGCTTTTTCCCAGCGTCATCTGATCGAATTTAAACTTTTCAACATTCAAAAACCAAAGCTAAAAATTTAAAAAAAAAACACACACACAAAAAAAAGCTTGCAAAGTTGTTAAAGTACCTAGAGAACATTCCCGGCGACGGAGCTCTGGCAGCGATCGGAACAGCCTGTAAACCCCAGTCATTCTCCATTGAAGGATGATAAACTTGACATCTTAAATAAGTTTCACAAGTAGCGGTTCCGATCAACCAAACTCTGGCACTCCCTTCTCCAAATCTCCCCAACAGCTTCCCCATCTCAACCACTGCAGCGCGCCCGGCTTCAGATACCGTCTGCTGCTGCTGCTGAACCCCACCGACAAGAACCACGGCCTGATTATTCTCTACTAACCACTTCAAGTCACCCAAATCAAGAATCACCCCTCCACAATCCAAGTTCCCAATCATTGCTCCAACTTTCGTGCCCAATTCCTTGATTTTTGCAACCATTTGGGTTTTATCTAATGCGAAATCTTTCTCCAGACTAACCACCTCAACGTTTCTCAAAACCCCATCGATTTCCTTACTCTCAATCTTCCGCAAAATCTCCTTGACAATCAATTCCGGTTCCGAATCACCGACCAAAACCGGGTTCATCTTCTTACTCCTCGTCAGAATATCTATTACCCGCTTAACTTCCTCACTTCTTTGCTGGCCGGCTGCTCCTTGCTGTAATCTCGGATTCAAATACAAGTTCCGATTGGGTGAGGGCGCGGCCACGGTGGAAACAGGAGCTATGACGGGTCTGAATCCCAATCCGATTGGACCAGCAATGTTGGCTGAGTTCGGAGTCGTTGAGCTGAGTGATTGTTCAATGGTTGATTTAACAGCTGGACTTGAAAAACTGGCCTCACGCATGACTCTACTAACACTTGGATCATCAAGAATCGATATTATTAATTGTTCCAATTCCACCTTAACAGCCAAGAGCGGCTGCTGTTGTTGCTCGGGACATCCACGGCGTTGATGGGCTTGAGCACGTTTAAGAGCAGCCATCAAGGCATTGGAAATTGGAGGGTCGAGCCCCGGGCTGCCGCCACTACTGGCGTTTTGCGCAGTGGGGAGACGCTCCAACGCGACGCTGAAGCAAAGCTCCAAAGCTCGACACTGCAACGGATGGGAAGAATTGGGGTGGGATTTGATACATGCTTGGCGAAGGAATCCGGAGGGAGATGCAAGGAGCGTCGCCGCCACATGGAGCGGCGTCGTTTGGCCGTGATTCCGACGGGTTGCTTCAGCTATTGAATGGTTCAACACGCTGGCCGCCTCCGGCGTCAGGGTCTGTTGGATCGTGCTTAATCCGGCTCTCATTTAATTCCCCTTTCTTCTTCTTTCTTCTCCTCCTCCTCCTCTTTGGGTATTATATTCCTAATTCGTTTTAATTTACTATAAAGATTTGAGTATGGAAAATAGACAGAGTGAAACGAATCAGCAAATGAAAGCTTTCTTGCAGAGAATAACAATAAAGTATGAAAGAAACCATAGAGAAGCTTATATGCTGGTTAACTTTATGTCATCTATATCTATCTTTGGGTTTTCTTCTTTTCCAGTATATATTTTCTCTCCATCTGTCTAATATTCACACACAAATTTCTCTTTTGAAAAAAATTAAAATTACAAGGAAGAAAGTGGTCATTGAAAAAGATTCATCGCGAAAAGGAAACATCCGATCCCCTCTTTCACAAGAAACACCACCTTTTTATCTTTCTATTTTCTTTTGGTTTAATACTAAGATTAGTACATATTTAAGAAAATATAATTAATAAGAAAACTGCATGTATTTGCATCTTCCTTCTGATTCATTTGAATTTTATTAAAGTCATGTCAATAAGATTTAATTATTATTATAATATTCATTTAAAAATCTTTTTAAGTAAGTCGGGTATATTGTTCATCAAACATCTAAAGATATAATAACTAAAATATTAAATAAAAATAAGAGAATTTTTTATTCTTCATTGAGTGTGTATTCTAGGGATGAAGTTTAAATTTCCTTAAATCAATCGTAACTTTCATTTTGATTTTTTATTATACATAGTCGGAAATTAAGAATTAACATAAAATTAAAATTAAATCGTAACTTTAAATTTAAAAGTTTAAAGTTAAATTTGGTTTCAACAGCAACCTGACAAGTTTAATATTATTAAGCTAGACTTGAACTTAAGATTGAAAATTAAAACTTGATTCAACTCAAAAGCTCACGAGCTTAAAAATTATCAAGTTCAACTCAAATCTGAAATTAAAAAAATTTAAGCTCGACTCGAGCTCAAAAAACTTTGAACTCGAAACATTCCTAGATTTAACTCAATTAAACCTCAAATTCGAACTCGAATCTTAAGTACATGAAAACCTTTTATTGGATTTTAAAAAAAAAATTATAAAAATATTAATATTATCAATAATTTAATTTAAAATGTCAATATATTATTTTTTTGAGTCGAGTATCAAGTAGCTCGTTTCGACTCATTAAAAATCCGAGTCGAAATTGATGAATTCGAACTCGCATCAAATTCATTCAATTCAAATGCTAATTAAACTTTAATCGATCGATTTCGAATAACTCACGGTCTGTCTCATCTTATTCCCAGTCTGAGACTAAGACTTATGGTGTTTTTGGTTAACGGAGTGTAAGATTGTCTTTCGGAATAAGATTAGCGGAATGTAACTTTACTATGGGAATGTTGTATTATACTGTTCGGTTTGTTTAGCGTGAATGTAATATTACAGTGTTTGATTTGAGTAATATAATATTACTTGGATGCATATTTTACCAAAATTTTCTTGTAATATTATTTTTTAACAAGTAAAAATTTAATATTAAATTATAAATATTTGAATCAAACTTTATAAAAATATTTTAATTATTACACTTTCTAAGTTAAAAAAATACAGTTAACATGTAATTAATATAATTAGTATATCAAACTTATAATTTTAAATAACTTTCATAAGTATCATATTTATTTATATAAAATATAATATAATATGAAAATTAATATTTTAAATAGACAAATAATATTAATTTTTAATATATAAGATGTATTTTTTAATAACTTAAAATTAAATATCATTTTAAATATTACATTTTTACAATAATAATATTTTCACCTCATAAAATTATAAAATAATTAATATCTAAATATTAAAAATATAAAATAATTTTAACTAATCAAATTTATTAATATTTTATTAAAATAAACTATTTATATATTATTATTATTATTAAATTTATAATTTTAATTAAAACACGAAGAATAAAAATTGAGAATGATTTATATGAAAAATTTATTATTTCAAAGGTATTTATGTCCAAAGTGATAGGAATTGATCATTACCTAAAGGTTTGTTTGGTTGGGAGAATGTGAGATTCACATGGGAATGAAATCCGCATTACCCCGTTTGGTTGGCCGGAAATGTCATTCCCGGCAATCTTACATTACCAATAGTGGATTTTTTGGGGTATATTACCGGGAATCTCATTACCTCCATTTCCTTAGGTATTGTTGGATTACCGGCGTTTTGGACTAAAATGCCCTTAAAAAAATTTCTTTCAAAAATATATTTATTCTGTCATTAAATAATAAAAATTCTACGAAGATTAAATTACAAATTTATTCTTAAACTATTTTAGATTTACAAAAAAAATCTATAATTAAAATTTTATATGAACTTCAGGGGTTAAAATAAAATTTTACCCTTTCATTAAATCTTTTTATATTTTCAATTTTAAAAAATTATATAAATTTTATGAATTTAAATTTTTTAAAGAAAATATATAAATATTTTCCAACTTGTTAAAAAATAAATATATAATAAGGACAATTTGGTCAAATATACATTCCAATAATCTTTTATTCTTTTAATCAAACACGGTAATCTTACATTCCTGCTAAACCAAATAAACACAAAATACAACATTCTCAGTAATCATATTTCCTGGTAATCTTTTATTCCCACTGGTAATCTTACATTCCGTGAACTAAACGCACCCTAAGTGTTTAGAGATAATGATATTCCCACCATTTAAACCTAAAAATATTATTATTATTAATAATTTATTTCATGATAATAATTATTTTTATAAACAAAATTTGAGAATATAACTTAAAAAAAAGATCATTTCTCTTGATAATAATATTTTACGTGAATTAACATTCCCTTCAAAATCATAAGAAAACGTTATGTTTCTATCCATTTGATATAAAAGTATTAATTAAATAATAAACCTAAAACTTGCTTTCTCTTGTCTCTATGCATCTCTACATTAGGCTAATGAAGTGAGACAAACACCTTCTCTAGAGTGAGAGAGAGAGGAAATTTAAAAGTAATTATATATCCTTCATTCTTTATGATCGGGTGATTTTTTTTTCTTTTACTTTTTTTATGAAAATGATTCTCATAATTTATAATATTAAATTTAAATCATAAAAATTGTTTCAAAATTTCAATATATCATCCAACAAGTTACGTATATAAGTGATGTTTAAAATAAATATGATCGAGCAATAGTTAAAAATATAAATATATTTAACTCACTCAATTGATTTATGATATCGTTTGTCGTATTTTTCTTAGTCGATTAAATAATTATTTATAACTTGAAGAATACAAATGTGGTCGAAGGAACTGTATCTACAGGTGATTCGAAATTATATTAATAATAGTTTTCGATTAATTTAATAACTACAATAATAATTTCATTTCTATAGGGAACAATCGGGCGATTTTTTTGATATATCATCGTTGAACAGTATATTTTTCGATCAGACACCGTTCAGACTATATTTCTCAATCTAACACCCTTTGCAGAAAGGTGTGCCCCCTATAACGCGTTTTACGCTGATTTAGTACCACGTGGGGTAAAGTGCGTCCCCTGAAACGCGCCTTATGCTGACATGATATACAGATGTGTAAAGCGCGGCCCCTTAGGCGCGTCTTAGGCCACCTAGGAGTATTGCGCAGGGCAGGGGCCGCGCCTTACCATTAACACAATTATTAGGCGCGGAACAGAGGCTGCGCCTTAGCTTTATCTGATATAATTATGTAAGTCGCGGTGCAAGTACCGCGTCTTGTAGTTTTTCCCGGCTATAAATACCCTTTCCACGGGGTAACTCTTCACATCTCCTCCTCGCATCTCCTCTCGATTAGAAAAAAATTAATCCAACAATCTTCTCATATTTAATTCAGAAGTTCGTGCGAGTTTTCGTTATAAGGTAATTTTGTGATAAATTTTTTTATTATACTTATTGTTTATTATGATTATTTGAAAAAATATTATACTAATTATTGTCAATTAATTTCTGTATTTGTAAAATTAGAAAGCGAGAATATAAGTCGAAATAGTTTTGCGGTACATGTAATAATATAAAATTATATTATTTAAATTATTTACGTTAATGTGCAAACTTTTATTGTGTTATATTTTCGTTCATATATTATTTATTTAATTATCATTTTCAGTTTTTTTGCAGATATAATATTGCCGCACTTTTAAACTCAAATAATGGCGCGACTTTCAGCTATTGTTTATTATGATGGAGAAATTCGAGAAGATGAAACCGGTGTTGTTTTCGTATCAAATGAGCATGTTAAAATATCATTGAAGATAAACATAACTCTTGAGGAGCTGATAACAAAGATTTCGAGGAAGATTCATGTTGGAAGTAGTAGAAGAATGTCGTCGTTGCAGTACAGATTTCTAACATCGTTGTTGCCATTAACTTATACAGCGTTTGAACTTTTGAACAATGATAATGTTGAAATGATGGTTGAAGCTCAAAGTAATTATTCAGAAGCCGATATTGAGATGTATGTAAATTTTATTCAAGTGTGTGTTGTTCGGGATCAATCATTAAGTTTCCACTATGGGCTGGCTGAACAAGTTGATCAAGTTAACAGTCCGACGACAGTAATGTATAATGATTTTAATGTCATAATGGGGAGACATTATTCCGTAACTCCTTACGATATGTACCGAGGTGGGTCGACGAACAATCTGTATGGCAACATCGTATCCAGTTCAAGGGGAAGGCATTCATCTGCAAATCCCTTTGACCTTAATATGGAGATGCCATCGACGCAATAATCTGTGCAGTTTCCATTTGACACGATGGCTTCAAGCTCCAGGGGGAGGCATTCGATTGTGAGCTTTTTCGATATGAATGTCGATATGCCTTCTAGTTCAAGGGGAAGGTGTGCAAGTAGTAGGTTCTTCGACCTAAATGTGGAGAGCATGGAGGAACCATCATCTCCACCAAAAGAACCGCTTCGTGAGCCTGGTGCGGATGGTGCTAAGACTGGACTATTCATTCACCCAAAATCACTGCAATTCAACTCCGATGATGATGATGATGTGGATGAAGTTCCAGTTAAATTTTGTTGATAAGGAACTGATGACGATGAAGCACCTCTATAGAATAAGGACCCTGGAGGTGTATGACTGACTATCCCACCGGCCTGCGAAAACTGAGAAAACTCATAAAACCCAAACATCGCTAGTGTGAAAACTATACAGGAGGTGTCTGTATTGCGGCCATGGGTAATGAGGCATAATAGCCTCCAGGAGGGGTCATATAACTCTATGAAGGTGGCGGCGGTGGGGTCATAAAACCAGGTGATGGTGGCGGCGACGGCATCGGGTAAGGGAATGGTGGTGGCGTCATAACATATGGTTGCAGTATGTAAGTCGCTGTAGACGGTGAATGTTGTGAATGTCCTGCTGGTGCAGCTGAGGATGAACCGAAAACACTTATTCTCCGTCCACGAGTTGGGGGACGATGGAGCTGTGTCGGTGAACGTCTCTGTCGAAGTCATGGAAAGGTGTCCACTCATAAATGGGCATAATAATCATCACCAACTGTCAAGTCATCAACATAAATGGGCTCTCTACGGGGAAGACACCAATGTCGATTCTCCCACAACACGACTCACTCATGATGCCTCACCAGTCAATTTGTATCGATCATGTCGCGTCTATCTGTGGCATGTAAGTCGTCCATATTGCGAGGTGCTTCCGGAATTGGTTGAAAACAACCAAATTGCAAGAGCACGCAATCAGTGGAGTGCCACTCGACGGTCGCATAACATATCAAAGGGACCATCGTCATCCAAACATCTGATGGGCATCTCAACTCAGGTGGGATCACCGTCCTCACATCATCATTAGAATATGACACCCATTCAAACTAAAACAAATACATATAATTTTTATCAAAATAATAATCTAATTATATAACTATAATCAAAAATCAATTTTTAAATATTTAAATTCATACATGTGTGTCAGCCTTCTGATCGATGAGA
The DNA here is from genome assembly GCF_006381635.1 of Hibiscus syriacus. NCBI lineage: Eukaryota > Viridiplantae > Streptophyta > Magnoliopsida > Malvales > Malvaceae > Hibiscus > Hibiscus syriacus. The sequence goes on along the minus strand of NW_024062781.1, from coordinate 182,264 downwards.
ACCCTAATTTTTTCTAAATCATCATATAGCTCCTGATGATTTTTCCCATCAGTAGACCACATATTCAAGAAATTTTTTTATTATATGCTATATAAAATGATTAATATACGAAATCAGTTTTATAATTACCTTAAGAGTAGCGGAAATACGAATGAGTTCTTCATAACAGGATATAAAAAGGGCAATCGATACCATGCCCAAGACTGCAGCATGAGGAGACAACTGCCGATAGCATTTCTCCTGTAGTCAATGGCTCTACACATCTCCCTGTACAATAAAGCCAAAACTGTCGAGCCCCAACTGAGTGATCCGGTCAGACGAAAGTCAACAAGATGTTGCAACCACATACAGTGAACTTGGTTGCGCGATTTATCCGGCATCAACAACCCTCCTATCAGCTGCAGTATGCATGCTCGTGCATACATTTTAACTTCATCATCTGACGCGTCCTCGCTCAACTCCCGAAAATTGGCATCTAACCAATTTAACGGTATCCAACCACCGTTAAAACTTTCCGGGACACGTCCTAGATTATCCCGACATAAAGCAGTCCAGGAACCCTGCGCGATCCCTAATATTACATCTACATATACCGAAAGCCCCAGTGCATAGCAACATCCTCAAATGTAATCGTACACTCTCCGCATGGAAGATGAAATGTGTGGGTCTCCGGCCTCCACCGCTCTACTAAGGCAGAAATAAGGACTGGTTCTATCTTACAGTGACCCTGATATCTACCTATGTAACCGAATCCAGCCTCTACTAAATACTGCAAGACACGGCCAGGTATCACTAACTTAAGATTCTTAATAAATGGATCTAATACACGGTCCTTCTCCTAAAATTAAATAATTACAAAAATTAATTCTTAATCGAATAATCATGCATAAAATAAATCAACAAATAATTACTAATAATTTAAATTAAATTAAAACGTTAAAATGTTACCGTGTCAGCAAAGTTTCGAGATATATGATTTCCATTCAAGCGAAGTAGACCGTCTTCCATTTTATATCAACAAAAAAAATTAATTAAATAAAATATTAAATAAATTAAATACTTAAATAAATTAAATACAAAATATTAAAAATATAATAAAATATACCTTAGACATAGATTATAAGAGTATTTGAGAGAAGTTGAGAAAATTTGGTGTGATGAAAGTGATTGAGGATTGAAGTATTTATAGGGAGGGATTGAGGTGTGAAACGTCGGGGTATGTGGGTAATTATACCCAAGGCGCACCGCAGGGGCGCGCCTTACTAACGCGTGGCAGATTCTGGGGTAAGGCACGACCCATTCACCGCGCTATACCCCTGTACACACGTGTATACCATGTCAGCATAAGGCGCACTTCAGGGGCACGTCTTACCTCACATGACACCAAATAAGCGTAAAGCGCGTTACAGAGGTCACGTCTTTCTGTAAAGGGTATTAGATCGAGAAATATAGTATGATCGGGAAATATACTATTCAACGGTGATATATCGGGAAAATCGCCGAACAATCGTGGATAATAATTTTATCTGAATTCGACATATTTTTTATTCGAGTTGATATTATATGGTCTGATTTTTTATTTTTGAGTTTAAATTAAATCGAATCATTTTTTGTAAATGATGAAGTTAAGTCATACTAAACTTTAGGGTGAACTTTTTTTATCCCGACTCAAATAATAATATAACCGTCATATATATTCTTAAGAACAATTATTAAAATACTTCTGTTATATATGTATATATATTCAATTAATTATTTTTTTACTTAAAGTAAACTAATGAAATCTCTAAAAACAACTAATGAAGCGATTTCGATGTGTACATTTGAGTATCCATAACCGATGCACTCCAATTTTCTTTTTTAAAGACTGTACAGTAAACTTATCCTCAAAAGCTCCTTTTTAACTTTTTTTTATTCTTTTACTTTGAGGTATTATCTTATTTTTCTCCTCTCACTTTAGACATTTTGATTTATTTTTAAGTGATTGGCATGATTTTCTGATTTATATATATAAACGTAGATATGGTTTGAATTTAATTTGGAAACTTTTTTTAATTATAAATAATTTTAAAAAATGATTTATAGATATGTAAATTTTGGGATTGGATAATCAGTTAAATTTGAAAATGGGAAACAGTCCAAAAATGGACAAAAGAATTAATCCCCTTTAATGGTACAACTATGCTTATTTAAACGGGGGAGTGTAGTGGCAGATCATCGAGTGTTGAGAGTAGTCTGAAATTTGAATTTTTTAGGTTAGTTATTTATTTTAAAATTTTATTTGTATTAATATTAAAATTCGAATTTTTTAAATTAATTATATATTTTATTAATAATATTTATATATAAAAATATTTCTTGATCGCTACTTGGAGAGCGAAGGGAAAAGAAAACAGCCTTTTCGAGATTCCTGACTTTACAAAAAGCGATTTGATACTTCTAATGCCAACGACTCCTTTAGTAGATAAAGATAAAGTCTTAAAGGATCAAATTTCATCATCACTCGCCTTTTTCTCTAACGCACGCCCACCTGCCTTCCCTCCCCTTTTACGCGTTTCTCGACCTTCCTTTTTCTTCTCACGACTAATCTCCTCACGCGTGGGCATCCCCTCAACATATCCGGACCGTTGATACAGAGAGGCGAAATTTGATTTTATCGCCGGAATACGAAATTCGTCGTATGCCTAGAAAAACAGATGGAATTTTAAAAGAACCGACGCGTGAAACTTACTTTCCCGGTGACCGAGAGAAAAAGATTTAGATGTCAGAAATGTCTATAACGAGAACGGTTATGCGTACGGCGCATTAGTATACTATTAAAATAAAATATTATCGATTTTATTTTTTTAAATAATAAAATCAGTAAAAAATATAAAAATATCATTATTTTGATTGATTTTAATTATCTATATAGGTAAACGCGGTAAAAAAATTAGGTTAAAAAAAAGATGTTTTCAGTAAAGCGCAACGTAAAACATTATTTTTTGATCGGCTTTTTTCTACCGTATTTACATATATAAATAATTAGAATCGGTCAAAATAATGACGTTTTCAGTTATTTTTTACCGATTTTATTATTTAAAATAATAATAAAACCAATAGCACCTTATTTTAGCCGTATACTAAGGCGCCGCACGTGAGCGTTTCCCTCTATAACGAAAATTAACAATCGGCTTTCAATATTAAAACTATAATAAACTACGTATTTATTATTTAAATTATTGATTTTGATTGATTTTAGTATTTTAGTATTTTATTTTTTAAAATAACATCTAAAATTTAATTCTTATTTTATTTTAGTACTCACCGTTAAAAATTTAACGCTTTTAATATTTAAACTATCAATTTTGATCTATTTTAGTATCTAAAATTTTCATCATTTTTCAAAAAGATAACGCTAAATTTTGAATGAAGTACTAAAATGAAACAAATACAAAACTTTAGGTATGATTTTAAAAAAAGTGAAAGTTTAGATACTAAAACAAACCAAAAATGATAGAATAGATACTAAATGCATAATTTACGCATATTTTTATTAATCCGAGATAAATATAATACAACATTTGTTTAAAAACTCTCAATTATTTTATTAATAATATGGTACTTGAATTTGATATTTCAAATAATAATAATATCTTTTAATTGTTAAAACTATTTGGTTGGTGCATATATGTATAACATTTATTATAATTCATCCACGAAGTTTGGTAAATACAATAGATATTATGCAAACATGAAAACGTGTGGGGGCATAAAGGGTTGCTTGCTTAGCCGGGGAGAGGTAAGTGCCACAACTTTGTGATGTTCTTTTCATCTATTCTATCCCCCCCCCTCTGTTACAACATAATAACTGTAATATAACTACACATTTCAGATATAAAAATCGAAAAAAGTTATTACCGTATGCAACACGATAAACGGGAAGTAGGCCATGAAAAATGTTCTCACCGTGACGAAGAGAAAATGATTTGAAATAAAAAATCTTTTTCATCTCAAAAAGCAAAGGAGATTTTATCGTCTTAATGAATGATGATAACGATTCACCTTCGCGGGTGAGAAGAGATGATAGAGCCTTACGAGCCACAAAAGTGCTTTGTTTTATGTAATGTTATAAATTTTAATTTCATTCGACTCGATAACATTATAGATTAATTCAAATTAGGAAAAACTATGCTAAAACTTTAAAATTAAATGACACAGTCCATATGTTTATTTAAGAGTTAATTGTACTATATATCCCTAAACTATGATCTTTACTTTAAATAGATCCTTAAACCTCAGAACATTCCATTCTCATCTTTAAACTGTGATCATCGTTCTAGACTGGTCTCCAAACTTTTAAGTCTTCCAGCTTCACTCCCGAATCCATCCAAATATGTAAATAGTTTCAATCAAAGTTTAACCTAAATCTTTTTATTTTCAAACATATAATTATATAGCTTGGCCTAACGAATTCCATTAACAATGGATGTGATTAGTATATACACATAGTTTGGGATGAAATTAAAATATTCAAAAAGTATGAGGACTAATTTAGAATAAAGGTTATAGTTTGGGGATGAAACTTTAATGTTTTAAAGTTTGAGAATTAATTGAGAGTGATAGTCATAGTTTAGGGATGAAATTAGACTCTATTTAACTCTATTTAGTTATTTTTTTAAGAAATAGACATTTTCCGATTCAACCGAGTCAGACATAGTCGGTGTATTAAAATAAAATAAACAGTAAAATTTCAGAAATGTTAAGAAAGTGAGGAGTAATTCCTATTTTCTAATTTCCATAAATTCTTTTTATTATTTTTTATTAATATGTAAGTACAATATATAATATGTTTAGATATAACTCTTAATCAATTGATATTGAACGTTCACATTCTTAACATTCTTGATGATTGAACCTGAGACTTCGAGAAATAACAACAATTCATTTACCAACCAAATAGTTTGGTTCGTGCTTGTTATTTTTTTTGTGTAGAATAAAACAAACATATTTTCATGCAACTCAACCAACCCTTTAACTAATTCGCTTTCTCGTCCCTGGGTTTTTTCTCCAAACCATTTCTCTCTTTATATTTCTCTTGAGATTTACGTTTTGCCCACTTCATGGGTGGTGGTGAGGCAAAGTCTAAAATGTTAAAATTAAATTGTGTTGGATGTTTTTGTTATTAATGAATCAAAATCAAACAGAGAAAAAAGAAGAAGATAGATATTCCTATAAAAGAGGGATCTCATATATCCTTCACAAATACTAACCTTTTTAATATTCCTTCTTCTTTATTGTTTTCTGGGAAAAAGAGAAAAAGAATTTGATCGCCTAAAAGGCTTCCTTTCGCTTAGTTTTGGGTAAAAAACGCATTTGGTTTCTGAATTATTAGTTTTGATATATTTTAATACATAAACCTTCATTCTTTTAAAATAATTATACCATACATGACGTTTATTTTTATCTCATTACGTTTAATATCTAAACTATCAGTTTTAGTCCGTTTTAGTACCTAAACTTTTAATTTTTTCAAATCTTAACGTTAAATTTTGAATGAGTACTAAAATAAAACAAAAACTAAAATTCGAATGGTGGGATACTAAAATAAAATAAAAAATAAATTTATATATGATTTTGAAAAAAATCAAAATTTATGTACTAAAATAAACTAAAAATAATAATTTAAGTACTAAACATGCAATTTACCCTTATAAATTTTATAAGTTATGGTGAATATATTAATTCTAGAATTTTCCCTAATGTAAGAGAAAGTTTTTCAGCTTTCTGCATTTATTACCATTCACGTATCTTTGCCAGTTGCCACCTTCTTTTCCTCTCCCATTTTTTTAAAAAAAAATTCTTGAAAAGACGATAATACCCTGCTTGATCACTCCATTTTCGAATTACCATTTTCTTTAAAAGATACGTCGAGCATGCAGTCTTCCCCCCCAACCCAAAGCCCGCTAGAGCATGCATTCAGCTAATTTAAAAGGTGATTTTTGTAATTTTCGTAACAAAAAATGTTAGAAATAAAAATATATAATGTATAGGCACCCATGACCAAATATTTTGTTAATTATTGTTAGTTATGATTACGGAAATTGTTAAGAATATAAAATATTATTTTTCTTTTTTTAAATTCCTAGTGTACTTATTTTCTTTAACTAAAACGAAAAAAATACCTTGAAATTATTAATTGGAAAAATATGGCAACTTTTTACACTTATTTGATTTTTAAAATATATATTATTAAAAGTATAATTATGATATTTTCTTATTAATATAAGATGATTATAAAATAATATTTATTTTAAATACTCTAAAATATTTTATAATAAATACTCAATTATTATATTACAGATGCTAGTGTTTGAACTAATATTTTTATAAATAATAATATTTTTTAATTATTAAGATAAATTGATTCGTATATATATAATATATAATTTTTAACTATCACAACAACAACAAAACCCTATTTCATATGTAATGGGGTAAAGAGGAGGTAGGGTAGTAGGCTGCCCCCAACGCCAGATTGAGAGTAACTTTCGTAGAAGACTCTAACACTAAAAAAATTAAAAATAAAGATAAAATATATTTCATATATAAATAAATAAATAAATGATTTAATGAAAGGCGATTTTTTGGTCCAATAGCTTTTAGGTGGGTGATTAAAATGCTGACCCCAATTGCCAAAATCCAATTGCTTTTGCTTTGACTTTACTGTTTGCAAAGAATCTAAAAAGTTGAAAACTTTTGCTAGATCTGACACCAGGAACCGCCCTTTCCTGTGATTTTGATGAGATACCCAAAACAGCTTTTCCCATAACAGAGTGTAGGCTGAGTAAAACTAAAGTCCATTTTAAAAATTGACTTTATTCGACTCGAATTAATTTCGAGTTATAATTTTATAAATTCAAATAATTTGAAAATTTTAGTAATTAGTGAATATACTTTAAGTTAGAGTCAAGTCTTTGAATTTTGTATGTTATATATATATCACATATGAAAAAATAATATATATATATATTTGTATTGTATATATAATTATAGAAATTTATTTAAATTGGAATCAAATAATATTATAATATTATAAATATTTACAATTAAATTAAAATAGAAACTCTAAAAAAATCAACTTGATCCGACTCAATCGAACTCTCACCCTTAAAAGAGTGTGTCAATTAGAATAAATTGTCCATTTAGTTATGTATTAACGTGGGTAAATTATGTGTTTAGTACCTAAACTGTCAATTTTAATATTGGCTATTAATAACTTTAGTTTTTGTTTCACCTTTATATATCGTTCAAATTTTAATGTTAAGTTTTGATTTTTTTTTAAAAAAGTTTAGGTACAAAAATGGGTCAAAAGTGATAATTTAGGTATTAAACACATTAAGTTTTTAACGACGGATACAAAAACGAAATAAAAACTAAACATTAAGTATGATCTTAATTTTTTTTGAAAGTTTAGGTACTACCAAAATTGATAGTTTAAATGCTAAACACATTAAGTTTTTAATTACATGTACTAAAATAAAATGAAAACTAAACGTTAAGTATGATTTTGAAAAAATGAAAGTTTATGTACTAAAATGGATTAAATTTGATAAATTAGATGTTACATGTGTAGTTTAACCTATTAATTTTTGCTGTTTCGTTTCAATTATTTAAGTACTGTTTCTTTAAAATTATGTTTAATATTATATTTTTATTTAATTTTAGTCTACTACATTTAAGAAATAAACAATAATATTAACATGTCATCGAAAAATAATATTACATCATCAATGAAAATGTTAACACTTATGTTTGTTTTAAACGATGAGTAACCAAAACCCAAAAAAAATTGAGTAACAAATTCAGAATCAAAAAAATAACTAGTGATCAAATATACAATTTATACTCTCAATTAAAACTAAAGAAAAATTAATAAATGATCATTGAATTAGATTCATTTTCTTAAAAAAATAGAATTTATTATTTATTTTATAACTTTTAAAAAAATATTATCAAAAATGTTATTTTATTGTAATTTAGTGATTGACTAATTCAAACTATATTTTGCACATATGTAAGGATAGATCGAAGGAATTAAAATGAAATTTTAAATTCTCATATATTTAGTTATTTTATTTATATTTGTATTAATAATTTATTTTTGCAAACAACATAACATCTTATGACTGATCCTGGATATATACTCATTATAGGATGTCCCTTCAAACCTAATTTGTTATATTCGCAATATCAAAATTTAAACCGTTAACGTTGTTTAGGATAAATTACACTATTTTCATTAAATTTTGATTAGGCCTATATTTTGACCAATACATTATAAAAGGTTGCAATTATAGTACTGATATTTTCAAATTTATTTTTAAAGACTATAACATTATTTCTTTAATATGGTTGAATCTTTTTTCTTCTCTTTCATAAGCTCCAATCTCTTTTTTATTGTCGATATTGTTCGATCGTTATTCGTCACTGATCATTGTTTGTTACATAATTGACACTAAAATTTGACCTTTATCCCTTTATTTTTCTTATGGAATTCATGTACGTTAAAACTCATTCAAAATCAATAAAAAAAAGAAACCTAAGCTTTGATGGATGCTTCTTATCTTTTAACAAGTTTGATTACAAAATATGTTATTCATCTCTTTAGATGGATGTTTATCACCATTGAAATTGTTGGACGAACATCTCAAATCCATTAAATCTTCCAATGATCCAACCCCAAAATTGTTGGAATTCATATTTAGCGATTATAAAAATAAGTTTTTTAAAATAATGTTATAATTTAATAATTTAAAGATTAAAATAAAATTGAATCAAAACTTAGCAACCAATAACGTAATTTACCCTTAATTTATTAAGCATTTTTAATAAAGTCTTCCAAATACCCATAAAAGGAAAGTAGGAAAGTAGAAGTAGCTTAATTGGACCCGACTTTTCCCTAAATTTCTAAAGTCATCAATGAAGTTTTTGACTAAATTTCGGCACTATAATTCCTTATTTAGTTTAAATAAATAAATCTTATAATAAACACACTATATTTGACATTTTTCTCTTCTTATAAAAATTAAAAGTTCCTTTTGACATGTTCTACCTAGGGATGGGTATGGGTCAGTTTTGGGTTGAATTTCGGTCAACCCGACCGACCTGAAAATATATGCACTCCAATAGAAACTCGACCCGACTCAGTTTAGGTGTGACTTCATCTGGTCCGAAAATCTAACCCGGCTTTTTGATATAAAACACGAACTCCACCCGAGTTGACCCAATCTGAAATATATATATATACATATATTATTTTTATTCAATAAAACTAGGGATATAATTGAAAAAATATAAAAGGTTATTATTACAGTTATCCCTAAATAATAAGATAAATTTAATTTTTTTTTGGGTCAGGTCGGATAAGTTACTTTCACCCTAAAGCCAAACCCAATTTTTTTTAAAAAAAATCCAATCCGATTGGGTCAAATCGAATCGGGTCAGAATCCATCGACTTTGGATCCCGTACCCATCCCTAATTCTACCTTTTTTTTCCTTTTTAAATATTATATGTTTATATTTATGCAAATTAAAAGCAAAATAATGATAAGACGAGGCAGGTCTCAAAATCAATAATAAAAAAAAGAAACCTAAGCTTTGATGGATGCTTCTTATCTTTTAATGAGTTTGATTTCAAAATATGTTATTCATCTCTTTAGATGGATGTTTATCACCATTGAAATTGTTGGACGAACATCTCAAATCCATTAAATATTTCAATGATCCAATCCCAAAAAATTGATATTTAGCAATTATAAAAATAAAATTTTAAAATAATGTTATAATTTAGTAATTTAAAGATTAAAATAAAAATTGAATCAAAACTTAGCAACCATTAACGTAATTTACCCTTTAATTTATAAAGCATTTTAATAAAGTCTTCCAAATACCTATAAAAGGAAAGTAGGAAAGTAGAACTAGCTTAATTGGACCCGACTTTTCCCTAAATTTCTAAACTCATCAATGAAGTTTTTGACTAAATTTGGCACTATAATTCCTTATTTAGTTTAAATAAATCCATCTTATAATAAACACACTCTATTTGACATTTTTCTCTTCTGATAAAAATTAAAAGTTCCTTTTGACCTGGTTCTACCTAGGGATGGGTTGAATTTCAGTCAACCGGCCCGAAAATATATACATTCCACTCGAAACTCGACCCGACTCAAGTTTAGGTGTGACTTCACCCGATCCGATTTTTGATATAAAACACGAACCCCACCCGAGCCGAGCCGATCTGGATATATATATATATATATATATATGTATGTATGTATGTATGTATGTATGTATGTATGTATATATATATATAGATAAATTTTGTTATAATTTAATAATTTAAAGATTAAAGTAATAATTTAATCAAAACTTAGCGATCAATAATGTAATTTACCCTTTAATTTATTAACCATTTTTAATAAAGTCTTCCAAATACCCATAAAAGGAAAGTAGGAAAGTAGAAGTAGCTTAATTGGACCCGACTTTTCCCTAAATTTCTAAACTCATCAATGAAGTTTTTGACTAAATTTTGGTTCTATAATTCCTTATTTAGTTTAAATAAATCAATCTTATAATAAACACACTATATTTGACATTTTTCTCTTCTGATAAAAATTAAAAGTTCGTTTTGACCTGGTTCTACATAGGGATGGGTATGGGTTAGGTTGGTTTGGGTTGAATTTCAGTCAACCCGACCGGCCTGAAATTATATACACTTCACTCGAAGCTCGACCCGACTCGAGTTTAGGTGCGACTTCATCCGGTCCGAACACGACCCGGCTTTTAGATATAAAACATGAACCCCACCCGAGCTGACCCAATATGGAATATATATTATTTTTATTCAATAAAACCAATGATCTAATTGAAAAAATATAAAGGGTTAATATTGCATTTATCCTTAAAAAAAAAGATAAATTTAAATTATTTTTTGGGTCATGTCGGATAGGATATTTTCACCATAAACTCAAACCCAATTTTCTTTTATAAAAAAAATATAATTCGATTGGGTCGAATCGGGTCAGAACCTATATACTTTGTTCCCGTGCCCATCCCTAATTCTACAGTTGTTTTTTTTTCTTTTTAAATATAACATGTTTATATTTATGCAAATTAAAAGCAAAATAAGGATAAGACGAGGCAGGTCTCAAAATCAAAACTTTAGACATTGAAAAGAAGAGGAAATAAAGAGTAAAGAACAAATTTGGCAGAGAAAATGAGACGAGGAAACGACATATATATATATATATATATATATATTATGATAATTGAAAAAAAATAATTTAATGGCATAGAATAAGGATGCAACCAAATTCATGTAAATGTGGTGGTCCAATTCCATTTCTTCATGTTCCCTTGGCAGCATGCTTATACATCTTCAGCCTCTAGCCCAGCATTGCAAATTATAATAAGAGACAAATATAAAATTTTATGTTCGAAGAGATGAGTTTATAAATTTAAAAAATGAAAATAAATTTTCAATTAAAAATTCAAAGAAAATGTCGAAAGTATAGAAATTTAAATTTTGTTAGGGGACGACTGCTGGTCCAATTAATAAAGTTTCATCTCATTCAAGTTATCAAACCATAAAAGGAACACAATTGATCAGTCCATGATCATCTGTTATCAGTAAAAGAGAAGCCTCTTCCAAAGTGTAATCAAAGGGCACCAGAACTCTTTTCACTAGTGCAAGCCAAACCCCACATTTTAACTTTCTTCACACACGCATGTACAATAAACAAATTATATGTGATCATCATGTCATGGAAGGTCAAACTTTAAGCAAACATAACTCACAGCTGGGGGAGCATAGGGGAGAGAGAGCAACCACCGCCTTTTATCTATAAAGTTCTGGTACCTTCTTGCACTCAAAGCAACTACATTTTTTGGGGTAATTTATATATTTAGCCTACTAATTGTTCCGGTGATTTCGTTTTAGTCATTCGACTATTTTTTTTTTCAAAATCATATTGGGCATTATGTTTTGGTTTCATTTCTATCACCCGCAGTTAAATTACATATTTTACATAACTATTGACATGATATTTTCATTTTTCCCAACAATGATGTGATATTATCTTATGATGACACGTCAACTTCACTATTAATTTCTTAACGGCGGGTGCCCAACATGAAACCAAAATGCGACGTTATGTATGATTTTGAAAGAAAAATAGTCGAGTGACCAAAACGAAATCGAGCAAATAGTTAGGTGATTAAATATGCAGTTTACCATTTTCTTCGTTAGATGAAGCACCAATCAAGCAAAAAGATAACCATTGATTCCTCACCCCTTTTCACAATTGAAGAAGGGTACACCTAGTTTTTCTCTTTTGAACTTTTGGAATCCTTAAAGAGTTGGCAACAAAAGGGAAGAAGAATCCCACTTAGAATAAGCCTGAGGGAGAAAGGCTACTTTTTCCCACCACTAATGGTGTGGAAAAATTAGGGTTTTGTGCCACTCATCTCTTTCATCCTTTGCAAACAAGCATATTCAACTTTTAGGGGGGGAAATATTGAAGAAAAGGCTTGTAAGATTGATTGACTGACCCTTGTTGGTACGTCTATGTGAAAAGCAAGACATGCCTACGTGAGGCACTTAAACCATACACATTAAATATATGCATCCAAGGTGTGATATTTGGGCTTCATCAAGGGATAAAAGACATACTTAAAAAGACACCCAACTTTCAGCAGGGTCTACCTTGATTAGTTGATAAATAATATTCTTGTATAACCAATAATTTGAATATAATAAACTATAAAAAATCACAAAACCTTTTATATAACCGAAGTTAACGATCATATTAGATATTTATAATTGATTAATAACATTAATCATCATAACATGACTTTTTAAATATAAATAAGTATACATTTTTAATAAATTGAAATGATTACAAGGTAATATATATTCAAAATCTTTATTAACTATCAGTAATACATACATTATAGATGCAACTGTTCAAACCTAAATCCTCTAACGATAAACACTCTCTTTTATCACTGAGACCATTTGTTAAATTCATAATTATATTTTATTAAACATTAGAAATCTCATGCTCTATTTTTTTTCTTGGTATGAAATGGAACCAACAAAATTGATAACGATAAAGTATATCTAAGATTTATTTACTCTTGTTGATAATTTTTAGATCAAATAGTTAAAAGCTTTCGGTTAACACACCCTTTTTTGGTTACAAAAAGTTTAGACCAGAGGTTGCTCTCACAGTCTAGGGTCAGGACATACCTAGATCAAATTGGGATTTACATAAGAATTTATAGATTGTTCACCAAAAGTTATAGTAATAAGATTCAAAATTGACCTTATAAACTCAACTTCTAAATCTCAACTAATTGTGCCAACATTAGTCCCCAATACATCCTTTCTCTATTAGGCTATGAGTTAAATACTCTTGAAGGTATGATTTCACAAATAAATTAATGAGCGGTAACGACCATAATGTTACGATTCATAAAATTATTTTGCAAGGACCCACACATTATTACAAGAAAACGCATTGAACACGAATATGAGCATAGCCCACTTTCAACTACAATCATAAATGTTTCATGACTCATCCTTATCTCAACGTTCAATAAATTGAAGCATTAGCTTTAGGTGGCGATTAAATGCCATTGGAATCATTGAGAAAGACGGGGAATCATCATTTTGATAATACATATAGATCATTATATTGACAAGTTTTCTCAAGTTTTCCCTATTCTTTTTTTAGTAATACGGGTAAGTTCAAATAACTATCTATTTAAAGATAATTTTTAACCATTTGATATTGAATGTTTACACCTCTGATATTATATTCTCGATGCTCAAATCCGAAACTTAAATGAGTAACATCAATTCTTATACCATCAAAGTCGTTTGATTCGCATCGATTGACTTTGTAATCAATATTTTTACCCTTGGAAAGGGACCCACATTTTTCCCCTAAATGACAAAAGGAAGAGACAAAATAAAAGCCAAAAGGCATTGATTCAAAGCTTTACAGCATAAAAGGCAAAAGCTGTGTAAGTGTATAAACTGTGATGGGTACAAATTAGATACAGCTCCAAAAAGGCTGCCCACAGCTGAAATGTACAGAGGGGAATTTAGAGTTAGAGAGGGAGCAAAGTGACCAAAAATCTCACTACTTGAGATTTTGTTTGTTTTTTTATGATAAATGACGTTTCAAACATGCGCCCCATACCCTCCGTTAAAAGCTGAACCCTAAACCCATATATCACCCAACACTGTCGCTTAGCCCAATGACAAATCATGCTGCCTTTTGCCTAAAACTTCGTGGCTCCCGTTATGCTCAAGTTGAATAATTGTACAGAGTCCAAATAAAACGGTCATCACTAGATGTATTAATACGGTTTAAGGGTTAATTTTGTTTGTCTTAGATCAAAATTATCATTTTCGTCTATATGATTCTTTCGCATTAATTTAACTCTCAAAATTACTTAAAAGTATTATTCTAGTCTTTGATGTCCGTTTTGACTAACAGAACCGTTAATCTTTTTATGTTTGTCGACGCCAATAATTTTCACGCCAATTAATATTATTGACTTTATTTGATGATGACATGACATTTATTAACAAAATAAATAATAAAATATTTAAAGTATTTACTAAATACAACTGTTAAAAAAAGATCCATAAAAATTTGACAAAATCACTTAATCTCACTAAAATAAATAATAAAGTTTTGGGATACTTTTTTTCCTAATCGTTGTGTTTAGTAAATATTTTAACTTAATCACTTAATCCACAGATGTAGAAGACTCACAATTTTATTTGTCAAAATAGTTAGTGGACTTTGAAGGCTAGGTCGATGTCCTAAACAACTTCGAGTACTAAATTGATGCAAAAAAATCATAAGGGCGAAAAATGATAAATTGAGTCTACTATAGGACAAAAATTGTCATTAGTCTATTAATATTACTGTATGATTTATCGTTTATTATCATAATTTATATATATATATATATATATATATATTGTATATCTATGTATTAATTCTTATTAGGACATTTTGTTATAGATTTGGACTGTTTTTATTATTTGAATTTATTCAATTCACACGTGAAATTGAGGTGCACATTGCATTGAAAACATTTAACAGATGGAAGAAGCGGAACTGCTTTAATTTATTCGTGGTGGCAGGTGGGCTAAGTAGCCAACTTCTGGTAATGAGAGCCGAATGTCAACCGATTTACCTAACTTACAGCTATTTCATTATTCAACGCCCAACATTTTTAACAAGTAAATAGTTAAAGTTGTACGTAGATATTACACTCAAATATCTCATAACTCGAACAAAATATGACCTTTTAACTATATTTATCTTGTCCGTTCGATTCAACACAAGTCATATTTTAATGGGTGAAGTATACAAATGTTCCTCCGACTATAGGATATTGCTCTATTAAATTCCTCAACCATTAAAAGTTACAAAATGGTCTTCTGACTATATAGTGTTGCTTTGTTGAGTCCCTCAACTATTAAGAGTTACAAAATGATCATTCAACTATTCGTTATGTTTCAAAATCGTCCTTTTCCGTTAAAGATTGACTGTCGTCTGAGCTGAACGTTAGCCTGATGACCGAGATATGATAGTCGTTTGAGATTCTAGGTTATATTTTATCATATCACATTCAACATGTTAACATTCAGCTCAGAATGCCGTCAATTTTTTAACATAAAATGATGAGTTTGGAACATAATAAAGTTGAATGTTGAATGAGGCTTAACAAAGAAATAAACTATAGTTAGAGGATCATTTTATAACTTTTAATAAGCTATAGCCGTTTGAGATTTGGATCATATATAACTATATTTTCATTATCTTATTATTTTTAAATTAAAAAAGAGTTGAATTAGACTTAAATCAAAATGTAAAAGCCTTTACAACTATGTTTCGACTTAATCCAACGCAACTATAGACACCTCTACTCCCGACACCTGACCCAAATTGAGTTACGGAATGAAATGTTATGCACCAAATTAGAACGAAAAAAACGTTAGACACCAAATTGAAAAAAAGACATACGTTGGGCACCTTTTTAACATTTAAGCCTCATTATTATATGGAAGATGTGTTTTACATGTTTAATACCCATCATGAGAATTAAAATTAAAACAGAAAAAATGATAATCAAGGTACTATAGTTTATCTTAAATAATAATAGGATAAATTATGCATTTAATACCTAAACTATCAGTTCAAGTCCGTTACCTAAGCTTTCAATTTTTTTAAAACCATATTTGAAGTTTAGTTTTTGTTTCATTTTAGTATCTCTGTTCAAAATTTAACGTTAAATTTTGAAGAAAATTAAAAATTTAGGTACTAAAACAGATAAAAAGTGATAGTTTAGTTACTATATGCGTTAAGTTTTTAACGGTGACGTTATAAAATGAAATAAAAACTAAACATTAGATATTGTATTGAAAAAATTAAAAGTTTAGATACTAAAACAAACTAAAACTATAGCTTAGGTGCTAAATGTGTAGTTTACCCACAATAATAAGATGGGAAGTAAAAAATAGTGGAGGGATAAGATTTATTTGTCAAATTCAATAAACCATCCGAGCTATAAAATGTAATTAAACCAACAAAAAAAAATGACGGGACAAAACCCTATCAACCTTCAAGTAGTTCCAATGGACAGGAATTTTACGAGTTGACATATATAATTTACACATAATTGTTCAAAATATCAGATAAAGTCATATGAATTCAGGATGTGAACTTTAGACATTGTTCTTTTTTGCGGTGAAACAATACTGCGGTGCCTGAACCATTGAGTCTGGCACTGTTGCACCAACTTCAAATGTCACGACGTGTGTAATTATTCCTGAAAATTTTCCATATTCACTCGGTCTATATCTATTATCTAAAAGTTATAAAAACGATAAGTGTTTCAAAAATAATCAAATTTGAGCATGAACTTACCAGCAGAGAAATCCCAGCGAACTGGCCTCTTAGTAGCAACGTCTTCACAGTACCAGATAAAATCCACTTTCTCCCACACGTTACAAAGGAAACCATCCTTGAGTTGAGTCCCCACATAATTAGCTCCATCGAGAAAATCAGGCCTGGGAATCCCAACTCCAAAATCAATGGCATCGCATGTTCCATTGATGCCCAGTGTGTAGTAGAAGGTGGTCTTATTGTTCCACTCCACCGCATAAATATGATCCCCGAGCTGCTGCTGCCTCTGATAGAAATTGCGGCCTTTCGGCCAGTCATACCACATGTCGGATACAAGGAGACGCCCCGACTCCTGTGTGGTGGAAAGAAGTGCATGGAATTGTTCAGGCCATGGTGTTGGTGTTGGTGTTGAGTCTGAGTCGGGCCATTCCGCTGAACAAGGCTGCATAAGTATCAGTGACCAGGTTGTGTATAAAAGGAAGTTCTTCCAACTCATTCTCACTCTTCTGTTTTCTTATGGAATTGGAATGTTCCCAAGGGATTGAAGGATGAAGAAAACGAAGGGAAATGGATAAAGGATCAGTCAAATGAGAGGTTCAAATTAAAAGATCAATTTAGAAAGTGGATTTGAATCACTATTTGATGTTTCGGCCTTTGATCAACAATGTTGGGCTTCTCTATTTTTTTTGGGTTGGACTGACAAGGTTTTCTTTTTTAGGGTACCAGCACACGACCAATCCCCTTCCCTAAAATGGTTAAATAGGTTTACAAGTAGGCAGGCAATCCCCATGGAACCCTACAGCATGCTAAAAGAGAACCCCACATAGAAACAGTGGCAACAAAGGGCATTCTCTGTATCAAATCGTAAGCTTCAGAAACCATTCCAGCTCGACCAAGGGTATCACCCATGCAAGAATAGTGAAAGACATTAGGTGATATATTTTGCTTCGTCGACCAAGCCCATATGGCTACATTGCCTCCAAGGCACGAGCATGTTTGGCGAAGCCAGAAATCATGGTGTGCCAAGAAACAACATTTTTCTTGTCCTCAAACAACTCATTTTGAACGTACCCCACCACCATACAACTCCATATAACAACACTCCTCTCTCCTGCATGCTCTTGAAAACGCAACTAGCACCCTTTATCCACAAACATGCTTGAATCTACGGCAGCGTTTGCACACACAGAAACAACACATATTGCAACAGCGGCGCAAAGAACACTTGAAATGGCGAATTCACTGAACGTGCTTCCATCCCTTAACTAGCATAGGCTTGAAAAGACCCAATGCTTCACGGGCTTCCCTGTTTAATTTGGGCGTATGGAACAATCAAGGTATTCCAAGAAACCAAGCTTCGTTCTGGCATTCCATCGAGCACCTTGCGGGGACAAGACAAAAGGCCATATTTAGAATACATGTTAATGAAAATGTTGTGTGTTCGATCCACACTCACCGCAGAATATTTTTCATGTAGCTCTCTTGAATTAAACAATGGCCATGCTTGTGTAAACCATTTGTTTTCTTTCTTTCTCTTTTTAATTCTTTTACATGTTTCTTTATTTGTGTCATATTATATATGATATATGAAGATGTAATAGAAAAAAAAATCAATGTTTCTTCTAAAAATTAACTATAAAAAGTTACTCTCATAACAACAATAAGGAAATATAAAAATATTAGTATAAAATGTTATAAAACGATTATAATAAATTATCAATGTGAATTTCTATAATTAGTACATGTATAATGTATAAGTTATAAATTTAATACTTATATAGTGTATAAAGTATAATAAATTATTTTTTAAATTTTTAATTAAAAAATAATAAACATATTATTAAGAACAATAATAAAGAATTCTTGGATTCTTGGCGAAAAGGAACCTGTTGGTGAAGGGGATTCTGTATGATATACACAAAAATAAGGAAATTTTAAAATTTTAAGAATTATAAAATTGATGGATTAGAAGGTAAAAAAAAAGGGTAGACTGTTAAATAGGGGGAGATGCATGTTTGTTTTGCAAGCAACAAGTTGTGACGCCAGACAGAATAGTGTTTATTCTGTAGGCTAGCTCCGACAGACGATTCACAAGAGAAAATTAGCCCAAAAATCAGAGAAAAAAAGTCTCTAGGGTTTAATAAAATATTATAAAATCAAAAACCATGCAAAAAGCAGTCCACAAGCCGGACTGTTATAGCAAAAAAACCGTCTTTATTCGAATTTTGCCAAAAATAGAAAAATCCTGAAAATCACTCTAAATTGAAATTCGAAATAAAATAAGCAATCTCCCAAAAATCCGGCCTAAATCGGATTTAAATTGACTTCCTAATTGATAATCGAAATATTACCATAAATAGTAAAAAATATCTAAATCTAGTGATTCGGAGGGGAAAACGACAGAATTTGAGGTTGAAAAAAAGACCACATGGAGTTTAGCTCAATGTGGAGAGCGTGGCGTCGAAAAGAGCTTTCCGGATTGGGGTCTTATGCGCGATTCTGACACCTGTAGCCAAAGTTATGGCCAAAAGACTGAAACATACTCAAAACGACCCCAATGAGGAACATGTCACAATCAATTCCCGCCTTTGCGCTGATCTGCCAACTCATGGTATCTCAGCGCCATCAACGTGCAATCTGACAGCTCAGCATCATCTATCTCGGATCCCCGCATCAAGTTGTTTGTTTTCTTCTGTGTGAATTGTAATGGATGGAGATGATTACTTCAACTAATTTTTTTTGCCCTTTTCATCCTCAAGGTTTTGTTTTAACTAATTGGAACCGATTTAGATAGTACACCTGATTTTGGTAAGTGTGTCTCGCACAAAAAAATTTCGACATACATAAGAACTCGAAACTTGTTTAAATGATGTAAAGGTACTAACCACTTGAACTAATCGTATTTATTTTTACTATATGGTTTACCGACCAAATAAAAAAATTGAGCTTCCTTTTTAGCGTAAATTTCCAATTGCCAAATAGCGAAAACCTATCCCATAGTTGGTTCATGTATATTCCAAAGGCAACTCAAGTCTCCTTGTTTTTTTTTTTTTTTTGTTGATAAAATGTATATTTAATTCAAAGAACAGTCCAACACCCTAAACAAACTATACAGACCATTGACTACCATCTCCTAATAAGCTTTATCTGAACAAAATCATTAATACAATCAATAATCCTCTCCTCATTCCTATGTAACTTCCTAAAATTCCTTTTATTTCTTTCCTCCCAAAGGAAATATACAAAAGCATTCCAAGAGATCTTAAACAAGAAAGTTGAAAGAGACCTACCCCTCCAACGGGATAAAATCCATTGAATTCCCTCCTCCCAACAAACGCTAGCACGATGAACCCCATTCCAAGCTAGAACTGCCCTCCAAATCTTAGTTGAAAAGGAGCGATCAAAAAACAAGTGGTCTCTAGTTTCTCCTTCCTCCCCACATAGCACACATTTATCCTCAAGAACTAACCCCATTCGGCACAGCCTGCCTTTAGTGGGCAGCCTATCCTGCAAACAAACTAGGAAACAATGGAATGCCGAGGCATATGCAATGGGAACCAAACCAACTTCTGCCAAGGAACTTTATCATTCTTCACCCTTATCTCATTCCAAATCCACCTCGTCCGAATAGTCTCCGAACATCTATTTTGAAATAAAGGTCCTGCCACCTCCCTAAGAGAAAGAATCTTCTTCAAACTCTAACTCACCCCAGTGTTCGGATCAAAACATCAAAAATCTCTTCCCCTAAGAACATAAGTTCTCACCCAAGACAAATCTCCTTATTATATAATGTTTTATCTATTCAAAGTTGAAACTCGATTCACACGCATGACATACGTTGCAGCAAAAACCCTAACTTGCCATACTTGTAAAAGCTAAGTTTCTAAGAAAATTACCAATATGCATAACAAGTAACTTGTTTAGGTACCAACGGGTTGATTCAAATAGTAAGAAATTTGATATAGTTTAATAATGTCTCGAGTTTGAGTCTTTATGTCTGTATGAAATCTTCACCAGAAGAATCGCTTATTAAAAAATCAGGTGTGTAACCAGAGTTGGTCTGGATTAATTAAGGAAGCCCTAAAATTTAAAAGGATTATTGACATGATTTATATTAGAATATCTTTTTGCATGAAACCCAGCAGTCTCGGCAATCTTTATCTCCACCACAACAAATAAGCTTAAACAGTAAACCAAGTCCCTACATTTTATTTGATGTCTTTGTCTCTAACCTACATAGGGTAACATAATTCATAATCCTGAAACACCCCATTGGATTGAAAGACAGAAGTTGAATCCCAAGAGTTGGGAGATGCTGATTTTGCATCAAACTGATCACTCGGCCACCAAATCAAGCTGTCCTTTGCACCATTCATGTCCCTGAAACAATCCAGAACTTGATCAGCCATTTGGGGATAACCGGACGTCTTATCGTTGAGAAACTCGTCCAGCTGGCCCTGGTAGCTCGAGACAGGTTGAGCATCGCCATCCTTTCCATTTCCAGTTCCAAAGGGAACTGAGCCATCTGATGGAGATATTCCATCCAAAGAATTATCAACTACCTCAAGTCCCTTGGCTTCGAAATTTCTGGGATAATCTTGCTGTGCAGGTTGAGGGTTTGGCAAGAGAGGTTGCATGATGAGAAGGTTAGGGTTTCCAGTGGAGGCAGCCTGCTGCATGCTTTGGATCATCTTGTCCTGCAAGGGCTGAATCTTCTTTGGCCATAAACCCGGATTGTTATAGAAAGAGAAAGGATTCTGAAGATCACTTTGAAGCTGCAGATGAAGCTGGAGTCGTTCCAAGGCCGAGTTACTCAAACCCATAGAGAATTGATTATCATCCGAGGCTGAGCCACTGGAGTACTGATGATGATCATTAGGGCCTTGATTTGAGGACGATGACCTATGGATGTTGTTGTTATAATGCTTGTGCCTCCCAAGTAGTTTCTTCTTTAATTTGGTGTTCCAGTAGTTTTTGATATCATTATCAGTTCTCCCAGGCAGTTGTGCTGCAATAATGGACCACCTAAAAAGGTAGATCCAACTCAGTCAAGATTATCCTCAACAAGAAAAATACGAAGCATGGAAGAACAAGGAGAGAATATCATAAGCCCTAAGAGATCTGAGAGACTGACTGTAAAAGATGCAGCTTTTTCATATAATTATTTGTGAAGGGTATCTATCTAATCCATGGAGGACAAAGAATAAGAAGACAAGCAATGAAAGCCTAAAAGTTAGAGAGAAAAAGAAAGAGGGATTGTTTTACCTGCTTCCAATACTTATATAGAGACTGCAGATGATTCTGTCTTCTTCTTCAGAGAATCCACCATGCTTGATATTTGGCCTCAAATAATTCAGCCATCTCAGCCTGCAACTCTTCCCACATCTCTTAAGGCCTATGAAATATATTACCAACAGACAAACAAGGTCAAGCTAAACCAAAATCTCATAACAACATGCTAATAAGCTCCCACCATATATATATTTCATTCAAAAGGAAGTTTTATGTTAGGGTAAACTAGGGTTACAAGTATGTACCGATTTTCTGAGGAAGAGCAATCCAATTGCCTCCAGTACCATACCGTTCGATATAAGCCTTGAGCTTAGCATCTTCTTCAGGTGACCATGGTCCTTTCTTCACGTTGGCTTTGTCACAGCAAGGTGCTCGACCCATGTTGTCTGAATTCTTTCTTCAAAACAAAGGAAAAAAGCTGGTTAGAAATGGAGAAAGGAAAGAGCAAGATTTATAGGTACTAAATTGTGAGTGACGTGAGTCATTTTGTTCCCCATAAAAATGCTCAAGTGTTTTTCAAAGACCTGACGATTACAAGTTGGCTAGCTAGGGTTGCTGTGTAAATGAATTGAAAATTGTAAAAGGAAGGCAATACTTTATCTAAAACAAGGAAATGACAAAGGATTGAGTATTCAAAACCTTTTTAATTAGAGGTAGTACCACTCATTGACCTTCATTTCATTTCTATAATATTTTCCTTTTTGATTTTAGGTCTCTAAATAATAGTTTATTAATCATATGTCTTAAAAAATAGATCGCAAACATACATATTTCTCCAATAATAACATGCTTATCGTGATTATGAATGTAACAATTGATTTTCGATACAAGTGATTGGGATGAAGATGTTTTATCATAGTTATAAAAATAATATTTGATTGATATTACTAATTTATGATAAATTGTGAATAATAAGTATCCTATAAATGGAGTCAATATCTTTTAGAGATTTAAAAAGAAGAAGAAAAACATGTTTGTGCTTGTCTTTCTCTTAACCCTAGAATCTATGCATTGACATATATACACTTCCATTTCATCATCAATAAGACCAAAGCTCAAGACTTATTGAGTGAGAGCCGGTAAAGGGTGGGGATCAGGATCAGTCCTTTGATAACAAGATAAGCTTAGATACTTGTTGTGCGTACTATATGTTAATAAGGTGGGATTATTGATGCTATTTGCAAACTAATTTGACTGGTTAAATTAACTTCAAGGTGGATATCTGTTAATTCTTTTTCTAATCAAAGTACAAGAGATACATGTAAATCAACTAACCCCCATTGAGGTTTTAGTTTGAACCAACCAGTAAGCTCATAAACATGTACACAAACAGGGACAGATACAATATTTTAAATTAGAGGGCGAACCTGAACTTATAAAACTTTAGGGGGATAAAAACAGATTTTCAATAAAAAAATACATAAAAAATTTTTAAAATAATAGTAATTTTAGATATTTAGGGGCAATCGCCCCCACCCGCTCTCCCTATGTCCATCCACAACAATGTAATCTTTGTAGGTTCAAGACTTTGGGGTCTGCAATCTGTGTTAAAAAAAGGGATTTGTAGCCAGTTGCTGCCTGGATGTGTTGGCAAAAGGTGTTCCAGGAATTGCTTTTTTTTGAGGAACATGCATAGTAAATTCGTTCAGTTCCTCCATTTCTGTAGAATAATAAGTTTAGACGCCATATCCCCATAGAAAGGACTAACGCAAGTTAATGTACTTTCCTTAGGCCTTCTTCTAGGGATTGGGTCTTCTAGTTCACCTTTTTGACCACTTCTTTTAGCTCCAGGGCTCAATCACCTAAATATTTTAACATATTAAATATCAGTCGATATTGTTTGGTTTAAGCTCTCTTGCTTGTAGTTTTTTAAATTAATACATTTAGTTTTTGTGCGCGCAATAGGGTGAATATTAGGCGTGAAAGTAAGGACAATAACTACGTTCAAACACTAGTCTAGCTTGATGAGTATTATTCATCTCCAAAACCGCCACCTGTCAGATTCCTTCAAGAGATATTAATGAAGATAAGATTGGATTTAATTGCCAAGATAGAACCCAGAAATTAACATGCAGTTACTCTAATAGTTGATGGATTAAATATTATTTTTTTATGAAAAGTATATGTTATAAATTCCGATACACTCAGTCATTTTAGAGGAGTCGTGTCTTAAATTTATCAGTGAAATTTAATAACAAAAAGTCTTCTCCGCGTATTAGGTGCATGAGTCATATTCTCATATAGCAACGAATATAAGTGTTATATATTAATATGAATTTTAATATATTGTTATACTCATAAAACAGACAAAATATTAACATTTAACGATGGATGATTTGATAGAGTTAGATATTCTTCGATGATGATTTATGATACTGTTCTTGAAATTATACAAATTCTTCTTGAGAGAAATTTTGTTAGCATCGTATAATAGAGTGACACCCACTTAGACTTATATTTCATTAAGAAAAGTAAATGGTGTCACGGTATTTGATTCCATGGGAGTTTCGGTTGGGTAGCCAACGGGGAGTTGGTCGTGCCATGGCCACGCTAATTCCTACTTAATTCATTCACTTCATTTATTTAATCACTATATAAAAAATGGTAATATATACATTTAATACCTAAACTATCAGTTTTGATCTATTTTAATACCCAAACTTCTAACTTTTTCAAAACCATACATACCGTTTAGTTTTCATTTCATTTTAGTATCAAGCCGTTTAAAACTTAACGCGTTTAGTACCTAAACTATCATTTTTTGTAAGTTTTAATACCTAAACTTTCAAAAGAAAAATTCAAAATTTAACATTAAATTTTGAACGAGGTACTAAAATGAAACAAAAACTAAAGTTTTTATCGACGGGTACTAAACTAAAACAAAAACTAAACTTTAGACATGATTTTAAAAAAATCAAAAGTTTAGGTACTGATAGTTTAGATACTAAATGCGTAATTTACCCAAAATATATCAGAAAACCCTTCAATGCCACTTCAACTTCACGCATATTATAATCAAAACAAGTTATAGCAGAAGAATAAAGTCAACCAGATGTTTGATTAGTGTATCAAAATAATCTTTGTCAGTGAAAGTGGGACATTCAGAGCACAGAGATACCAAACAAACATGGTGATGGTATTGTTTTAATTAATTTTTGATAGTAAAGCAGGTCGACACCCTTCTCTCACAACAAATAAGTCAAAAGCATACATTACCTTTTTTTTAAAAAAAAAAAAAACAATGTCCATTTGCCATCAATTATAAAATGTTTATTCCTCGGCGAAGCCTATAGGTTCGCTTCCATTGTTACGCTAACTTCACAGTGCAAACATTTTGATATTCTTATAGAATAGTGTTCAAAGAGACTAGTGGTATGTACACTTATGTACTCAATGTACAGTAATGAACTCCTGGTATGTACTATGCATTATTAATTACTATAAACTTACATACAGATGGTGAGTCCCACCTCAAATGACAGGTTTATTCACCCAAATATCAACAATCCTGAGAAAGGGAGAGTCGAGACCTGTTAGGAACCATTTTTTGGTGAAAGATGGAAGACTAAATTGTAGTTAGTAAAACTAACCTCCCCATTGAATTTCATGGCACTTGTTTGTGTATTATGCAGTCTCCTTGAGTATACTAATTCAGCCACATATGTATATCTTGGTACTCTTGAAATAACTTGCGGCAGTACCATACGAGACTCGTTATTGAAGAACCAAGGCAAGGTAGTGTGTATTATTAGCCTAATAGATAGATGACCTTTAACCTCTCTTTAATTTTTCCCAGCATGATAGTGAGGAAAATGAAATCCTTGCTTCAGAATTGAATTTATTCTATTTCATCGCGGCAGCCATGTTTCTCAGCTCTGAAAAGGAAGGTCTCTCTGCAGGATCATAGGCCCAACATTTTTCCATCAAAGCCTTCCATTCAGGATCACACCATGATGGTATTTTTGGACGTAATGTGTTGTTTACGATTCCCCCTGCATGTTAAAAGAAGAAACTGTTGGTAGAGATGACGGTAAAATATCCATTAACGGGCCAAACTCACATCTGACTATATAATCAGAATGAATCCAAAAACATGCATATTAGTAGAATAGAAATGCTTCACTCAGAAGAGATCTGAAGATACAAATCCAGTTATCGGAACCGGTCTTTTAGTATGTTAAAGAAATTGCACAAATTTGTTTTCCCTCGAACATTGGGTGACAAATCCCCAAATTACAGCTATCAAATGAAGATTGACAAATGAAGTTGAACACTGAATAAAAAGAAAATCCAGATAACCTTCTTAAAATTTATATAAGAAATAGTCCCAGCTAAAGTGATAGGACAAAGTCATGAGTATCAGGCATAGACCCAGATCTGATGAAGGGATGCTTGATCTTCGGTAGGTCCTTATAGCCAAATGCATAGGCTGACGGACATGTACAAAATTTTGTCAATGTAAAGAGTTGAGGAAGCAAAGATTTTGAGCAGAACGCATGGAAGACGTGCAGCGAGATACTATACAACAAGACACTTACCGATTATAGAAGCACAATGAATATCTGCATAACGATCCCAAAAGAGTAGACATCAATTTGGAGTGCAGTAATTAATGAAACATGAATAAAATCAGTATCTGGCCAAATAAAAAATATAATAAACAAAGAATTCATGTTGCAAACAACTGTATCTGTGCACTGATGCTACTACCTTTTCAGATACCATGTCACTTTTACCACTCAAAAGCTCAGGTGCCATCCACGGTAGAGTTCCATGAACACCTCCTGAAACTAATGAATGTTGTCTGACCTTTGATAAGCCCAAATCACCAATCTAAAAGGCCCCGTGCATTGCATGAGTTCCAGTTCCGTCAACCATCAGAAAAAACTAATAGTAACTGAAGAATATGGTAAGAGGTCACATGCTATAGAAACAATCTCAAGCTGAAACAATTACCAAGCTTCAACCGTTAAATTAATCACCACAAGTATACAGTAACATCTAGAATTTTCAAGAAATATGGAAGAACAATATTTACTGAACACAACCAGCCCCAGCCCCAGCCCCTCCTACACCTATGGCCTTAAAGTTTGAGTTCAGGAAACAATATCTAAAACAGTATACCTTGCAAACTGGACGTTGTGGATCTCGCATGTTTACCAACAAATTTGCACGTTTCAAATCAAAATGTACAATGTTCTTCGCATGCAAATACTCCATGCCAAATGCAACGTCCATGGCTATGATAAGTCTCTTACGACGATCAATAGTCCTGCTAAATAAAATTATTTTATCACAAAGATTACTTAAGAATTAAGATGGTGCATGAAAAGGAAAACGGAACTTCTAAAACAAACTACAGTGAGGATGCCCAAAACACAACCTGACCGCAGAGTTATTAACATGGTTATCTGTCCTTCTGTAAGAACTGCTTCAAGGATCCATTAACCATGAATTCTGAAACAGTAGCTAAGGATCCATCAGGACTATCACGAACTACACCATGGAAGGAAACAACATTTGGATGATGTAATGAACTCAATATCAAAGCTTCCTTCCAGAAATCTGCAATCTATGGAGGCAGAGAAATAAAAATTGCAATCAACAATATATGAGAACTGACATGCATAGAAGTATCATATATCATGAGAGCTCTGGGAAAAAAGAATCCTTGGGAGCGAGTTAACAAATCCAAAAAATTGAACTATATCGCACAAAATATCCTTTTGCTTTAACTGCCACCATACACAGGCATCAACTAGATGAGGATTAAACAGAAAGATTACATCTGAAGAAACATACAACTAAATACGAAAAGCAAATTGTAAAAAGTTGGTCTTCTAGAAACATATGGTAGGTTAATCATAATAAGGGCAACAAGGAAGTATCATTAAAGTGATAACAAAACCTTTCCACCTGGACTCTGCCAAAGAGGGAAGAAAGAAGAGTGAACAATAGGCAAAGAAATCACAAGTTGAATTGCTTCCATTTAATTGAAAATTTTATAAGAATTTTACATTTATTTTCCCTATTGGTAGTGATCAAGACTTCATAAGAGATTACAAGCATTGTGTATGCGGAGAAAAGAAAATAATTGGGCTTGACAATTATTTTTTGGTAATAAAGCACCAACAGTTTTTGTCCGATACGTGAAACCACATAGTAGTTCATTCTTCAAGTTATATAAGCACTTATTTTTAGTCTTTGTGCAATAATTTAGAGGAAAAGCTGTAAAAACCATTAACTTTGCTCCTCCCCCCTTTAGCTTCTAACCAATTCAGTTTTTTTTTTTAATTCATGGTGGAATATCAACTTAAAAACTTAGCTACACAGCTAAACAAATGTGCCATAGCATCTGTGACAAATGAGACATATCAGGTTAATCATTTGTTCAACCTTTTAATCATCAAGCAGCCTTGTATAAAAAGGATAAGCTACAAAAGATTCACAAAGAAAAGTGCTAATACTTATTACCATTCGTTCTCTTTGCGAAGGCCTTCCTGCAAAGCAGCTAGCTTTAATTCTCTTGATTGCTACAACAGAACCTTTCCATTTGCCCTGATAAACTGTCCCCCGTGTTCCAGAGCCCAATTATAAGATCTCCTCGAGATCATCGTTTTTAATTGCTGAAGGTAAAATGCAAATACCATCAGAAATAAAATAGTATCAGATGTGTAAAATAGGTAAAACATCGGGTTAAATATTGAGTTCGTCCCTATACTAGTATACAATATCTGTTACTTTGGTACCTAGAGAATTGGAATTTGCAATTAAGCATCTGAACTTTTCATTTTGTAAACTTTTTGGGGCTTTAAGACTAACCCATTAGTATACCATTGTTTGATTGGACTTTCTGGCCACGTAAACTACTTAAATAATGATGTTGATCCTAAGAGACAAGTACTTAGAAAATGAAAGTTAAAAGTAACTAGTTTTTTATATGCAAATTCTAAATTTTTAGATGAATATTAATCCTAAAAAGATTGACGATCTCAAGAAATAATCCTGAGATATAAATTAAAGTTAAATGAGGAGAAGGTAGAAGAAAACAATGACCTGTAACCCTCTTGCAAAAGCTTCTTCCTCAGCCTTTGATGGTTCAATTTTGGCCAGGGCTTCGTTGTCATTATCAGAATCCAATTCCATCTCGCCATGGGCATTCTAGAGAGAAAATGTATATTAGAAAGAGAAAAATATAACATTGCATGAATGTTATCTAATATAGAAAAAACATTGCATGATGTTCTCTAATATAGAAAATTTTCTTTAATCTCACCAGTGATTCTGATTCATCCGCAGCTGCTTCTTTGTCAATTGCATCACACTTAAGGGGAGTAAAATCTTCGCATTTGGCTTTCACTTCTTTAACCTCCTCCAAAGCTACTTTTGTAACTGAAGCTACGAAGTCCGGTATGAAACTCAGACAGCTTACAGACAACTCTGAGTTTTCAGCAGCGGTAGTATCTTTTTCACCAGGTTTTGCCTGGCTGCCACCCTTTTCAGCCAGCTTTAAACAATTTGAAACGTTAACCTCATTAGATGCTACTTTAGATTCATATTCAGGAACTTTGGTTTGCTCAGGAAAGTACACACTTGGAACATCAGACTTTTCCATCTTCATCACATGGTTTGCTTCATCTTCCAAGGGAACAATTTTATCCTCAATCCCCAATGCCCCAATTACACTACAATCAACTCGTGATTCCTGATTGCCGCTGGAAACAGATGTATCATGGATTAAAGTTGAAGGTTGATCTGGCAACTGAACAGGTTCTGTGGAAGTGGCAAATTTTAGCATGTCTCGAGGGGCTTGAACTGGTTCCGTAGTTACAGCATCTTGAGTTTCCTGACAATGAGGACCAACGTCCATCTTGAGAGGATGGGCATAAGCAATGTCTCGAACAGCATTCCCATCAGAACTCAGCATCTTTTGTGGAGACTCAACCCAAGTACTTTGACTATCTGTTTCAACACGAGGCTTTGTGCTAGCTTCTGCTGGATCTTTAAAAAACGCAGTGTTAACTGCAGAATTTACTTGCTGAGGTAAGCTACATGCTTCATAAGCTGGAGCACCATGAGTTTGATTCTGAACATTTCTCAACAAAGAATGCGTATGGACATGTAATGCTTGGTAAACGTTGTCTCCTCCATATGGGTAAGGATAATTCCCATAACGGGCCGCTCCATGTTCTTCACGAGGAATGGTCATGTGGGGCGAAGCAACCACGGCTTGATCATGAAATATTTCATTCCCCAACTCAGATCCAGCTCGCTGATTAACATTATTTGAGAGCATGTGATGGCCATCAGATAAATTAGCATGCTCAAGAGGTAAATTCATGCCAGTACCATCTACAACATTGTGGTCATTCAATCTTCCAGTTCCATGAACATGATTTCTTACTTCCTCAACACATGGGTTCAATTGATGTTGCAAACCCCATCCTTTTTCATGACCATGTGTTTCACCATGACCAGAAGAGGGATCAACTTGGTCTTTGGAATAAAATCCAAGATGCAATTTTCCATCTGCATTCATCATGAATGCTTCTCGGTTCGAGGGGCATTCAGCACGTAGACTATTTATCTGAGGAACAGCCTTTCCATTGTTGGGATGCTCCAAATGTGGTGACTGATTTCTGCAAAAAGTGACCCTGCCATACTCCCAGAGGTGGTTCCCCTCATACACAGCATGACCATGAAGGATGTTACCAGGAAAACCACAAGCCTTATCTCCAGACATAGCTCCTGTAGGCATCCATACTACACTATCCGAAAAATGTGGCTGGTGCTCATATTGGGGATGACGATTTAATCGCTGCCTTACATATTCTTCTTGCATTCTATCCATGCATTTGTCTTGAAATTCAGGAAAAAGTACCCTGTAACGAGAAGATAGTGAAGGTGATAGTGTTCTGGGAGTATGGTGTCCATGGTGACTAGGAGAATAGCACACAGGACTCCATGGACCTTCCACTTCATTGTGTCTCTGAGGAACTTGTTGCTGGAACTGCCCAGAACCCAATTGAGGAATAGTAGGACTAAGCAAGTTATATACTGGTATGGGTATTTCACCACTCCTCTGGATATGAAGTCCACCATCAATACTCATACTGTTAAGGTATTGTTCTGCTTAATGAATATCCTCAGAAACTGGAGACATCACAGGTGAGTCACATTTCCTAAAATCGGAACCCTCATTTAAACTTTTCAAAGCATCCACAAACATCCTCTCAGTCACCCTCTCATTCCCATCAATGAATTGTGATAAACCATCTTGGTCAGGATGCGAAAACAAAAAATCCTAAGCCTAGTGAACCCATCACTTGAACCCAACTTCTCATACTCTTCCATCATGTTCGTCACATCATCATCATTCACAACTGACACTAAAGCATCAAGATACTCTTCTGGCTGCTGATATTTCAAAACTGCTGCTCCATCATAAAGCTCCCTCATCTTAGTCATCAACTCCTCATACCTAATATCTCTAGGCACACTCACAATTCGAGTTTCTCCACCAACATACCTCAATTTCCCATCATGGGGACCAGGCAAAATGCTACCTCAGAAGCTACACAAGAATTTGTCACGAGGGGTTGCATCATTGGAACCAGCGGTGTAGGAAGGCAAGGCAGATTCTGGGGATAATGAAGGGGAATCCATCAAATACACAGCTTGACGATTTGCTGCTCTTGATGATCACTTATTCTTTTATTACACATGTAAGGTTTTCGCCACACCATGTATTTCAACAATACGGAAAACTCTACCCAATACGGAAACAGTTATACAAGTTCCATACTTTTAACACCATGAACAGATTGGTTCTCCATCTGGTAACTCAAAAAGAGTACCAGAAATCATCAAATCTATTAAATTTCTCAAATACCACGAAAGAAACACAAAATAAAGAAGAGAAAATGGAAACCTAAATTGAATCCAACGAATCAAAACCTACAACTAACCTAAATTCGTCGATAACAGCTGAAATAAAACCCAGAAAAGCTTCCGAATATAACAGTTTCTAGATTCAATATAAAATCCAAATCAGTTTTGATAATTCACATTAGTTTAAGTTGCGAATAACTTAAATCCTTAAGCTTAAAAAGGAAAAAAATGTACCTGAGAATGGGGATTATTAAAAGAGGGTTTTCTTTTCTTCTCTCTCTCTCTCTCTCTCTTTCTCTGCTTGACTAGGAAAGGGTATATTTTGATGAAATGAAGAATGGAGGTAATATGAATATGTGATTGATGTAAAGAAAAAGAGAGAAACAAAAAAGAAAAGAAGAAAAACAATCTTAAGTGTGAGGGTGGAGGTGGAGGTGGAGGTGGAGGTGGAGGTGGAGGTGGAGGAGGACGATGAAGAAGAAGAGGAGCGCCAGGCAGTTGGAAAAAATAAAAAATAATAAAACAGAAAGTGGGGACATCTTTGGAAACATGCCAAGGTAGCGTCCCACGTGGCACAATCTATCTCTCCTTCCTTTCTTTCCCTCTATTCTTTATTTCCCTTAATTATTTTAGGATAAACTACCATATTGGTCACCAATCTATTATCATGTCTCTACTTTGGTCCCCTAATTATTTTTTGGTCACCATATTTCATGTATTATCAGCAGCCAACTTGTTCAGGTTGAATTGCTTTATGAAATATGTAAAACAAGGCCACCTTTTGGAATATGTTTTTATCAATCTATCACATACAAAGTAATGAAAATTCTCAAATATCAAAATAAAGATAATAAAATAATCAAAGAATAATGAATATTGATAATCTGGTATAATTATCCCTAAGTGGCTGGCTCATAAGTCTTTCAAGACATGTTGCACTCTGGCGGTAGACCTTGAGGGAACCTCTTGGCATCAGTGCAGTAGTTATAGATCATATAGTTCTTCTGCACCCATTGCAGCCTTTGTTGATTCGTTGAATCCATCTCTTGAGAGAACCATGCGTTGTTGGATGATGATGAATTTGATTTGCAGGAAGTAGCTCCATTGGACCACACACAAGCATCGGCATTGAAGTTCCTGTAAGAGGCGGTGAAAGGAGCTTGGGTCCAATCGGTCTTGACCAGACCACCCCTTGTGGCCCAGTCATCAGCGTTCCACAGGCTGGAGTAAATTCTCATGGGCTGGTTCTTGGGGAACGGGACACCAAGCGATTCCATGTTTTTGAACTCTCTGATGGGTGTACCATCCACAGAGAAGATGATGCGTTGGGGATTCCAGAGGATGGAATAAGTATGGAAATCGGCAGTTGGATCAAACCAGAGGTAGAACTGTTGTTCTCTGTTGCCCTTTCCTTGACTGAACACATTGGTGTGAAGAATGTAAGGGTCGCCACTCAGATTCCCAAGGAACTCGAAATCAATTTCATCCCATGTCGATCCTTTCGAAGATAGCTGCACATACAAATAGTGAAATATAAGTAAGTACCACCATGACCACCGTATTATAAACAACTGTTACCTATTATGTAAAAAAGAGAGTGGAGAAAGAAGAAATGAATGGATAATAACTTACATAATATGCAGTGACTGTGCCAGCAGAGTTGCCGGGAACAAGCTTGAGTTGCATATCAATCTTGCCAAAAAGATACTCATTCTTGGACTGGAAACCAGAGCCAGAAGCTTTATCGAGAGAAAGAGTGAGAACCTCTCCATTGTTGATGATGTTACCACGGCCATCTCCCCATGTGATGTCGAAATCGTTGTGGAGGTTGCCGGCGTTTGCCGCCATGAGACAGCCGAGAAAAAGGGGCATAAACAAGTTAAACTTGAGACCTGAAGAACTCATTTTGTTTACTGGTTTTTTTGCACAGGTAGCAGAGAGAAACGAGAGAATATGCTGGGAAATGAGAAGTTAGCAGGTTGAAAAATGTGGAGTGATGGTGAGGGGAATGGTAGAGCTTGGCATTTATATAGTAAAGAAAAAGGAATGGGAAGAGGCGAAGAGCCAAGGAAGCTCCCTTGAGCTTGGTTGTAGACGGTTGTTTAAGCGTTGTATACAAAAATAGCTGTAAATATGGCCCGCAGAAACAAGGTTCGTGATATAACGCGGCTTTATTAATTATTAGAAAGTAAAATTTGTTGTGCTAATTGCTGCTCAGTTCCTTTCACCGGGCTAGCTAACCAATACGACAACGCCGCCTCCAAGTAACCAAATATACCCACTCAAAGGTCCCCTTTGTCGATGAAAATGATTTGTGATTAAATGTTGATAACTATTTAAATGGTCATCAAAGTTTTACGGCGTTAAAATTCTGGTTAATTTTTTAAAATTTAATCTTTTAGTTAATTAATGATACTTAATGATCTGTTCATTCAACTTTTAGTGATTAATGTTTGGATCATCTGAACAATTTTACTTTGATATTTTAGCTAATAAATTATTAGTTTTATTTAAAACACACATATTCAGGTGAACAATATTTGTTTCTATGTAGGGATGGATCGAAGAAAGTATTGGAGGGTGTGTTTGCACTCCTTGAAAACTTTAAATCCTTATATAGTTTATATATTTTCTAATGAAGATATAATTTTAAACTCTTTAAATTTCTAATATAACTTCGTAGATCTATTCTTATAATATAAAATTATGTGTTATCATTGACTCTATAAATATAAAATTTATTAAAAACAATTATTAGCATAACAATTATATTATAAAGATTTATAACATTTAAGTACCTAAAGTATTTATTTGTCAAAATAAGTATTTAAATTTATCTTTTTGGTCAAAATAGATACTTAAAGTATTCAATTTTTTTAATTTAAGTACTTAAAGTATTTTTTAATTAATATAGCATGTCAATTTTTTAAAACTTATATGAAATTTTTTTTTGAATACTTTAGGTACATGTTTTGACCAAAAATACTTTATGTACTTATTTTGACTAAAAAAGATAAGTTTAAGTACTTTTCTTGAGTAAAAAATACTTTAGATACTTAAATGAAAAAAAAATATTTTAGATATTTATTTAAAATATAAACCTATTATAAAATAATATAATTTGACATTTAATTTTTTTTGTTAAATTAGACATTTAACTTTGGCAAAACCCAATCAATACAATAAAATATATATTTTCCCAGCATGTTCATTACTTATTTTTAGCCTAGCTTGGGTAGATAATATCTCGGGAAGATATACTGAGGTCAAAATTTTCACAGTTGGTTGTCAAATGATAAGTAACGCGAACTTCGATTATCGTAATGCGAATATGTAAATCGTAATGCGAACTTGGACTCGTAACGACTGGTTGTATTGCATTTGTTTCTTAAGAATTTTCTTTAAAAAGATAGTATTCGCGCGGACGTGTCGAAGACACGTATTACCACGACCACGACCACGACCACGAGACGAGACGGACGGCGGCGGCGCGCGAGAGTCCCCTTGTTCTCTATCACTCAACAAGGAAGTGAGAAAACCAAGCCTTAAATACCATTCTCAATAGTGTTTCAAATACTATGTGGGATTGAGCATTACCAACACTTGTTTCCAATACAATGTGATTATTCAGGAAACAATTAACAATCATGCACCTTAAAACAACTGAATTAGCAACCAATTGCATTAGTATTATACGATTAAATATGTCATAATTAAATGTCGACTATCGCATTGCGATTTACATATTCGCATTGCGATAGCCGACTATCGCAACGAATTTGAAATAAATCGCAACGCGAACTTCGACTATCGCAACGCGAACTTGGACTATCGCAATGCGAATATGTAAATCGCAATGTGATAGTCAAAGTTCGCGTTGCGAATCTGGAAACTGATTTGCGATACCGGAGATCGCGTTGCGAATTATCGATCGCATTGCGATTTAGTTGGTCATTTTGGCAAATCCAAAAAAAAGTTGGTTAAAATCGTATATTATAAGGCATTTTTTGTCACTGAGATTATTTTCTCTATTATTAACTATGATCATCATTAATTCGGTTTATAAAAATTTAAATTTTTAAAGAGCTTAACGTATAATTATAAATTAGTTGAAAATTTTAAAAAAAAAATATTTAAAATAAAAGATAAACTATACAAATGATCACCTAACTATTACTCCTTTTTGTTTTGACCATTATTTTTGAAATTTTTTTAATCATGTCACTTAACTATTTAAATGCATTCAATTAAACCATTTGGTGTTAATATTTAAAGAAAAAACTGATGTGGCAGTTAAAATATTTAATATAATTACACATTTTGTCGATGTTACTTATATATTTTATCAATTTGATCTTAATTTTAATAAATTATAATAAACTTAGCCCTCAAATCAAATGATGCCAACGTAGTATTAATTCATCTTATTCTTCTAATTTGTAAAAACAAACAAGAAAGAAAAGAAAAATTAAGAAAAAATATTTCATTTTCGAGAAATAAAAAAAATTAAATCATTAACCTCAATTTCATTTCCCTTTACCATGTCTCGTGTTGTTGTCGTCCTTATCATCTCTTTCACCATCGCCATTTTTTATTCTCTCTCTTGTTAGTTATTGTTGTCGTCGCCCTTATCATCAGCCACTCAGGCGATGTGGATTTGGGTATTTATGCTTTAGGAATTTTAATAGATTTAAGTGAAGTTTGTTGGGGTAATGGCTGCTCAGTTCCTGTGTCCAGGTTAGCTAAACCCATACGACAACACCGTTTCCAAGCAACCAAATATATCCACTCAAATGTCCCCTTCGTCGATGAAAATTATCTGTACTAAATGTAGATAACTACTTAAATGGTCATCCAAAATTTACGGCGTTAAAAGTTTAGTTAATTTTTTAAAATTTAATCGTTTAGTTTTTAAAATTTTAATATTTTAGTCACTTAATGATCTGGTCATTCAACTTTTTGTCATTAAGCACGAACCAACTTATCTTAGTGGTTAAAGTAATCGTTATTATTATTTGAGATCACGGTTCGAGCACCAACGATTGTAGCAAGGTGATTAAGTATTCATTGTCAAATGATTGAGAATATTTAGAACAAATACTACTTCGTAGTCACCTCAGCTTAATAAAAAAATCTTTTTTACCATTAATGTTTTGATCATCAGAACAATTTCACTTTGATATCTTACTAATAAATTATTATTTTTTAATAAATATTAATATTTAATGTAAAGTAGACAAATGGTTCCACGAATATAGGATATTGTTTTATTAAGTCCATCGATCATTAAAAGTTATAAAATGATCTTCAGACTATAGAGTGTTGTTTTGTTGAGTCACTCAACTATTGAAAGTTACAAAATGGTCACAAGACTATTCATCATGTTCCAAACTCGTCCTTCTCTGTTAAAAAAATTATGTTATTCTTAGTTGTACGTTAACATGCTGACTAAGATATGATAAAATTTGATCCTAGAAACTCAAATGATTATCATATCTCAATTATCATGTTAACGTTCAGCTTATACAACTGCCAATTTTTAATAAAAAAGACGAGTTTGGAACATAATGAATAGTTGAGTGACCATTTTGTAATTTTTAATATTTAAGAGACTTAATAAAGCAACAACCTGTAGTCATAAGATCATTTTATAACTTTTAATAGTCGAATAAGTATTTTTCCCTAATATCTAAAACATACATTTATATGAGAATAATATCTATTTCATAGAGATGGATTGAAGGAAGTGTTTGAAGGTATGTTTGTACTCCTTCAAATTCTTAAATTCTTATATAATTTATGTATTTTTTTAATAAAAATTTAATTTTATACTCATGAAACTTTATAATTTTGAATTCCATGCATTTCTAATATAACTTTGGCATAACCCAATCAAGATAATAAAATAATATTTTTCCCAGCATTTTCGTTACTTATTTTTAGCCTAGCTTGGGTGGATAATATACCGGGAAGATATACCAACTGAGGTGAAAATTTTCACGGTTGGTTACCCAAGGCTTATAGCCTAAAAGAATATAATACATATTTGAGAGGAGAACAATTTCACACTAATTTTATTGTGTTTTATAGTTTCGTGTATGATATTTTCAACATATAATTACAAATTTCTAAAGTTAAAGGGTTCTTTTTGTATTATTGATTCAGTAACATTTTGGGAGTTTCTGGTTACTTAAAGGCGGTGTTGTTCATAATGGTAATAGCCAGCTAACCTGGCGACAGGAACTGAGCTGCAATTAGCCCAAAGCAGCTCACTTTCCAGTAAAGCCGCGTGTTATCATGAACCGTGTTTTTGTAGGGTCGTTGTCAGTGCGATATGGCAGCTATTTTTTATATACAAAACAACTGTCCACAACCAAGCTCAAGGGAGCTTCCTTGGCGCTTCCCACGCCCTTTTCTTTTACTACATAAATGACATGCTCTACCATTGCCCTCACCACCATCACACCGCATTTTCAAGTTATTAACTTCTCATTTTCCTACATATTCCCTCGTTTGTATCTGCTACCCGTGCAAAAACCAGTAAACGAAATGAGTTCTTCAGGTCTCGAGTTTACCTTGCTTATGCCTCTTATTCTCGGCTGTCTTATGGCAGCAAACGCCGGCAACCTCCACAACGATTTCGACATCACATGGGGAGATGGCCGTGGTAACATCATCAATAATGGAGAGGTTCTCACTCTTTCTCTCGATAAAGCTTCTGGTTCTGGTTTCCAGTCCAAGAATGAGTATCTTTTTGGCAAGATTGATATGCAACTCAAGCTTGTTTCCGGCAACTCTGCTGGCACAGTCACTGCATATTATGTAAGTTATTATCCATTCATTTCTTCTTTCTCCACTCTTTTTACATAATAGATAACAGTTGTTTATAATATGATGGAATTACTTGCTTATATTTCACTATTTGTATGTGCAGCTATCTTCGAAAGGATCGACATGGGATGAAATTGATTTCGAGTTCCTTGGGAATCTGAGTGGCGACCCTTACATTCTTCACACCAATGTATTCAGTCAAGGAAAGGGCAACAGAGAACAACAGTTCTACCTCTGGTTTGACCCAACTGCAGATTTCCATACTTATTCCGTCCTCTGGAATCCCCAACGCATCATCTTCTCTGTGGATGGTACACCCATCAGAGAGTTCAAAAACATGGAATCGCTTGGTGTCCCGTTCCCAAAGAACCAGCCCATGAGAATTCACTCCAGCCTGTGGAATGCTGATGACTGGGCCACGAGGGGTGGTCTGGTCAAGACCGATTGGACCCAAGCTCCTTTCACCGCCTCTTACAGGAACTTCAATGCCGAGGCTTGTGTGTGGTCCAATGGAGCTTCTTCCTGCCAATCAAATTCACCATCAACCAACAACGCATGGTTATCTCAAGAGATGGATTCAACGAATCAACAAAGGCTGCAATGGGTGCAGAAGAACTACATGATCTATAACTACTGCACTGATACCAAGAGGTTCCCTCAAGGTCTACCCCCAGAGTGCAACATGTCTTGAAAGACTTATGAGCCTGCCACTTAGGGATAGTTATATTAGATTATCAATATTCATTATTCTTTGAATTTTTTATTATCTTTATTTTGATATTTGAGAATTTTCATTACTTTGTATCTGACAGATTAATAAAAACATATTTCAAAAGGTAAATAGGATTCTTAAAAGTTAAATCTATATTTTAGTTCTTATATGATTTTGATTGAAATGATATATAACACAAAAGTAGACACTGCCCATTTGATTGCTGCGACTGAGTCAGGAACTAGGAAGAAGAAGAAAAAGTTGGACTCACCCTTTCTTTAGTTTAAACCGATGCATCCACTCTGTTAGTTGAAATGATATTTGAGCATACGCCATCATTGAAATAAATATAAAAATTCAGGTCAACGGTTATATTTAGTTTTAATGGCGGTGATCACAATAAAATGGGTAAAGTATAGTAATGGTCACTGAACATTTCAGAAGCTTGCATTTAGGTCCCCCAACATTTAAAACTTGCAATACAGTCCCCCAACATTTATTCCGTTTGCAATATGGTCCCCCAACTTAAACCACAGTTAGAAAATTAGGATAAATTATATAAATGGTCATTGAACTTTTCAGTCACTTGAATTTAGGTCCCCCAACTTTTAAAACTTGCAAAACAATCATCAATTTCATTCTAAACCCCAATTTCCAAAGTAATTCAATTTTATTCTAAACCCTAAATTCCAAAATACTTAAATTAAATTCAATTATGTCAAAGTTATTATTATTTAATTTCATCTTATTTCATGTGATACGTATTTTTTATATAAATATAATAGTATAATTCTTATCTGTTGAATAATTTTTTTAATTAAAAAAAGTAGTTAGGATATAAAAGAGGTTGAAAATAATTCGAATTTTAAATTTATAAAATGTTATTTTGACGTATAAATAAAAGTGTAAATTACTCGGTTGACAACTTAACTATCTAGCCCTTTTTACTTTTGTCATCGATCTTTTAAATTTATCAATCATACCACATAATTATTTAACTGTTTCAACTAAGCCACTAGTCGTTACCAATTGATAAAAATGATGATGTGGCAGTTAAAAGGAATTGACATTATTATACATTCAGCCTTTATTATTTATATAATCAATTTGGTCCTAAATTAAATAAAATTTAATAAATTAATCATTTAATTAGGATCTGACATGTGTTAGCACATGATCATGACATGTGTCATTGGTGACACGTGTTACCACCTAATTATTTATATATGCTATCAATTTGGTCCTAAATTAAATAAAATTTAATAAATTAATCATTTAATCAGGATCTGACATGTGTTAACACATGATCATGATATGTGTTATTGGTGACACATGTCACCTCCTAATTAGAAGAAAATTAAGTTACAAAGAAGTAAAATTTGGGTCTTGGGCAAACTCAAACCTGAGTCACGCAAATGAAAGATATAGGGTGGAGCCACTAAGCTAACACCATCGTTTGTGTTAAGAGATATACAATAATACATATACTAATAGTATGACCAATGCCAGAAAAAAAAGAATATAATGTAAAATGGAAATAATGAGATTTGAACTTCGGCAAAAAATTTGAAAGCAATAAATGATGGGAAAATATTATATTTTTTACAATAAAAAAATATTATATTTGATAAATTGTTTGATAGATTTAATATATTTTTTAAATATTAGTTGATACAATATTTTAAAAGAATAAATTTAAGATTTATATATTTTAAACTAAATTTAATAATTATATTTTTCATATTATAATTCATATATATATAATCTTAAGTTGAGTATTTCTAATATAATTAATAATTTTAATTTCTTATTAAAAATAAAATATTCAAAAAATATAAATGATTCATACATTAATATATGAATATATTTTTATTTATACATCTAAATATAAATATACATTTATATAAATATATTTTTATTCGTTGTGTCTGTGCCTTGAACTCT
The DNA here is from genome assembly GCF_006381635.1 of Hibiscus syriacus. Lineage (NCBI taxonomy): Eukaryota > Viridiplantae > Streptophyta > Magnoliopsida > Malvales > Malvaceae > Hibiscus > Hibiscus syriacus. Next base: position 140,618 of record NW_024062781.1, on the reverse strand, counting down.
TTCTTCAAGCCTATATTACCTTAAATTGAAGTATTTTAGAATTTAATTGAAGTATTTTAGAATTTAGGATTTAGAATAAAATTGAATTACTTTGGAAATTGGGGTTTAGAATGAAATTGATGTCTGTTTTGCAAGTTTTAAAAGTTGGGGGACCGAAATTCAAGTGACTAAAAAGTTCAATGACCGTTTATATAATTTATCCTAATTTTCTAACTGTGGTTTAAGTTGGGGGACCATACTGCAAACGGAATAAATGTTGGGGGACTATATTGCAAGTTTTAAATGTTGGGGGACCTAAATGCAAGTTTCAAAAATGTTCAGTGACCATTACTATACTTTACCCTAATATTAAAACATAAAGTTAAGTTGATTTTCGGAAAAAAATATGTCGACTAAACAAAACTGAAATAATAATTAGGTGACTAAATATACAATTTACCCTAAGTTTTATCCCAATTTAAAGTTTTTTATGTATTACTACAATAATTGATGAAACACTAATATTATCTCAAGTGAATATATATTATCTTACTCTTATGGATGCTTTGACTTTTAGTATTAAAATTCAAACTTTTTTCATAATTATATTTAATTTTTTTTATTAATTTAAGGTCGGACACCATCTTACCTGATCTGCGTTGTACCAGAAACGTGTCGGGTTCGGGAGACGGTTACAGTCAAGGAAGGATTAGCACCTTTAAAACGCCCTTTCGGTACCAATTAATTTATCGATTGTCTTTAATTGCGAAAATTAAAAACTTAAATTGAAATTTAAAAATCCGATTCAAATTACTTACCTTTGATTGGTTGGAAAATAAAAGTCGAAAATGTTAGATAAAAAATAACAAACAACTATTAAATAAATCAACATTGTCTTCATTTTTTTGAAACCAAATTATGCAATCAAACAATCAATTATTGACGTAATTATGCTAATAGGTTAATTAAGGTTTCATCTAACTAAAGTGTCAAATTATGGAATTAGATGACTTAATAAAGCTAATCCTAAAATTGAGGCTCTAAATATTCATGCTAAATAACTTTTGATATTTTAATCGAATAATAAAAAACCTCAAGCATAAGCATAAACTATTTTAAAAAATTCCCTAATTATTCAAAGTGATTACCTAATAAAGGAAGGCTGATAGTTTTGAATCACAGTCAAGTAACCTCCAAAATTAAGGCTAAACTAAATACCATGGAATCACGAGCTAATCTAGAAATTAAGATATACCAAGTTTAAAGGGGGCAAGTACATGGAAACTCAAAATAAAAGTAAAGTAAAGCCTATATTCATGGCTAAAATTACAAACTAATAAAAAGAATAAGGAAATAAAATTAATAAGGAACAAAGACATGCATGAATCAAGTATATTCCATATCAACACAAATGGCTTAGATCACGCACTACTAAACGAAAATGAATTAAAAAAAACATAGAATCAAGACGTAAATTTAAATAAATTAGAAGGTTCAAAATAAAACCAAAACTTTAAACATGGCCAAAGTGAAAACACTACAAAAGATTGAACCTTCCTCAAACCAATATCCCACATTTTCTAAACATGGATTTCTCAACCTTTACATACACAAAACACCTGTGCCTTACCCATGAATGAGTTTGGTACCGAAAAATTGGTACCAAAACTTTAAATTTGGTATCGCCCCTTGATAGCTTTGTCGGATGTTCTAAAAAGGCATCAACTTCAGGTCCTTTGAAGGTACGCCAGCCTCTCTCTCGCTTCCAATCTCCTGAGATCCAGATAAGATTCAAGTGCTTTAGCTGGAACTGTAATTCCTCTTTGATCGAACTACTTCCATTTCTTCTTTCTTTTTCTGTGAGCAGCTCGGATGATTAAGCTTACGAACGGCGTTTTCGTTATTTTCCCTTTGATTTCTCTGTGTTTTTTTCCCGAATACTACGTATAATTCTCGTCTCTTTTCTTTATTGTGTATTTCCATGAATATTTATAGCGCTAGATTTCAATCCAGTTTTAGACTCTCATTAGGACTGAAATTACTGACTTGGTTGTTCTTCAGTTTGAGTGGGTACCGAGAATTTTGGTTTGTTGGAAACGGCCAGAACGGGCGAGGAGTCTTCGAAGGAAGGAGTTGCGGCTGAAACGACACCTAACTATTTCGGGTCAGACTTCAATGGACTCGGGTCTCGGGTCAGGCTCCGGATCCGGGTCTGTGGGGCTCCACTTGTACTTGGGCTGCTGGATTTGAATGTGTAACACTTGTATTTGGTTTTTGGCCTTATTCTATAAATGAATGAAAAAATAAATTAATATGTATACATAATAATAAAATATATGCTATATAATTATAGTATATAACATAGTATGTATATATTATATAACATAATACATATAAATTATATACCATAATTAATAACACATTGACTATATGTTATAAATTAATATAAATTAATTTATAAAAGTAGGACGAAAATGTGTGTCAACACTGTATTTATCAAATGTAATTAATCTTTTATGTAATTATTATATATTTTTGTATATATATATATATATATATATATATTGGTTAAAAGAATAAATACATTTATATTTATACCGAATAAATATAATTATTTGTATATAATATGTAAACATAAATAATTTGAATAATTTATAGAAAAATAAATAAATATTTATGTGTGTGGATACATAAAATAAAAAATTATATATTAAAGGTCTCATTTATTAAAAAATTATGTGTAAAATAATGGCGAGCCTTCTTTTAGTAACTCTACAGTCTCTACTATGTTGTATTTTGACGTTTAGTGATAAATGATACTAATTCATTAACTTTTTATCTTAACTAACTTTTCATACTAATTACTGATTTAATTGTTAATTTTGTTAAGGATTATATATATAAATTAAATATATTTAAATTGAGATTTAAATATTTATGTATATGGATACATCGATTTTTAGGGTAAAGTACACAAAGGGTCCCTCGATTTTAGGGTATTGCTTTATTAAGTCCCTCGATTATCAGAAGTTACAAAATAATAATCCAACTATAGAGTGTTGCTTTTTTGAGTCCCTCAACTACTAAAAGTTATAAAATGGTCACCCAATAATTCTTTATGTTACAAACTCATACTTTTCTATTAAAAAATTGATGGTATTCTGAATTGAGCGTTAACCTGTTGATCGTGATATAATAAGATCTAATCTTAGAATCCCAAATGACTATCATATCACTGTCATTATGTTAACGACCAGCTTAGACAACCATCATTTTTTTAATGGAAAAGGTCGAGTTTGGAATATAACTAATAGTCAGGTGACCATTTTGTAACTTTTAATAGTCGCGAGACTTAATAAACCAACATTCTATAGTCAGAGGACCATTCTGTAACTTTTAATAGTTGAGGGACTTAATAAAGTAATATCCTATAATTGGGGGACCATTTGTGTACTTTTCCCTTTCTTTTAATTGGATTCAATTGTTTTAAATTCTTATCACAAGATTTTGCATCCAAATTAACAAATGGACACAAATGCTCGTGACAATAACTAGGAAGGTCGGGAACTTGGGAAAAGCATGAATCTTAGAATAGGATTCTCAGTCAATTTATAGCGAGTTTTCTTCTCCTCCAACATCACTGTCTCTTTGAGAGAGATAATTGGAGAAGTGATTGGAACTAGAAAGAGAGATGGGATCTGGGATTCAGAAAATGGAAGCCTTGCTAAGACTTACTGCTATATCCATGTTGGTTTTGACTGCCTGCTTAGTTGGCTTCGACTCTCAAACAAAGGTCGTCTTCTACATTGAAAAGAAAGCTTCCTTCAAGGATTTACGTGCTCTCGTGTAAGATGTTTATCATTTATCACTTGTAAAACAACAAATACATATGTATTTTTTGATTGATTCTGATAAAAAAGATTTGACAGTGGATTGGTGTATGTCACTTCGTTGGCTGCTGCTTATAACCTCCTTCAACTAAGTTGTTCTTCGTTCTCAGCTCGTTGCAAAGGAAGCTCACTGCAATCTTGCACGTATCTAGCTTGGCTTCGTTTTGTTTTGGACCAGGTAGATTTTTTTACCCATCTTCTAATATTTCGTCCAAGATTATTTAAGGGTAAATTACACGTTTAGGAATTAAACTATAAATTTTAGTCTATTTTAATACCTAAACTTTCAAATTTTTCAAAACCATACTTAATTTTTAGTTTTTGTTTCATTTCGGTATATAACTGTTAAAACTCAACGACACTGCATTTTTTATGAGTAAATTATATCATTCATCACTCAACTATCTTATCACTCCTGTTTTGGTACTAAAGTTTAAAAAATTCAATTTAAATACTCAACTGTTAAATTGTTCATGTTTCAAGAACTCTAATTTATTTTATTAATAAATTTTGTGACATGATATTTTTATTATTATTTTGTTAATATATAATTAAAAATAAACTTGAAAGTTATTTTGATTAAATTAGGAGTAACTTGAAAGTTAAGTAATTATAATTTTTAAAAATAAACTATAGTGACGAAAATAGGAGTGAGAAGATAGTTGAGTGATGAATGATGTAATTTTCCCCATAAAAAAGGTGCCACGCAAATCATCCGTTAAAATTTTAACGGCCAGATACTAAAATGAAGTAAAAACTAAACGTTATATATGATTTTGAAAAAATTGAAAGTTTATATACTAAAATAGATCAAAATCGATAGTTTGGTTACTAAACGCATAATTTACCCATTATTTAAACTAAGTCGATATTATGACGTTTTGAAATGCTTTGTCAGGCAGCAGTGTACGTGGTGTTTGCAGGGAACTTAGCGGCAACGGAGCATGCGCTTCTGGTGGTAACAGGAGAAGAGAACTTCCAGTGGGTAAAGTGGTGTGGTAAATACAGTCGATTCTGCGTCCAAATCGGAGGGTCGCTGCTCTGCGGCTTCGGAGCAAGTGTCGCTATGATTTTCATCGCTTCCATCTCCGCTTTCAACTTGTTTAGGCTTTATTCCCCTACCAAGTTCATGCACTTGAAGCCCAAATCATAAGCACTCCTAGTCAAGCCCACTTTGAGTTGTATATTATTATGTTATTCATTGACATGAGAAAAAAAGGTAAAAAGGCGTTATAGAGGTATTTGTACTTTTGAAAAAAATAATGTGATCTTTGTATTATTATTTTTTTAATGTGATCTTTCAATTCAGAAAATAAATTTAATGTGATTTTTGACCAACCTTTTTTCTTCATTGATTGTTACGGTGATGGCGTGACAGTTCACGATGTTGACTGACGATCTACGGTACTGATGTGACGGTTCACAATATTGATGTGCGGTCCACTATGATGATGTGGTGGTCCATCTACCATGTTTGAGTTACTAATTCAATCTATCTGTCATGTTTGAGTTATTAATTTAGTCCATCTGTAATATCATCTACCACGTTATCAAACATCATGGACTGCCACATCAGTCCACTGTGAACTGTCACGTCAGCACCATAACGATTAATGACGAGAAACTTTGGTCAAAGGGTCATATTACGTTTATTTTCTGAATTAAAGGACCACTTTAAAAGAAAAAATAATACAAGAGTCAGATTAAATTATTTTCAAAATACAGAGACCTCCTACGTTTTTTTCCCGAACAATGATAATGAAATGTTTCTTAACGTTGCTTGTAATTCTTTTTTTACTAAGAGTGTACCTGATTATACTAAGAGTGCAAAACATGGACCAAGGATGGCTATTCTGCTCCTGCAATTTCTCTTGCCGTTTTTATTCAAAAATCACTCTAACACCGAAATATTACTTGTTAGACATAATTTCTCCAAATCTTACTGATCTAGCATTCATTTTGACAAAGTACGGATCATGAAGCGCGCTTTCGCGGGGTTCTATCCGAGCTATCGCCACATTAGAAGGCACAAATCATGAAGTGCACCTTCGCAGGGTTCTGTTCGAGTTGATCTGCGCCTTTCATTTAAATCCAATGGTCCGCCATAAATACCGCTCAACCGTCCGTCCGCCTCCCCTATAAATACCGTTCTCCCTTTCAACACTTGCACCACAAAACGAAAATATTATATTTCTTCCTTTTATCTATCCTTCTATCATTGCACCAACATTAGGCATATCCGAAAATTCTGGCCCGTACATTACACCATAGTCAGCTTCATACATTTGTTCTGGAGGTTCCGTATGTACCGTATTTGTGGGAACTTCATCTACATCATCATCATCATCGGAGTCCATGTTGAATTGCAGTGATTATGGCTCAACGAATAGTTCAGTCTCAGCACCATTCGCACCTGACTCACGAAGAGGTTTTTTTGGTGGAGATGAGGGTTCCTATGTGATGCCAATATTTAGGTCGAACAAGCTTTTAGTTGAATATATTTCCCTTGAACTTGAAGGCATCGTGTCATACGGGGTTTTGAACTAGGTGTTGTGTCGCAGACATCTTCACATTGAGGTCGAAGAAGCTCGCAGTTGAATGCCTCCCCCTGTAACTTGAAGGCATTATGTCAAATGAGTACTGAACAGATTGTTGTGTCGATGACATCTTCATATTTAGGTCAAAGAAATTGGCAGATGAATGTCTTCCCCTTGAACTGGAAGTGATGTCACCATACGAATTGTTCATAGAGCCACCTCGGTGGAGATCGTAACAAGTTGTTGATGATTGTATCCCCATTGAACTTGATGGGATTATATCAGGATGTGAATTTCCCATTAATGAGTTAAAATCATTAAACATTACTTGAGTTGGGCTATCAACTTGATCAACTTGTTGAGCCAGCCCATAGTAGGAGCATAATGTCATACCACGAACAGCAAAAACTTCAACAAATCTGGCATACATTTGTGTATTAGCGTATGAATTTTGATTTTGAGCATCAACCATCACAACAACATCGTCATCGTTGGAGAGTTCGAACGCTGTATAAATTAACGAAAATAGTGCAGTTGGAAATATATTCTGAAGTGAGGACAGTCTTCTAGTACTTCCAACATAAATTTTTCTTGAAATTTTAATGATCAACTCCTCAAGAGTGATGTTTCTCTTGAAGGGTATTCTGAAAGAATAATTTGATACGAAGACAACGTCAGTTTCATCTTCCCAAATTTCTCTATCATAGTAAACAATAGCTGAAATATGTCTCATTTTGAGAGTTTGAAAGATTGAGAGTCATATATTTGTAAAAATAATAAATGAAATACATCTAATTAAATAAATAAAATACGAATTAAAATATAAATTAATGCTAAAAATAAAAAAAATCACAATAATTTAAATAACACAATTTAATATTGTTACCGTATCGATAAAATGTCTCGAGATATGATCTCGCCTTCCATTTTACAACCGCAAAAAATAATAGAAAATAATTAGTACAATAAAATTTGGTCAAATAATTAAATATAAAATAAATATGATATAATAAAAAATAATTTTACATTTTAAAAAGTATAACAAAATATACTTAGCTTGATAGAAGAAATTGATAAAAGGAAGAATATGATAGTAATTTTAGTGTGGGTTTATATTTTCATTCGATGGTATTTATAAGGGAGGAGAATGAGTGAATAGCTGAGATTTAAGGCTCGGGTAATAATGGAAGGCGCGTCATGATATGTACCTTTCTATACGTGTCAGATTTTCCCGCGAAGGCGTGCTTAATGATCAGCGCCTTTCAACATGGTGTCAGCTCGGACAGAACCCCGCGAAGACCCACTTCATGATCCGTGCCTTTCAACATGACACCAACTCGAATAGAACTCCACGAAGGCGCGCTTCATGATCTTCGCTTTATCATAAAGGATGTTAATTCGATAATATTTAAAAAAAATTATATAACATATAATATTTCGTTGTTAAGGTGATTTTTAAGTAAAAACGTCCAATTTCTTCATATGACCGACATCCAATCCATTATTTCAGCTAATGTGACAAAAGTGACACAACTGCTGCTTTGGTTTATCCGTGAGAGAGAGGCATTTGCAAAGTTGGCACGTGTCATTCCCAGCACACAAACAACAAACCAAAGATCGAAACACCAATTGAATAATAATATAAAACATAGATATAAACCACAAGAAGTTTCCATGACATGTTCTACGACATTTGTTTTTCCAATTTGTCCACAAATCATATACATTAAAAAAAACTACAAACATTTTCATGACATGCTCCAATGGAGTAATAACAGTTTCCTCGACTCTGGGGTTTCCAAAAGTGACAAATTCAATTCCTTGACATTAAAAATCACCAGCACAACACACTTGGGCTAGTTGGGTACATCTCCTGATAGCATCTTTTCTACATGGAACTGTCCCATTTGGGGCTAGTTTGGTGCATCTGCAGCAAGCTTTTCTCGTAGAACTTTCCGCAAAATCTTGCCCGAGGGAGCTTTAGGGATCGCATCCGTGAAGAAAACATGGCCCAGCCTCTTGTAAAACACAACCTGTGCAAATAATAATCAAACCATGGGGTGCCATATACAACATTCAAATAACTCGAGGACTCGATTTAATGTTACAAACAACTTTTGGCATCACCTGCTTTGAGATGAACTGCTTAATCTCATCCTCAATGATCTTGGAACCGTTGGATCTTACAACGAATGCAACTGGAATCTCTCCCGCCGCTTCATCTTTCATACTGGAATACATATATATGATAGATGCTTATGTGATTTGCATGACTCAAATTATTGTTCGACGCAAGGATGGATCGAGGGGTATTGGGGTTCAGTCTCACCCCCTAAAATTTTTAAATTCCCTTATATTTTAGATTTTTTTTGTATTTTTTATTGATTATCTAATTTCGCTCCCTTTAAAATCTCTAATATAAATTTTTAAGTTCACACCCTGACACAAATTTATGTGTTCGTCCCTGATTCGACATTATTTTGTTAAAGGAGACTTACGGTACAACAGCAGCATCGGAGATGTCGGGATGAGAAATCAGCATTGCTTCGAGCTCGGCAGGTGCCACTTGAAAGCCTTTGTACTTTATTAATTCCTTCAATCGATCGACAATGAAAACTTCATCGTCGTCGTCAATGTAGCCAATGTCACCCGTGTGCAACCATCCATCTTTATCTATGGTTTTCTCCGTGGCTTCAGGATCATTAAGATAACCTAAACAATCGATTTTCACAAACGAAAGCAAATAAATTTTACAAAAGATTGTAAATAAGGAGAAGGAATGAAGCTAAATTCCATATATAACAATGCATGTTTGACATCTCACTCAATTCATGCCCCAATCAAAAGCCATTATTGTCTTAGGTAGAAGTCCTGATCAAGGGCTGGTAAAGATGAATTAAAATACCTTGCAATATATGTTCAAAGTCAATGTTTCCCAGTGAAAATCACAATTAGATACATGCGCATGTGCCTAGATACATGCACATGTGCCTAGATACGTGTGGGATGTTGTTCACCATATACAAAGCAATAATACAAAGGAAGAATTTATGGATAATAATTAGTGTAGTAATAATATTTTTAATTGGTTTAAAATCTTACCTATATAATTACTAGATCATGAAATATAAATTGATTTATTAAAACATTTTGCAAAACTGTTGTATATATATATATTCAAAGAAAATGAAATATTTTTAAGTTGTTATCAATGGCACTTCACATATAGCATTAAGCTGTCAGCTTTCATAAAAAATATTATAATTTTTTTTTAAATGAATCAGAGGTCGGCATTTTTGAACATTTCTTATTTACAAATTACAACTTCGGCTAAGGCTTTGACTTTGGGGCCTGCAAAAGATGCATCCCACCAGACAAATTGGTTATCTAAATAGTGTGTTAAAATATGAGTACAAGTTCATAGATTAAGGGAGTGTTTATGTGTACGAAAGGGTTATCTAAATAAAGTGGTATAGTTTGAGAATATACATTTAATGTCAAATAGTTAAAAGTTATATGTAAATACTTGTAGTTACTTTAGATTAATAAAAAATAAATAAAGTGGTAAAATTTAAAGGGCAAATTATGAATTTAGCACATAAATATCATATATGTCTGTTGTAGTACTTAAATTTTTAATTTTTTTTTCAAAATCATACCTAACGTTTAGTTTTTGTTTCGTTTTAGTATCTCGCCGTCAAAAACTTATCAGGTGATTTGCACGCCGCACCTTATGGATAAATTGCATTATTCATCACTTAACTATTTTTTTCTTCCTATTTTGGTCACTAAAGTTTAAATTTTTTAATTTAATTACTTAATTTTCAAATTACTCATAATTCAATCACTCTAACTTTAAAATTTATTTATTTATTATTTTAATTATATATATTAATAAAATAAAAATAAAAATATCATGTCACAAAAATTATTAATAAAATAAAATAGAGTGATTAAAACAAGAGCAATTTTAAAGTTGAGTGGTTAAATTGAAAATTTTTAAACTTTAGTACCAAAATAAGAGTAAAAAGATAGTTGAGTGATGAATGATTTAATTTACCCATAAAAAATAAAATAAAAAGTAAACGTTCAGTATGGTTTTAAAAAAATTGAGGGTTTAGGTATTAAAACGAATTAAAATTAATAGTTTAGGTACTAAATATGTTATTTAACCAATTTAAATGGTTTTATACCTTTCATGATCTGACTTCCCCGAATGCAAATTTCGCCGGACCGATTACGCGGAAGCGATGCCCCAGTTTCAGGATCCACAATCTTCATTTCAGCATTCCTTACCACAGTGCCACATGCACCAGATTTTGTGTCCCGCGGCTCTTTCGCAAAAGCCAAGTTCATGGCCAGCACCGGCCCTGCCTCCGTCATGCCGTAGCCCTGAACTCACCGCCACAAACCCATTAATATTGCAGTTAGTCCCCTAACCAACACCAAAATGCATATTAATGTTGGGTGGTGCTGGGTTCAGTCATGCTTTGGCCTTTATTATAAACAGAACTTGGTAGGTCAGTTTTGTTTTAACTTTATGTAAAAGTCCAGTAGAAGAATAAAACTCATTGCACCACCAGCATTTATTAGAGGAAAGCAATATCGGTGGTTTAATATTTTGGAAATAAAATTATTTTGGTCCAGAAAATTTGGAAGGGAATTATTTTCAAAAATAATGAGATTTTTATTTGTTTTTGTTTTTATCATATAAATAAAGCTGACATCTCGAAATTATTAGTCCTTCAAGGCCCCCACGACAATAAGAAACATGGCTATGCTACCACATCTGGAAGACTTTTAGAGGCCATTCCTAAGACCTTGTAATAAGATTTCATTACTGATAGGTTTCTCGTTGCATATGAAACCCAATCTCTAACCCTCCAAATACGACATTAATAGGATCGGTGAAATAATTGAATTTATAAAATTTTAGAAGAAACAAAATTATATTATTAATAGACGTTTATGTCAGTCATCTTTCTCGGTCTATCGTTATATAAACATGTTAACATCAAACATAATTATGTTACCTGTCCCAGTTTAGCGTTGGGAAGCCTGGCTCTAACAGCATCCTCTAGCTCCTTTCCCATCGGAGCAGCGCCGGACATGACCATCCGGATTGATGAAAGGTCGTATTTATCGACGTCCGGAGTCTTGGCAATGGCCAAGACGATGGGCGGGACGAAAGGGGCGATGGTTACCTTGTATTTCTCCACAAGCTCCATTAACGTTACGATCTCAAACTTTTGCATGATCAAAATCGCAGCCCCTACTCTCAGAGAGCAAAGCAACACGGAATTGAGTGAATATATGTGGAACAAAGGCAGCACGCAGAGAATCACATCTCTCTCATGGAAATAAAGGTTGGGATTCTCTCCGTCAACCTGTTGAGCCACGCTCGTTACGAGACTCTTATGAGTCAACATCACCCCTTTCGGTAACCCGGTTGTTCCCGACGAGTACGGAAGTGCCACGACATCGTCGGGATTGATCTTGACGGCTGGGGTTTCATCATCCTCGTCTATCCGATCAGTCAACTCCGAGAAATGCAAACAACCCTCCGGTGGATTATCTATCGTCATGATCTTGACGTCGTTTTCTTTAGCGAATCTCTTCACTTTCTCCGCGTAAGCCGCGTGAGTTATAAGCAGCTTAGTTTTGGACGCCGTCGCCTGCTTCGCAATCTCCGCCGGGGTGTAAAAGGGATTGGCGGTAGTGATGATTGCTCCCCTGAACGATGCACCGAGGAAAGAAAACACGAATTCCGGCGAGTTCTGAAGCAAAAGCATGATAACATCTCCCTGTTGGATGCCGAGTTTGTTGAGCCCGGCTGCCACTTTCCGAGAAGTGAGCTCGACTTCGGCATAAGAATATATCCGACCAGTAGGACCATTGATCAAGCAAGGACGATCTTTGAAGTGGGAAATGTTCTCAAAGCAGTAAGTATGTAAAGGGAGGTGATTTGGGATGTAAATGTCAGGGAGGGTGGACCGGGAGATGAAATCTTGCTGGTCTAGTTTGGCCTCCATTGTTGGGGAGAGTTAGAGAAAGAAGTGAACTTGGGTGAAAGTACAGGGGAAGGGGAAATAAAAGCGAGAAGAAGGTGTGTGTTTGGTCTTTTGCTTTTGGCCGGTCTGGTTGGTTTGAGTTTTGGTTGAGGTAATAAACAAGTAGGTAAAGGTAGAGGGAGCTGCTTTGATTAATAAGTTTACAATTTTCAAGTCACCAATTCTTTTTGGGCAACAAGTCTCCTATTGTCTCATTTCGACATACAGATCTAAATTATCCACAAAACTTAAAAAAATACGTAAAAAAAACATCAACCCTAGTATTATTTTTCTCTCGATGTAGTTTTCCAACTCAGAATATAAACTCAATAGATACTTTGACTAACGTTTTTCGATGTTGATCGTTACAGTATTGACATGTCAATTCACGGTGCTAACATGACTGTCTACAGAGTTGACGTGACAGTCTAACTATCATGTTTGAGTTACCATTTAGCCAATCTATCATGTCATCCGTTGTGTTACCATATACTGTTATGTTAGCACCGTGAACTGTCATATCAGCACCGTAACGGTCGACGATAGAAAAATATTGGTCAAAGGATCACGTTTGGTTTATTTTATGAGTTAAAGGGCCACAATAAAAGAAAAATAATACAAGAGTCACATTGATTATTTTTCAAAAGTACAGGGATCTATGATTTTTATTTTGCTGGAAAAGTATATATGACCTTGGCAAATATATTATTTGATAAATAGGGAAATAATGGGGTTTGGTGAGAGCTATGAACAAAAAAGTTTACAGACTGCAGCAATGAGGTCACATATTTGAGTCTGAAATTGTTATTTCTTTATGCAAATTAATCACAGCTACCAATCCAGACTCCATCACGAAAGAGATTCCGCCAATTCTTTATTTCTAAACTGTGTTTTCAACGTGACACCATTCCCCATAAACATTTCTTCACGAGTTGGATGACCCACTCACTCAAGTACTGCAAGTCTTCACTTCACATACCAGATTTCGTGGTTTCGTCTATCAAAATTGCTTGTAATCAAATTGAAAAGTCGTATTATCTTCTATTGATGATCACTTCAAGTCTTACAACTCTTTTTATTTAAGACTAAAGTATTTTTGGAATTAATTTTTGGAAGTTAGGGTTTCGGTTTTACCTTCAAATAAATCTTCACAATTAAAGTATTGGAGATAGATTTTTGAGACTTAATATATTTTATTTTCGTAAAAAAATGAGAATGAAAATTGCTACTCTTTACGCAAATCACAGCTATCTATGCAGACTCCATCACGAAAGAGATTCATCCATTTCTTTATTTCTAAACCGTGTTTTCAATGTGACGCCATTCCCCCCCCCCCCACACACAAACATTTCTTTAAGGTCGTCTTATTCTTCACCACTTGGATGACCCAATCACACAAGTATTGCACGTCTTCACATACTAAATCCCTTTTATTATGTATCAAAATTACTTGTAATCCACTGACGGGTTGATTCAAGTGGTAAACAGCTTGATAACTTTTAAGTAGGGTCTCAAAATCAAGTCCTTATGTATACAAAAAATCTCCGCTGGGAGAGTCACGCATTAAAGCCAAATGTGTGATTTGGGTCTGTCAAAATTCGTCGACAATAAGATTAAAAATTTCCAAATACAAAAGATAAAGAAAACCCAAAAATCCGGTACCATGTTCGTTGTGAAGCCGGTCTCTAAGTTGCACAAACCAACTTACTTCAGTATCTCAATGGTTAAAAGAATCGTTGTTCTTCTTATAAGTCATAGGTTTGAGCATCAACGACTGTAATAAAGTGATTAAGTGTTCATTATCAAATAATTGATCAAATAATTGATGATATTTAAAATATTTTGGAATTGATTATTGGAAGTTAGGATTTTGGTTTTACTTTCGAATAGAACTTCATAATCAAAACATTGGAGATTAATTTTTGGACTTTAAGATATTTTATTTTCGAACCAGAACATCACTTGATTTGCGTACAAATTTTTAGAATTTATATATATATATATATATATATATATTATTATAATTATATTTATATATTTTACAACTTTTTAATCTTTCAAAAACTTATTTTTTATTTTTAAAATATACTAAATCATATAATTTGCATATTATAAAACAATAAAGAACATCATGTGCAGCGTTCTAAAGGTCACGTGTCAATGTTTCTGGCCATAGAGATCTAAGAACCAAAGATTAAGTGCCGAACTGGGAAAAAAATATGATACAGTTGGAGGTCCAATATCATTATTAAGCATTACTTCCATATGCTATTACTAAAAGTGTTTATTGTGTGAGTCGATCGTGAGTTTGAGCAATATTCGATTTGTGTTTGTTAAAAATTTTATTATTTGATTCGACTCGTTGCTCGTTAAACTCGTTAAAATTTTGTTCGACTCGTGCTCGTGTCGCTCGTTAAACTCATTAAATTAGTTGTTCACCTCGTTGCTCGCTAAGCTCACCAAAAAATTTATTTTTTTAACTATAAGTAAAATATAATAATACTATATAGAACTTAATATAAACATATATTAATAAATTTAACTAAAAAATTATCAAGCATGTATGAAACAAATTCAAAGTCTAAATATTAAAATAAAAATTACTAAATATATTAAAATAATAATTAAGGTTTGATATCGATGTATAGCAAAATAATAATTATTAATAAATAATTTCATGTTTTTAATTATTTATTAGAAAACTAATAGATTATTAATTTGTCATATTTTTATTATTAATTAGTAAATTAGTAATGTGTTGAATAAAATAATTTTTTAAAATAATTATTAAAAAGTTTTAAAAAATTAATGAATTACTCACAAACTTATCAAATAAAATTAGGTTTTGCTCAACTCAACTCGTTAAAATTTTGAGTTGAGTTCGAACCGAATCAATCCTTAAACTTTTATTAAATTTTAATCAGGTCGAATTTAAACTGCTCACCACCTCTTACCTCCGGTTATTTGACAGGCATAACCCATAACCCTAACCTTCTTAAAAGCAGCGGCTGATCGTACGACGCGGAAGCCGAAATCACAGCTCAATCGCGGTACCCGAGAGCACTACAACAATGTTTTTCCAGAAATTTTCATCGGAAAAGAGGTAAATTTGCTGATTTTGGAGCTACCCATTTAGAGTAATGTTGAGAAGATCGAAAAAACTTGCATTTAATGCCAGAAAAAAACCTACAATCTGTTTCTAAAACCCCGTGTTCAGTTTTCTCATCTGGGCATGATTCCCAGAGCAATCAATCAGACCCTGAAAATGAATGGCAGAAATTACTCAAACTATTTTAGCTCGATGAACTCCGAAAATCATTCAATAAGATTACTCCGTATCAGCTCTCAAAATTACTTGAATTGCCACTTGATGTTCCCACATCTTTGAAGTTGTTTCAATTGGCGGGTTCTCAGAAAGGCTATTGTCATACTTTTGACGTGTATTATGTTCTTATTGAAAAACTTGGGGCGGCTAAGGAATTTAAACCTATAGATAGGTTGTTGATGCAAATGAAAGAAGAAGGGATCCTTTTTAGAGAATCCCTCTTCATTTTGATAATGAAATGTTATGGAAGAGCCTGTTTGCCAGGCCAAGCTTCTAGATTATTATTGGATATGAAGAGTGTTTACTTTTGTGAAACAACATATAGGTCTTACAGTACTGTCTTGAGTATTCTGGTAGCTGGGAATTGTTATAAAGTTACTCCTAATGTTTTTCATGACATGTTAAATAAGGGTGTATCTCCTGATGCTCTTACATATGGTTTTGTAATCAAAGCCCTTCGTATGGATAATAAAGTAGATTCTGCATGCTTATTGCTTAGGGATATGACGAGATATGGATGTGTGCCTAACTGAGTCATTTACAATACTTTGATACGTGCGTTGTCGAAAGGCAACAGAGTTATTGAAGCAGTGAAACTTTTGGAGGAAATGTTTCTGATGGGTTGTGCTCCTGATGTTCAGACTTTTAATGATGTTATATATGGCCTTTGCAAGCTCGATCATATCCATGAGGCAGCGAAAGTGGTTGATAAGATGCTTCTCTGAGGCTACACCCCTGATGCATTTACTTATGGGAGTGGATCTTCGGTACAATTGGAGATTATGGCGTTACTCGTGCTATTAATTTGTTCATGATCTCTAAGCGGTATAAGGTGTTTGATCTCATTATCGAAAGCAATTGCGAGGTAGTTGTGAAATGGATGCAGGTCCCCGCCCTCTCTCCGACTGTTTGGGCGTCCATCCTCCTTCGTGCTGCCTCGGTGGTCTACCGAGAGAAAAGTTCCGGTGAGTTATGTTCCTAGAAGGTGTAATACGGCTGCTGATTACCTAGCGAAGCGTGCGCTGGATTCAGATTTTTTTCAGGAGGAGGTTTCTGTTGGCTTTTGATGCTGGGACTTTGTCTTGGGTCCAAGGGAGTTGCTGTCTGTTTATCTTTGTTTTGCTGTTTGTAGATGGGTTTAGTGTCTTGAGTGGTCTTGTTTTTGTCTGGGAAGGGTTTTTGGGTCAGCTTCTGGGGTGGCTTATCTACGGCTGTCTGCCATGTTGGTGTTCTTTAGTTTCATTGCTTTGGGTGCACTCTTTTTCCTCCTTTTAGGATTAGAGAGGTTTTTTAATGAGGTCCTTGTGGGTGTCATGTACAATATTCAAATAATTTGAGTACTAGATTGAACATTACAAAAAACTTTTGACATTACCTGTTTTGAGATGAACTGTTTAATCTCATCCTCGGTAATCTTGGAATCATTGGATCTCACAACGAATGCAACTGGAATCTCTCCCGCTGCTTCATCTTTCATACTAAAATACATATGTGATAGAAACCGATGTGATCGTAACACCCAAATTACTGTTCAACGTGATTGTGCTAAAGGAGACTTACGGCACAACAGCAGCATCAGAAATGTTGGGATTGGAAATCAACATTGCTTCGAGTTCAGCAGGTGCCACTTGAAAGCCTTTGTACTTTATTAATTCCTTCAATTGATCGACAATGAAAACTTCATTATCATCATCAATGTAGTCGATGTCACCCTCGTGCAACCATCCATCTTTGTGTTTTCTTTGTCGCTTCGGGACGTTTCGGGATCATTAAGATAACTTGAACAAAATCAATGTTTTTCAATTTATTAAGTGTTCGATAAATAATAATATATGATTGCATAAAATAAAAGAATTAATACAATATGATGATACGACGAAAACAAATGATTTTTGTAAAAAGATTATAAATAAATTAAGAAAAAAAACAATAAACTAAAAAGAATGAAGTTAAATTCCATATATGCATGTTTGGCATCTCATTGAATTCATGCCCCAATCAAAAAGCCATTATTGCCTTAGGCGCAAGTCGTAATCAAGGGCTGGGAAAGATGAATTAAGAGACTTTGCAATATATGTTCAAAATCCTTGCATCTATGGATACTGCATGCTGAGGTTCCAACCAAAGATTCAAATAACAGTCGCGTCGCGTTTGTTGTGATTGCAAACATAGCAAATATTATTGTGGGGACTGCGGGTATTGCGGTCATATAATAACGGTCGCGAAATCCCTGGTTCCAACCCATAAATGGCTACCATTTTCTGTTGCTTTTCTTTCGGTGGAACTAAGATCTCTGCTTTCATTAATTGATATTTAACTTTGTTAAAAGAAGAAGAAATGCCGACTTATATGGTGAGACTTGTAATTTTAATACGAATTCATTGGTCTGTATCTCATAATTAAGTGTGAACTTTGATCCTGTGATTCATTAATTTTGATTAGTTGTAATTATAAGCATTAATTTTTATACCTTTTATTCAATTGTATATGTGAAAATTAAAATTATTGTGATTTAACATGTAATTAACTATTTTACATGCAATTTCTTATCTCATTGTGATATGATCGTGAATATTAAATTATATGCAATATTTATGAATATGTTGTACATATATAAATCTGTAAACATTAAATTATTATATACTGCATCTAAAAAAAGTATGAGTTTGCATTTATGCTATGTTTTTTTGAATCATTAACACTAAAAACATATCATGTAAAAGTAATTACTTAAATTTAAAATTTGTAGACAGAACATATTATAGATTAACTGAATTGAGATAATTTGATTAAATTGCTTTCTTCTTAAAAAATGTGCAAGTTGAAATTGCATGTTTTATGTTTATAAAAACAATGAGATTTTAAATTACGAGTTAAGAATAGAGGTGTTTAAACGCTTAATTCGGCTACCGACTGAACCGAATTTTCATTGACAATATTAACAGTTAATCGAACTGAATTTTTTTTAAATATTAACCGAACCGAATAAAGTTCGGTTATTTCGGTTGGTTAACATAATTAACCAAATTTTTTATAATTTTTAAATTAGATTAATTTGAATATAATATGTGTATTTTTTATTTGATTTAGAATTTAATTAGGTATTGATAATTTAATGAGTCTAGCATGATTAAAAAATAATTGGGTATTAATTCTTAATAGGGTTAACCTTAAAATATGTATTTAATATATATAATATTTAATAATTTCGGTTAATTTGGTTAATTAACATATTTCGAACCGAATTAACTATTAACCGAATATTTTAAAAAATATTAACCGTTCTCCGATCGAACTAATTCGGCCCGATTAATTCGGTTAAAACCGAAAAGTGAACCCCTGGTTAAGAATTATACTTAATTTAAAGTTGGGTCATTCCAACTTATTTATTATGTCAGGCTCAAATCAATTTTAATTTTAAATTAAATATATTCTAGTTATTGTCTGTTCAACTGAAACCTATTAAATCAAAATTTTGAATTTATGTCAAATTTAACCGGTGTGACCTCAATGTATTACGAGTTGAATATGGTTGGCTTACTTTGCAAGCGCAAGACGTTCATGCAAGTGTTTGACTAAGGGCATGGGTTCTTGCTTTAGGTGTAAAATCCAGTCAAAATTTTAGAAGGATAAACTACGCATTTAGTGCTTAAACTATCAATTTTTATCCAATTTAGTATCTAAACTTTTATTTTTTTTAAATATACATAATGTTTAGTTTTTATTTCATTTTAGTACATATCCGTTAAAAACTTAATTCGTTTAGTACCTAAACTATTAGTTTGATTTAATACCTAAACCTTCAGTTTTTCTCAAAATTTAAAAGGGATATTAAAATGAAACAAAACTGAATTTTAGGTATGATTTTAAAAATAAAATAAATTATTAGGGACTAAAAAAGAATCAAAACTGATAATTTAGATATTGAATGCGTGATTTACCCATTTTAGAATTGTGTCAAAGCCTTAACACATTAAAAAATTTATTTGTTCATAAGTATGAAAATGTATACATCAAAGAAAAATATTTTAAGCATGGAGTCGTTAGTCATAAATAATATAGTTTGATTCAACTCCCTCGGCTATTTAAAATTGGACAAAATTACTGTTTTGGGGTCCAGTTGATTTGCCCATGCCCAAAGACACAGCCATGATGAATAATAGAGTTTGATTCTCAGATTTGTTGGTTTTCAACTGGCACGTCCAATCCATTTATTGGATCGGTTTGTCAAACATAGACCCTTTTTATTAGTCAAATTTCTTACGCTCCGTGTTAATACTAAAAAAAGTTGACTCTTACTATTTGAGTACAATGGGCGAGTAATTTCAAAATACATAATACGTTCTCACTTTCGTTTATATTTAATTAAAATATGTTTATTTTTTATTTATTTATATAAAATATTATCATCACAGGTCAACTATAATTAACATTTAACGGAATAAATCACGTGATATTTTGAAGTAATCACACATTTGATCCATATTATTTATATATTCTTCAACTTTAGTCATATTTTTAATAAATTAAAATAAATTTAATCTTTCAATCGAATGATGTCACTGGTGTCGTGTGTCGTGTCACCATTCAGTTAGAGGGCTAACTTTATTTGAATTTAATATATTTATTTTCTACTAATGTGTTTTGCTTTGTTAAATTAAAATAAAATAAAGTTAGTTTTCCAACCGAATGGTGACACGTGGTACCAATGATAATGATATCATTCAATTTGATGATTAAATTTATTTTAATTTATTAAAAGTATGACTACATTGAGAAAATATTTATATATTATGGAAAAATGTGTGATTATACCAAAATATTTAATGGTAGTTAACTCGTAGTGACCACATCTTCGTTAAATAAGAACGAAGTGACCATATCTTATGTATTTTGAAATCAGTAACAAAAAATAGACAAAACACAAAGATAAATGATTATTTGTGTAGTTAACGCTATAAATTTTAAAAAGCGAGATTGTTGAAGAGTAAAATTATACTTATGAAAACTTATCGTATGATGTGATTATTGGAATAAAAAATCTCTTGAAATCTGCAAAAAAAAAAAACATTTGAAGAGTCTAACATGAACAATTGTTATCAATGTTTTAGATTTAAAGCACAACGTATGTAAGGGTGCATGAGGGTTTATTGTCAAAAGATATATAATGTCTTGGACATATACTATATTGGAATCACTCAGACCAGTAAAAAATTATCGTAAATCAAATTCTCGTATATTTTAGATATTTTCTTTGTATTTTCTATTGATTATATGTTTTTGTCTCCCTACAATTTTTCTCTTTTAAGTTTTTATAGGTTTACTTCTAACATAAAATCTCTTAACCATCCTTAACAGAGTGTGTGCACATTTATTATAATGATAAAATATAGTATTGTTTAATCGGGATTAAGTGTTTAGTGTTCTTTTGTTTTATTGATTAAGCTATGTTATTTCAAAATAGTATATGTTTTAAATACTTTCAATCATTTGATGGTGAACGCTTAATCGTTCTGTTATAGTTATTGGTGGTCGAACCCATAACCTATAGAAACAATAATGATCCCATTAATCAGTGAACTAAGCCATATTAAGAAACGGTCAAATGGTATAAAACTATATAGTAAGACTTAGAGAAAGTCATATGTTGCCTTTTTATATTTAAAAACATCTTCGACCTTTTTTAGTTTAAATAAAAAGTCTTATCTGCTCACCGTGAAAAAAGAATAAAATAAAACGAAGAAATTTGGATTGTAGTGACGTTTGGTCAAGTTGTAGAATTTGACTTAAATTATTTTAAAATGAATTTTGCATTAAATGAATTCATGATTAAATTAAGCCGTCGTGTTTTTAGTATTTTATTCATAAAAACACAAACGAAAAATTCTGCTGACTTGTGAAAATAAACGTATATATGTTTATTATATTTTGTTTTTTTATTATATTTACTACTACTTCCATTTTAATAAAATAAAAGAATTAAAATATTTTATTTTAAAGATTAATTGATTTTTAATTTTACTGATGGCGTTATTATTATAATATTTAACTATTTCGAGTCTAAATTTATTTAAGCGTGCGTGTGTATATATATTACATGGCAGAACAAGCATGCAGTGTATTAATTTAATTAGTTTTAAGTGATTTATAAATAATTGAGTTAATTGCATCATATTTTCTCAAACTATAACTCTTATTTTAAATTGCTTCTTATACTCTTGAACATTCTAATTTTATCTCTAAATCATGACCCTATTTCCAGATTGGTCCCCAAAGTTTTGAATATGTTTATTTTCACAAGTCAGCAGAATTTTTCGATGTTATGTGCTTGTCAGTCCGATTTCCATTTTATGAAATTATCTCATTTATTGTCAATAATGATACTTCTAAAATACATTGATTATGTAAAACTGATTAAAAAAATAGCCACGCAAATTAATTTAAAAAACTAGATAAATAAACTTATAATATATATATATATATAACACGTTCCCTGTATACGATCCGCATAACACATGGGAAACTCCGGCTGAGAGGAGTCCATCAATCACAAGAAGGTGATATCAAGAACACCCAATCGAATAATACAAAAATAAATAAATAAAAGAAATCCAAGCAGCCAAATGTATTAGTAAGGTTGTAAATGAGTAGAGTCGAGTTCGACTATTACTAAACTCAATTCGGTTTAAAAAATTTAAAATAGAGTTCGTCTCGATTTAAAAATTCACGAGTTTAAATTTTTTTAAGTTCGATTCGAACTCAAAATCATAAATTGAAGCTCGTGAAATCATAGAAAAGTTCGTAATAAAAAAATATTAAACTCAACTCAATTGAAGTCTCAAACTCGAACCTGAATCTTATATACATGAAAAATTTTATACTGTATTTTTAAAATCAACACATAAATATTAATATTATTAATAATTTTTTTAAAAAAATAAAATCTTAATATATTATATTTTCGATTTATTTGCGAGTTTTTCGAATCGAATATCAAGTAACTCGTTTCAGCTCATTAAGAGATCGAATCGAGTTCAATCGAATCAAATATTTATTAACTTTGACTAAATCAATATCAAATAACTTATGATCTATATATCTCATTTATAACCCTACCTGTAGTGCTGACCATTCCACAAACTTTACTCTTATTGTGTATTAAATTCTGGAATTTTCTATTCCAAAAAATAATGGAATGGGATCCGAGTGATTGGATTTTATGAATCCTTGGAAAAGGATATCAATGTCCAATGAAGGCTTAAAAGCCGAATAATGGTGGAGTATTCTTTTTTAAATTAATCTGTTGAGTAAAAAAAAATCAAGGGTAAATTATACCAATAATCACTAAACTTTATTTATTTCTTATTTCACTCATTATACTTTAAATCCATTCAATTTTCTCACTAAACTTAACATAATTAGCATTTTGGTCACTCAACCGTTAAATATTTAACGGCATTAAAACGATGTTGTTTTAGAAAAGTAATTTTTTCACTAAAACAACATAGTTTTTGCATCTATATAATAGTTCATTTATAATGTTGTTTAGTGAGAAAATGGATAAGTGACCAAAAATGCTAATTATGTTAAGTTTAATTAAAAATTGAATGAATTTAAAGTAAAGTGAGTGAAATAGAAGATATAGTAAAGTTCAGTGATGATTGTTATAATTTACTCAAAAATCAATTCAAAATTTAACCATGGTTAACATAGGGGGTTAGGTGGGTTTGACTAGTCTGGTTTGGTAGGCGGTGTTGCATTGGCGCTAGCTGCCGTCACTCCCTCCATTTTTCTGAGCCTTCCCCTCCCCCTTTAAAGTTCAACCAATTCTCTTTCACATCGCAACCGAACTCCGTATTTTCATTTCAAGAAAAAAAACCGAGAGGAGTCGTCTGTTTCACACTCCGATTCTTGTGCATTTTTTGCACTTGCTCTGTTCTCAAAACAAATGGATTCATCATCGTCTTCTGCTGCTGATTCCTTGAAAGTTTCGCCTATGGATCTCATGTCGGCCATAATCAAACGCAATATGGACCCTTCCAACGCTTCCTCCAACTCTTCTGCTGAGGTAGCCGCCATCCTTTTCGAGAACAGAGACTTCGTTATGATCTTAACCACCTCAATCGCTGTGCTCATCGGCTGCGTCGTCATTCTTGTCTGGCGTAGATCCGCTTCTCAAAAACCTAGGCAACTCAACCCTCCTAAGCCTTTGATCCTTAAAGAACCCGACCTGGAAGTCGATGACGGGAAGAAGAAGGTCACCATCTTCTTCGGTACTCAAACGGGCACCGCCGAAGGCTTCGCCAAGGTTACACGTTATATACGCGCTCATATATATTATTCCTTTTAAATTTCTTACTTGTTTTTCTTGATCATCATTTGCTTAATATATATATTTTTCAATACTCAGGCTCTAATCGAGGAGGCAAAAGCACGGTATGAAAAGGCGACTTTTAAAATTGTCGATTTGGTAAGTTTGAGTTCGACTTTTCTGTAACGTTTTCTAAATTGAATTGGTGATTTTAGTCGTTGAATTTTTCGTTACTACAAATAGGATGATTATGCGGCGGATGATGATGAATACGAGGAGAAGATGAAGAAAGAGAGTTTGGCTTTCTTCTTCTTAGCCACGTGAGTAATTTCGAATCTTTCTCTCTCTCTCACACACACACACGTATATATATTGCTAATTATATTAATATCTTTTGTATTTGTATATTGATTGGGAATTTTGTTTTGCTGATTTGGTTAATTTTTTTATCTTGTAGTTATGGAGATGGTGAGCCAACAGATAATGCAGCTAGGTTCTATAAATGGTTCACTGAGGTAAATTTTTAATGTAATTAGTCAAACACCATAATTAGTTTGTTTGATTATAGCATATTGTGATAATTTGCCTTTATATATAGATTTTTTAATTAGATATATTATTGAAATGTGTGGTTTGGTATTTAGGGAAAAGAGAGGGGAGAATGGCTTCAGAACTTGAAGTATGGAGTGTTCGGCCTTGGTAACAAACAGTATGAACATTTTAACAAGGTTGCAAAGGTGGTTGATGAGATCCTTATTGATCAGGGTATAGTTGTTACCTTCCTTTTATCTTCCCTGCTTAAATAAATGAGTTCGATTTTTTAATTGTATTACTTTTTGTCTTAATGGCTTCTTGGATGAAAAATGTGTTAATGTTTGCTTATTATTTTGTTTTCCCGTGAACTATGATAATGCTTGTGGGAGTGTGCATTTGCTTGCTCTAATGGATTTTGGAGTTAAATTATCATAAATATTATTTAATTCAATGAATTGCAATAATGTGCATGTATTTAGTTAGTGACTTTAATGACCCATGAGGGGAATGCTTTGTTCGAAGGAGATGAAAGCAGACCTTTAAAATGCTTCTTTTCGTTCAAACAGTGGAACAAGTCTAGCCTCAGTAACTTTGTAGTGCTGAATGCCATATACATTGCGATGCAGGATAATAGTCTGCACTCTTCGTCTTTTGATTATAGTCTGTTGACGTAGTGAATGCTTGGATTCATGTAGGAAAAGATTGTTTACCGTTTGCTTCATATTCATCTTCATTTTGTTTTCACCAAATCAGGCCCCTATTTGCTAACATTACTCGTATGATATTTGCAGGAGCAAAGCGCATAGTTCCTTTGGGTCTCGGAGACGATGACCAATGCATGGAAGATGACTTTACAGCATGGTATTAAGAACTTCAGCACTGTTTTTAATCAGAAGGTTGATCAGTTTTTCCCCTGATATCATTTATTTAACTATGTTGCTTTTCTAGGCGTGAATTAGTATGGCCAGAGTTAGATCAGTTTCTACGCGATGAAGATGATGTGACAACTGGTTCTACCCCATACACTGCTGCTGTTTCGGAATACCGTGTTGTATTTTACGATCCTGCAGATGCACCCCTTGAAGATAAGAAGTGGAGTAATGCAAATGGTCATGCTATTTATGATGCTCAACATCCATGCAGGTACGTTAGAATGGTTTTTCCAGATGTCCAGGTAGCCATTTTGTTTGATATGATGCTTTGATAATTCTGACCTTTTTCCACCCTAACTTGAAGGTCTGATGTGGCTGTGAGGAAGGAGCTTCATACTCCTGCATCTGATCGTTCTTGCACCCACCTTGAATTTGACATTGCTGGCACTGGACTTTCGTAAGTTGCTTTCTTTAGTCTTCGGTTACTGGATTGGAAATTTTTGGTGTTGATATAATTTCACCTCCCCCTGTTATCCTCATGTTCTAAATTCTAATACTAGATGATGAGTGTAGATAACTTTAAGTTTTCTTTTTTAACATTATAGTGAACTTTGTCTTCTCATAATTGTCTTCCTTTGCAGATATGGAACAGGGGATCACGTTGGTGTTTACTGTGAGAACCTTGATGAAGTTGTAAATGAAGCATTGAGTTTAATGGGTTTATCACCAGACACTTATTTCTCTATTCATACCGATAAAGAGGATGGTACGCCAATTGGTGGAAGTTCTTTGCCGCCTCCTTTCCCACCTTGTACTCTGAGAACAGCGCTGGCACGAAATGCTGATCTTTTGAGCTCGCCAAAAAAGGTTAGACTAACTATTTTATTGATAAACATATAATAGCGGTCTCTCTGTGAATAAAAACGCTAATTCTTTAATGAATTCCACTTCCAGTCTGCCTTGCTTGCTTTGGCTGCTCATGCCTCTGATCCAACTGAGGCCGATCGACTAGGACATCTTGCATCGCCTTCTGGAAAGGTTAGAGGAATGAATTTATATCACTATTGTTACCCTATTTTACTGCTTATGTGCATACTGATACACCATCTGGCCTCTTATTATACAGGATGAATATGCACAATGGATTGTTGCAAATCAGAGAAGCCTCCTTGAGGTCATGGCTGAATTTCCTTCAGCTAGGCCTCCTCTTGGTGTTTTCTTTGCAGCGGTTGCTCCAAGGTTGCAGCCTAGATATTACTCAATCTCATCCTCACCAAGGTAATATTATTTTTCTTATCTTCTTTGTCTTTGGCTTTGCAAGAGGAAAATTTCTATTGTGTTATTTGGCTAGATTTTGGGGTGACGAATCTCATCTCCAGATCAGTTGCGTGTTACAGTTTACCTCTTGAAATTAAAAGCATTGTTTTTCGTAGCACTTCCTACGTACTTACCTTCCAAAATCATGTTTCAGGATGGCACCTTCTAGGATTCACGTAACTTGTGCATTGGTTTATGAGAAAACGCCAACAGGTCGTATTCACAAAGGAGTTTGTTCAACTTGGATGAAGGTACTAAAAATGTTTTCTGATACTAATTTATGCAGTCAGGAGGGCTCAACGTTTTAAGTTATTTTCAGGAGATAAATGATATATGTTTCCTGATTGATACCCTATTTGCATCCGTTATTTTCTCCTGTCTAATAATGCAGAATTTCTTTCCATTAAATACAGAATGCTGTGCCATTGGAGAAAATCCAGGACTGCAGCCGGGCACCCATTTTTGTCAGGCAATCGAACTTTAAACTTCCTTCAGATACTAAAGTGCCCGTTATTATGATTGGCCCCGGTACCGGATTGGCTCCTTTCAGGGGATTCCTTCAGGTAGGTTTTGTCTTCTTTTCAAGGTTCATCGTGTTTGAGCAAATTTTATAAACTAATTATCTTCTTTCTTTTCTTTTTCAGGAAAGACTTGCCCTGAAAGAAGCTGACTCAGAACTGGGTCCATCCGTATTGTTCTTTGGTTGCAGAAACCGGCAAACGGTAAGTCACACACTTTCCAGTCCTATGATTAGTGCTAAATCTCCGGTGGGTTTAGGAATACATTTTGTAATTTAAACTAGGAAGTTTAATTCGACATTTGCTTTCAGGATTACATTTATGAAGATGAGCTCAACAACTTTGTGAACAGTGGTGCACTTTCTGAGCTTGTGGTTGCCTTCTCACGCGAGGGACCTGCCAAGGAATACGTGCAACATAAAATGATGGAGAAGGTACTGTACATATTTCACCTACCACAAATTGTGGGTTAGAAGCTCTGTCGACATTGATTCTTTTGGCTAGTTGTGTACGGTTCAGTTCTTACCATTATTTCCATTTGAAGCTCTGAAACACGTGTCCCCCCATCCTCTTCTTTGCAGGCCGCAGACATATGGGACATGATTTCTCAGGGAGGCTACCTTTATGTGTGTGGTGATGCTAAGGGCATGGCCAGAGATGTCCATCGAACTCTACACACTATTTTGCAAGAGCAGGTATGGTTGTAGTACATTCATCTGTGATTACACATACACATACATGTAAATATGTAGTAATTGCTAATATGTGATTGCCAGCTGCCCTTTTGCTATTTTATACTGCAAGCTAGGAAGTTTTTGCTTTCTTTAGTAGAAAAATGTCACATTCATGGGGTGGCTGGTTCCCGGGATGGGCAGAATGAGGAGGGATGGAAGCAGTCACTCCTTGAAAATTTTAAATTATCAATATATTATTAACATTTTTTTTGTTACTCCTGAATATAAAATTTTGTCTGTCCCCGACCGTTTCCTCCTTAAAACTATTAAATTAAAGATTAGAAGTGTTAGGACTCCGAATTTGTTGTTTTTCCGAAGTGGGTGGACCAACTTTGTTACGTATTTCATTGCAGGGATCACTGGACAGCTCAAAGGCTGAGAGCATGGTGAAAAACCTGCAAATGAGCGGCAGGTATCTACGCGATGTATGGTGATGATTACTAGGAAAAATACCAAAAATGAAAACATTATAAAATACGCGATGTCCGGTCATATTGTTTGGAGGGAAGAAAGTGGCAGAAGGGTGCATGTAGTAGCATTGCCGTATCTGGGGTTGAAAGGATGGGAATTCAATTTATTGCCTATAGAAGTGTTGTGATTCTTTTTTTTTCAGTGTTGAATAATTTTGTACGATGTAATATATTTATTTTAAAGACACACAAGTCTAATGTAATCGGGAGTATGGTGCTGGTGTTGGAGCGTCGTTGTAAGGGAGATCCGGCAGGTCGGTTCAAATGACCAAGCAAATGATGTCGATACTTCTAAATTTATAATATTAATTTAATCAATAATTGTTTCTTGTTTCCATATGTAATGAGGTAAGGAGAGGTAAGATAATAGGTTGTCCTCAACATTAGATTGAGATCAGTTTTCGTAAGAGACCTATCTCAAGGTTAAAAACCTTGTACTCTACCAACTGAGCTGGATAGTCATTTCATTAATTTAATCAATGGTTTAATATTAACTACGACGTTATGCGTGTCCAATTCTTTATCTTGTAAAATTAAAAAAGCTCTGGTTGATAGGATATTATTGTTTATGATTTTGAATCATGAGATTTATAAAATATATGTTTTGATTGATTATGAAAAACTCATAAATCTTTATATGATGAAAAGCGAAAGTTATATTCAAATGTAAACAATTAACATCGGCGAAATATCATATTTAGATCGACAAGGTCAAGGAGTGTAATCAAAATAAGTGGTACTTACAGATGTAAACAATTAACATCGGCGAAATATTATATTTTTATTGACAAGGTCAAGGAGTGTATACCACTTTAAAATATTTAGTAAATTGAACTGTAATTTCTTATATTTTTACTCAACTTTAAATCATTTTAATTTTCTCATTGAATTTAACACACTGAATTTTTTTGTTACTCGGTCGTTAAATAATTAAAGGTAAATGTTTTGATGAAAATTTTGTTTTTCTAAAAAAAGTCATCTTTAAAGTCGTTTAACGGTAGAGTGACCAAAATAAGAGAAAGGGTAAATTCAATGACAAAAAATTAATATACTATATTCAGTGAAGAAATTGAAATTTTTTAAAATTTAAAGAGTAAGAAAATAAAGTTAAACAATAAAATTTATAATTTACCTTTAAAATATAACAGTACCCTAAAATAAAAGTCCATAAATTGATAAAATAAAATAAAAAAATAAGAGAGTTGACAGCAAAAGATTAATAAAAAACAAATAATAAAGAAATAACTACGAGTTCTTGACCTGAAGAAGCGTGAAGGTTGTCGTGAAGAACGAGCAGTGAAACACATTCAATTGGTAGGTCACCTCTTCACCTATTAGCCTCACGTTTACTGTCACTGTCACCACCCATCACTCTTTGGTAGGTAAAGTTATGCTCGTCATTCTTTCGAATTAACAATAATCCAATTCAATTACCAAGCATAATTAAATAAATGATTTTCTCCATGTCATGTTATTTTTTACCAAACAATTAGATGTATAAATAATTTCAAAATTATTTACTCAGTCTTATATTTAAATTTTATATTTTTAAAATAAACATAAATAAATAAAATATTTGATACATTTTTAATTTTATTTTTGAAAGATGGTTCAACATATTAATTACTTTCTTTTTATTTTACCCATCTATCCATCTAGTTTTATATATATATATATAAATATATAGGGTTATGATTCATTTAAACTTTATACAATTATTTTTAATTTTACATCTTTTTAGGACTATTCGATTGGGGAAAATCAAAGGCTAAAATGTTTTTCTTTTAAAAGAATATCTTCTCATTTTCTAATATTAATTTTAATATTTAGTTTCTCTCATCTAATGGTACTAAAAAAGTAAAAAACTAAACGAGTTTTACACTGTGTAATTAGATCTGCCTCATGTGTGTATATATATAATCCCTCGTCCCGTCACGTCACGGCCACGAGTCTTAAATCTAAAACTATAGTGCAAGGCATGCACCTCCATTGAAATTTTGCATTGGAATTCCACAACTTCAGACATTGATGGAGATTGAAAGAAAACACTTCTTTAAAATCTACACTAAAACAAGTTACACCGATGTCTCTTCTCGACATCAGTAATGTATACGCGCATCAAAATGCAGCCAACGGCGTTTAATGTTTAGAAAAGAAAAAAAGACATCGATAGAGATTGACGGACATCGTGGCATGCTGGTCAAAAATGAAAAAGAGAAGGAACGAGTAACTCATAAAATCCACAGCAATAGCTAGAATGTTACAACATGAAAGAACCAGAGACATTATGAAGTCTGCTCAAATATGCGTATATGCCTGAGTTACATAAAAGCAATATCCATAGTTTACAAATCTACACTTGAAGAGAAAACAAAAACATCATTGGAAAATCAATCTAGAACCACTCATGATAAAAAAAAACAAAAAAAAGGATAAATTACGGTAAGAGAACAACAGGCAAGAGATTCACTGTCATACCAAAAAGTTCCAAGCTTCAAAGGGAAGTCGATAAATTATTAAAAGATCGACTCTGTTCGTTCTAAATTACGGTACATTAGAGCCACCTATAAGAAATACTGGGTTAAGTTCAGTACCTTTGACTACATTGCAAAGAAAATAAGTTAATGTATCTTGAGGAGATAGGTTTACCCGTTGGTTGATCTACACCACATAGCAGCCACTTGC
The DNA here is from genome assembly GCF_006381635.1 of Hibiscus syriacus. Classification (NCBI taxonomy): domain Eukaryota; kingdom Viridiplantae; phylum Streptophyta; class Magnoliopsida; order Malvales; family Malvaceae; genus Hibiscus; species Hibiscus syriacus. The sequence goes on along the minus strand of NW_024062781.1, from coordinate 109,396 downwards.
TCTCAGCTTGAATACAGTACAAAAGGCACTGCAGTGCATTAGAATAAAAAAAACATGATGAAGGTTCTTTCCCTGGTTTAAAATCATGAATTAATGTCATCACATTAGAATTACTCACAAATTTATGATGCCACTAAATTTACAAGTATTAGATGAAGATTTGAAGGCACACACATAAACTACTACTGTTCCTAAACACGGTCCAGTAGATATCAATGATTATCATATATAAAACAGGACTAAACTAGAAGTGTTCATGAAAAGATCATTATTGGCATCTTTAGGAAGTGCTAAGTTATTAGCTCGTAATCAACGAGCTTTCAATCGATCAACTCAAAGTTGCTATACAAAAAAAACATGGATGCCATTGAAGATTTGTTATCTGCATCCGATTTCAATGCTGGTTCACATTTTTTAACCGAAGAAAAAATATATCAGGAAAACTCCCACATGATTGGTCATAGACATTCAATTTATAAATATATTAAAGCGTATGCTTTCAAGTGTGCAAAGTACTGGTTTAGCTGGAAACTAGAAGCCCTAAATTCGAGTAGAGAAAGAGCTCTCCTATTAGAAAAATGGCAATCAATAAAATGAGAGTGACTTGCAGTGAACAACTAAAGTGCAAGTGCACTGGACTTTGTAATTGTCTCTGTAATGCACCAACACAGCCAAAGCACTGCAATGCATTGAATTTATTATGTTCCCTGAGAACTTAGCAAGAATTCATGCTCAATATGTTGTTTATAAAAGAAAAGTGGCATGGCGTAAAATCGGAACAAAGAAGAAACAAAGTATACGATGCCCCTCTCCTGATTCTTACCTGACTGAATAAATTAACAGCACCCTTCACCTGTGGAAGTTCTCCACGCCTTCGCTTAAGGAAGAAAGGCTTTGATCCTTTTTCCTTAGGAGTCGTGTAACACCCTTAACTCATATCCGACCTGAATACAAGTCCAAGGTGTCACATTAACTTTTTAAACTTTGACTCTTATTGAAAATCCCGAAAATTTTTAAAACTTTCATTAAAACGAAACACATTAATTTACATAAAACCATAAAATACAAAATCGATCAGAGTATTCGTAATTAACACTTATTACATGCCAACATTCTATACATAACCAAGTACATATTTTGTCAATTACTTCTGAACTGATCTCTTAGTAGTATTGTTGTCCGTGCTACTTCTATTTCCACCTTTCCTGATTATTGGTACCTACGTGTAAATCACTTACACGCTAAGTCATAGACTTAGTGAGGCAATAAATGAATATGCAACAATAAACTTATGAATGTTCATACTTACCATTGGATCATGACATCTCAATATGCATGTATCTATCACACGATAACATATATAACCATATAATGCACATACGAAACTTACCTTCTTGGATCACTTTCACTTTAAATTGGTATTTCAATTGCATTGCCCATGTATATTATTGAGAATAGAGGTATGTGAGTGCATTGAGGTTGTGCACTAATGCTGTCACCACAGCTCGTATCAATTCCCTCATGGGGCACCGAACCTTAGTTCAGTATTCGTCCCGTAGGACTATTATCTATGTCCCGTAGGACCCCTACATCCCGAAGGACTATGTCCCGAAGGACTATGTCCCGAAGGACTTCTCCTTAAGAACCACATACATAATACAATGGCTCCAATCAGTGTACCGAAGTACCACATATAGGTTCCACATAATTATATATATGTCCCGAAGGACCACGTAGAACCCTCGACTCTTGGCATGCCAATTACACCTATAGTTCTCATATCGTATACTATGGGCATTATTCTTATTTTTCATACGTTCATGTACTTATGTCATTTCTCTTGTGATCATGTAGCTCATGTCATTTCTCTTGTGATCATGTAGCTCATGTCACTTCATATCATGTTCTCATATCACATGTCATATCACATATCATATCACATGAACATATATATGTTTTACGCATGTATCACAACAATGATCATGTATGCATGTTCACAACTATTATATTATAAAAATCAACATAGTGATTAGACTTATCACAAGTCTTATTCCATTATAATATACATATAGTATGCACTTACCTTAGCTTTGCTTTGATTCGATTCTAATTCTTTGATCGTTCCGGAATAAGCTTACTTTTAGTATCTACATAACCACACATGGATTTATATCAGTATTACAACTAATAGACTCTAATGGTTCACTCTTTAGACAAAGAGAAAAGTCAATTTCATCTTTTAATGAAGGTATGCATCGATGCACTACTGATGCATCGTGCATAAAAGGTATTCGATGTAGTATTATTGCTGGGATGCATCGATGCACTCCTTATGCATCGATGCACCGATTGCATTCGATGTTTCACTATTAATGGGATGCATCGATGCACTACTTATGTGTAAGGCGCGCCCCCTGCAACGTGCCTTGTTAAATGTGTAAAAAACTCGAATGTTAATTTTGTAAATATTTTTAAAGTGGTGCCTAATATGTAATTAATTTATGTTATATTGATATTTGTATAAAAACGACAACTTTATCTATTTATTTATTTTTGATATTATTTTTAACAACAGTTGATGATGTTTATTGACTTTTAAAATTAATTGTTTAAAAATATTAAAATAAACTTTTAATTACAATTAAGAGATCAAATGAATTATTATTCATTTTTAAAAAATGAATTAAAAATGAATAAAATTCAATAAAAATATAACGTAAAGCTTAAAATATCACATCTTTATTTAAAATATATTCTTTCTAATATTAATTTAAAAAAATATAAAATATAAAATAAATATTAATTTTTAATTTTATTAAAAATGAATAAATATTATTAACTGTTATTAAAAATAATAATTAATGACGAAACAAAATAATTTTTGTGAAGATTGAACAGAAAATATAAACTCTTTGATTAGATGTTTATCCGTGATACAATTGAGCAAAAAATATAACTCTTTGTTTTTCTTGTCTCGAGATCGAGAGAGAGAGAGAGAGAGGATTGGAAGAGAATCTTTTTGGGGTTTGTTTTTCCCAATCTTCGACTGAATCTGGCTCACCGGCGCCATCACGCTTAACCTCTGCTTAAATCTCTCTTTGCAAGTAAACAATGAGCAAACCCTGTTCCCCTCAATCTTCATTACTGTTCCCCCCCCACTTTTTGTGTGTGTATGGGGAGGGGGGGGGAATCCATTTCAGAAGGGACCGTAATAGAGCTGTGGCGTAGACCAGGAAAATTGTCACAGCAACAGAAGGGCAGCAAAAAATTAGAAGAAAGCGTGTAATAATGGGGCAATGTAAAGTGTACGAGGCTACCACCTCTACTGCACCACCACGGGCCATGCCTACCTCTATCATTCTAGTCGTCTACAAATATTCTCTAATCGTCACAGTGCATTTCAAATAATTGTAAAATAAGCATGTGGTATCTCAACTATCAGTTTTAGTCTGTTTTAGTACTTAAACTTTCAATTATTTCTAAATCATACTAAATGTTTAGTTTTTATTTTATTTTAGTACTCCGTAATTAAAAACTTAACGCGTTTAGCACCTAAGCTATCGGTTTTTGACTGTTTTGTTACCTAAACTTTTAATCTTTTAAAAAAGTTAATGTTACATTTTTTAATAAAATATTAAAATGAAACGAAAACTAAAACTTTTAATGATTTAATACTAAAACGAAATAAGAAAGTTTAAGTACTACAATGGACCAAAACTACTAATTTAAAGAGCGCATAATTCACCCTTAAAATAATTATCATCAAATATTGAACAAATAATATTTTATAATTATATTAGATTGCCCAAGAAAAAAATATCAATTAAATATATTGAAAAATATTGACGTGGTCATTAATAAGATCAATTATTTGTTTGAATATTTTGTGGGTTATAAACAAGTTGAGTATTGTTGAATTTGATTTAATTTGAAAATTTTCAGATTGAGTTCTACTCAACTCGTAAAATTAAAAGCTTAAACTATAAAGATCTACTTGAATTCAAAAGAAGCTCGGCTCGAAATCTCTCGAGCTTGTTGCTTTTTTTTAATTGTTTTATAAAATGTTCACGAGTTACTTAATACCCCACTCGAAAGCTCAAGGGTTTAAAAATTGTCATGCTCGATTCAAGCTTAAAAAAAATTGAAGTTAAACTCGTTCTCGAAAAACTTGAGCTCAAAATATTCTTAAAGCTTAGTTCGGTTAAATCTCAAACTCGATTTCGGTTCAAACTTGAACTTTAGATTAATATAAAAATTATATTGTATTTTAAAAACACAACATATAAATGCTAAAATGATTGATAGTTTAATCTAAAAATTATAAATTTAATATATTATTTTTTTGAGTCGAGAATCAAATAACTTTGAATCATTAAGATCTCAAATCATAGTATTCGATTTAAATGTCATCTAAATTTTGATCTAAGTCGAATTTGAATAACTCATTAAATGTATTATTTTATTTACAACCCTATCTTTACGTGAAAAACAATAGTGAAAATCGTACCCAATCCCATGATTCCTATCTAATACTTAACAAGCTTTTGAGGTCCAATAAGAACTTAAAATTATAATTCAAAAGTATTGACAATGTTATATAACTGCAAAATCTATGAATTCCTTTATAACAAGGAAAACAGTTAGTTTTACTATAAAGTAAAAAAAATAAATTATAAAAGAGTTTTATAATTAAAATCGTAAACTGAACGCGTAATAAAATATTTTCCTATAATCATTAAGACGATAACCAAACCACGTAAAGATATTATAACAACCACACAAGAAAAATGTTGAAAAATCTAACTAAATAAACTTGAATAAAATATAGTTCCAAATAAATACAATCTCATAGACAAACAAACTACAAAATGAGATTAAACTATTGAAATATCACAGAGAAACCACAAAATAGAATTGAACGACGTGAGAAAACTATTCACGAACACAAATAATATATTCAAATCCAATATGAGTCCCCAAATTAAGAAAGATCAACATGATAACAGATAAGTGTCATCTTGATCAATCGTGACAATATTAAATTTAACTTTGAAAAAAATGATAAACGAAACTAATAGTCAAATCATCGAAAACATGCTAAAAATAAAGAGAAAATGCCATAAATGCAGATACAAAAATATCATAAAAGTAATAAAATAAGAAAAATAACAAGTAATGATCAATACTAAAATTAATGTCATTGTTGGCCATAAAAAAAGAAAAAAAAAGAAACTAACAATTATACAATAAAAAATACAAGTAAATATTATTAAAATATAGGATAAAATAAAACAAATGATCATCCTATTATAGGGTACTGACTTAATAAGTAATTCAATTATTAATAATTATAAAATGGTAATTTAACTATTCATTATATTATATACTTGTACTTTTTCGTTATAAATGGACGGTATTTTGAGTTGAACGTTAACATGTTGACTGTAATATGATAAAATATGATTTTATAATCTCAAATGACCTCTGTCACTAGAGGTGGGTATACGGGCTACCCGCCCGTTTAGCCCGCGGGTTTTGACGGTGCGGGCTTAAACGGTGCGGGTTAAAAAGTCCGCATTCATAAACAGTTTTGAATTTTAAGGCCCGCGGCCCGTCCATTTAACCCGCGGGCTAAACGGGCTTACCCGCGGCCCGTTTAATAAAAATAATTTTAAATGCTTTAAATAAAATAAAAAATAATATTTTAACTTATTACACCTTTAAAAATGATCGAACAACTTGAAAATGAAGGTAGCACTGTCAAAATAATAAATAATATTTAAATTTTATTTTAAATAGCCGGAAATGATTATAAAATAATATATTTTTAATTTTTAATCATTAATATATATATATAATGATATAATTACTTAAAATCAAATTAAAAAAACAATATTCACTTATATCACCAAATTGAAAAACAAATAAAACAATAACCACATTATACTTTTATAAAACACGATTATTCAAGGCTATAATATGAATACACAGAAGTGTCTGAAAGTAGAAATTCAAACATAAAAATTTAACAAAATCAAACATTATACAAATCTAACAAGAAAGTTGTCAAGTGTTTCTAATAATTGTATTTTATGGATACTTTAGAGAAATACTAAAATATAATATGAAAATATAAAATAAAATACTTACAGTATAAGAGTAAATTTGAAAGATACAATTATACTAAAATTGATAAAATATAAGTCATTAATTTGTTAAAATATATTTATTTTGTAAAAGTCTTTAAAAGTTGAAAAGTATATTTTAATTTTTTATTTTACTTTTCTTTCTTATTTTAATCCAAATATTACGTGTCATGTGATATATTATTAAAATATCACGTGACTTTTTATAATTAAAGAACAAAATGGATAACATACTTCATGAAAAAAAATAAAGGTCAAAATTAAATAAAAAAAACTTTAAATACCAAAATAATAATGATGTATATTTAAATGAAAAAAATATCAAGCAACGATAAAATTATGACAAACACCCTAATAAATTTAAGAACTACAATAGTTTATTGATCAATATCAAGCAATAGTAGCTTAAATTTATGACAATCATATTTATAAGTAATTTATTTTATGTTTCTATAAAATTCTTTAAGTTTATTTTCTCTAAAATTTTATAAATTTTAAATTAAGCGGGCTTTAGCGGGTAGCCCGCGGTTATACCCATTAAACCCGCAGGTTTAACGGTCCGGGCTAAAAAGCCCGCAATTTAAACGGTCTTCAATTTTTAAGGCCCGAAGCCCGCACGGGTCGCGGGTTAAACGGGTAGCCCGCGGGCCTTAGCCCATATACCCAGCTCTATCTGTCACCATGTTAATGTCCAACTTAAATAATCGTAAATTTTTAATGAAAAATGACGAATTTGGAACATAATGACTAGTCGCATGACCATTTATAACTTTTAATAATAAAAGAACTTAATAAAATAAGTTAAAGAATTATTTTATAACTTTTAATATTAAAATGACTTACTAAAACAATACCCTACAGTCATATGACCATTTATGTACTATATCCTAAAATATAACATAATATTAAAATATCAGACAACTAAACAAAAACAAAACTATTAAATTTAAAGATCGATATAAATTAAAATAAAATTTAAATATTAAATTAAAACGTTAAAATCAAGATTAATATAAATAAAAAACTAGAAATAAATTTAAAACGATTATTAAATCTATCGACTGAAATTTATTTATTTATTTGTTATTTATTACGAAAACGAGCCGATTCCGTTTCCCTATGAAATCAACTTTTTTTCAAAACTTACTTTCAAATATATAAAAACCTAAAGTTGAGAGGGAAAGTAAGTCACACAGCCCGGGAACCCCAAAAGTGCGTTAAAGATAAGAAGAAAAATCCCCAAAAATCTGATAATAGAAGAAGCTACGATGCAGTCGAACGAGTTTGATGGGAACGCGGCCTTTTCTGGGGGCGGTTTCATGCCATCACAAGCCACGCAGACCGCCCCTGACCGCCCATCCTCTTCCTCCAAAGTATAATCGTCTTTATCCTATACTTTTCTCATTTTCTTTTGTATTTCCTTATCTTTCTCGAGATTTTTGTCTTTTCAGTTTAGTTTATTATTTTTCATACAATAGTTCCTGTGCGTGTTCAGGGAATCACCTTTCGCCGTTTTGCTCATATTTCTTTGGTTATTTTTCTGTTTTGACGTTTAGTAAATATTTACTTTTGAGTTAAATTGCTTGAGGTAGAAACGTGAGATTTGGTTATTTGTTCACTGTAGTTCTATTGAACTTCAAGGTTTTATTATTATTAGCGTATTCTTTTTGAAATGTCCAGAACAGTGACGCGCGCTGCTTGCTTCCACTTACGGTGAAGCAGTTGATGGATCTCTCCAGAGGTGGAGAATCTGATATTTCCATTGAAGGTGTTGATGTCAACAACGTAGGCTTCGATCAATTGTTTTATCTCTTGCATGAACAATTACTATTTTCAAAATACAATTGATGTTTGATTTTTTTTTTGCTTTTTTTTTGTTTTTAGATCGTGTTAGTGGGAAGGGTATCCAAAATAGACAATGCTGTTTCAGAATGTACTTTTAGAGTTGATGATGGCACAGGATGGGTTGAATGCACCAAATGGTTAATCTTCTCTCTTTCTTTTTCTTGTTCTGTTTATTTTTCAGTATTAGAATGCTTTTGTTTAATAACTTTACTCTATGCTACTATTTATTGTTTTTGTTTTTGAGATTTAACTAGGGTTCATGAGCATATAGACTCAGTTGAAGTTGATGCGATCTCGTAAGTTATCTTGCATTGCATTTCTAAGTTTCCTCATGAGTACTATAACTTGGAATGACAGGTTTTTTGTATATCATGGCATTCAAGTGTCTTGTTCATCTCAGGGTTGGAATGTATGTTCGTGTCTATGGTCAGTTAAAAAGCATTCACGGTAGAAGGACTGTGCACACCTTTTCAATTCGGTACGAATTCAAAATTTTACTTATATATTGAATTATATTCTTACATGATATTTCATCTTTTCACCCTCTTATTTATTTAATTTTGTTGTGCGAGAGAGCAACTTCAGTTGGTTTATTTTTTTATTTGTGAATTAAAACTTTCAGTTAGTTTCTACTAGTGCCAGTTATACCAAATAAATCAGGGTCACTTTGGAATGACGTACTGGAATTTATTTTATTGTTTCATAGCTGAAAGGAATGGAACTTCTTATCCGAGTTGTTATTTGATTCTGCTTTTAAAATTTCATCTTCATGTCAAATTTTTGGATGTTGTAGTTAGAGTTCTAGATTTGCATTCCATTGTTGCTTTCAGGCCCTTTATTTATTCTAATGAGATTACAATAGCTTTAAACCTTGTTTTCAGGCTTGTTACTGATTATAATGAGATTACAAACCACTTCATCGAGTGTATCTATGTTCATTTGTACAACACCAAGATGAGGGTAAGAGACTGAGAGTTGATACTCTAGTATACAAAATTACATTCCAGCTTATTTGAATGTAAATGTGTATTTATTGTGAGGAACAACTTGTTTTATCTCAACTTTTTATATAGGGTTGCATCAACACGCAGCCTCGGATGACAAATTCTGTTGGTGGCATGACTGCTCAGCCTCAAGTGGCAAATTCAAATTTTGGCAACCCAGGAAAGGGCTACAGTTATGAAACTAACCAGGTGAATGAACTGATGCAGAGTACCTATCTAAGTTCTTTGATTTACTTGATCCTGATCTCATTTTTTCTCTCCTCTTCACCTGGCCAGTATAACAATGATGAAGAACAGATCCATGCTCTTAGTTCAACGGTCTTACAATTCTTGCGTAGGCCAGCAAGCATGTGAGTTGTGAATGATATTTTGATGAACCTGATTGATTTGGTTGAAATTAAATGGTTTTTTCTTTTTTTGTTCAACCTGAGTTATTGATCACGTTAAACTGAACTTACATTGTCCTAGAGTTTGCAGATCTGAATGCCCGTTGCATGTTTTTGTCAAAATGTGATAGCTAAATAAATTATCTAATGTGTAAGTATAACATACAAACATCTTGATAGAACAAACATTTTACATGTATCCGAACTACTTATGGTAAGCATCTATAAAAATTGATGATAGCTTAAACGGTTGAGCTACGTACCTCTCGCCAGCCTTCAACACGATTCTATAAAAATAGATTGTTTTTATATTCAAAATACAGATCTTTGTTCTTGAATAATAAAATATCAGCTCAATTCTTTGCATTTCTCTGCGGTACATTTCTTTGTTTACTTTTTCTAAACATTGCAACCCTTTAGTTCTTTGATTTCATCTTTCTGTAACATCAGAAATTTTCATCTCTGGTTCTGGTAATTCTAACAATTGACAAGAAAATAAAATTGGCAGTGAAGACTAATAATATATTACAGTTTCTTGTTGAAAAGAATATCCAATTACTGATTATTAATCGTGATTAGATTGAACGCTATTTATTTATGAAATAAATATATAATTTTCCATTCTAATGTTATATGTTTTGATAATTGAAACCCACGGGCTTGGTTTGCTTCAGTTTAATTATAATGTTATGAACAGCAGGTATTCTTACCAATCATGGTGAGATTTTAAAGCTTGGAAATTTCAACGTCTCTTTTTTGTTGTTGTTGTTGTAAAGTAGTTCCAAGGAGTATGTAACTTTGAAATGGTGGCAGAAATATTTCTTCTTGCGTGTTAGAGTAGAATGTTGAGTTTCAATTATGTTTCAGTGCATCTGAGATGGGGGTATCCTCTGTTGTCATCGCTCGAGAACTAAATGATTCCGAGGATAAGGTCAGGTATGTCTCTTCCACCGATCTTTCAACCATGCAAACACTAATTTGTTCGTAATCATAAACAATATGCAAACTGTATTTTGTTGTTTGACAGGCAAACTTTAGAGTTCCTTGCATCTGAGGGCCTCGTTTACACAACCACTGAAGATTACTACAAATTCACTGATGCCTGAGATATTTTGACGTGAGTCTTTAGAGCAAGACTTATGTTAGTCTCAATGCTCTGCTTTTGGTTATATACTATCTATAAGTAATGTCAGTCTTTAGATCAATACTTATGTTAGTCTCAATGCTCTGCTTTTGGTTATACTCTCTCAGTAATATCAGTCTTTAGAGCAATACGTATGTTAGCCCTTAGTCTAAATGCTCTGCTTTTGGTTATACTATCTATCAGTAATGTCAGTCTTTGGAGCTATACTTATTTCTTGGCCTTAATGTTATGCGTTTTGATTGTACTATCTGCTTTTGCTGTTCCAAAGAGGCTGCATTTATCGTGCAGTCATTGTGGCAAACCATTGTCACATGTTCCCTGGTCATTGCTCTGGTTAGGGTGAATAAAACTCGATTCTTGAATTTCGAGTTTTCGGTTTTAAATTTAAGAGTTTAATGAACAAGAAAACATCTATTTCTTGATGGGGAAACACGTATTGGACTTTAAAACTTTAAGAGTTAAGTAATTCGAAGGATACATGTTATGTTTCACTTAAGATTACCTTTCTACAATATCTATCTTTAACCAAATATATAAAACGTCCTTCCCTTTCAGTGTTGGGCTTTGACTTTAGTCGAAGCAGGCAGCCTGTGCCATTACATTCTGCACAACCCACGTGAATGAGTGCATCATATTATGAATTATTAGTATACTAATATATATACCAATCCGTAATATCTTAAATTTGGGTAAATTCACAATAATCCCAGTCCAACCAAGCCATGTGCTGCAGAGCAGAATCACACGTCATCATTCAGTTTGTTGGCATTCATCACTTTCACCAGCATGATTATATAATCATTATTATAAGGTTAGAATTCACTATATAATGTAAAATATTTTTAGTTTTGTACAGATTCATGATCGGTAGATCAATAAAAATGGGTAGCTCAGATTATCCTTTAGTGAATATCTCCTCGTTTATAAAATATATGTTACGAGCCGTCCTTTTTGATTAATTAAACAACCTATCAACGAGGATTAATATTTTACTCAGTTCATGCATGCCTAGTTAAAACTGAGCAATGCAAGGCAAAGCGACGGTGGGTGTTAACAACACCTAGGAAAGGCAACGGGTCGGGTTCAGGGATGGTTTTGCTCGCCCAGTCCCTGACCCTGACCTGATCCCCGACGGTTTTTTTATTGGGGCGCCCCGTCGGGGATTTTTTTTTGACCTGTCCCTGAACCTGACCCGAAATATTATATCCGAATCCGAAAATATTTTATATATAATTAATATAAAAAATATAAATATTATATATATAATTAATATAAAAAATATAAAATATTATTATATATATATAATCGGGGCGGGGATACCTTGCCCCGAACTCGACCCGAACAAATTCCCGAAAAATATCCCCGAACCCGACCCGATATCATTCAACCCGACTCGTTCCAAACTTGATCGGGTTTCGGGTTTCCCCGTTGAGTTCGGGTCATATTGCCATCCCTAACAACCCTTAAGCGTAAATATATTTTAGGGTAAATTATAGTTTTAGTTTCTAAGTATTAGTTTTTGTTTATTTTTGTATTTAAACTTTCATTTTTTTAAAATTATACATGAAGTTTAGTTTTTATTTCATTTTAATACCCAATTTAAATTTATCGTTAAGTTTTGAAATGATTAAAAGATTATTTACTAAAATGGATCAAAACTTATAATTTGGATATTAATCGCATTAAGTTTTTAATTGGATATTAAAATGAAGTGAAAACTGAACGTTACATATGATTTTGAAAAATTAAAAGATTAGATACTAAAACATATCAAAATTAATAATTTAGATATTAGATGTGTATTTTACCTTATATTTTATTTTTTTAAATAAAATAAAATATTCAATTAAATTAAACCGTTAATCGAGGCATGATATAATATTGAATCAGAAAGGACAGAAAGCAAACCATGCATGTTGGGTTATCAACTAGTGACGTGCTTCACACTCTATGATTTGGTTCGTGCACTTTAATTTTGATGGAAAGCAGCGAATAGTAATCACCACGTTATCGAATTTGATTATTTACACATATGATGATCTCAATTAAGTAAATTCATACTAAGGACCAAATGAATAAATAAATCCATATAGGTGATAAATAAATTATTGTTATTCTTTAAGGTATTGAGTTCGAGCACTAGAAATATCAGGGGTGTAAATGTTAAATGTAAAAATGATTAAGAGATATAGTTGAACATATCTTATCTTTGTACTTATCATAATGTTTTTAAACGAAAAATTCAAATTAAAATAATTATGACTTAATTTGAAAATTTAGGATTTTTGATTAATTTGGGATTTGATCGAATTTGAAGTCGTCGTCGACCTTTAGATTAGGTAGGTCGAATACATAAAAATGTTGTTTAAAACAATTTTACGAAAAATTATTTTAAATACAAAATCGGTCCAAGTTACCAAAAAATTATTTTTAAAAATTCGGAAGCCGGTTATGCGTGGGGAAGGGTGAGCACCACACAACGCACAAAATTGATGCCTAGTTGCTTATATGTTGTCATAATAGTAGAATATGCAAATTCAAGTCTAAAATTAAAATACGATCCTTTTATCAAACAATGATTAATTATTTCGAATCATAAAATTGTACGGAAAACAAATCAGATTTATTTAAAGTTCACTTTTCGTTCGAATGGCCTCGAATCGTATTTCTCTTATAGGGACGTACTTTTCACGTCCATTCTATAGCGAACATTCTTGAAAATATTCGAGTGAGTGACATTTAACAAATTATTAAATAAATAAGCATTTAACAAAAATTAAAAAAATGTACATAAATATACTATGTAAAACATATAAATATACATGCACGTATACATACACATATAAATATTTAATATGACAACACATACATGGTAATATTTACAACAAAAATATGCACGTTCTAAGTTAAGGGCTAATATACGATAAACAATAATACAGGGATCAAGATGCATGAATACAAAAATACAAGAGCTAATTAGACGATAATTCGATTTTTCAAGCATAAATAGTGATTTGGTTGCATATAAACGAAGGTTCGAGGAACTGAAAACATAAATAGACTGATTTTCAGCAATATTGGAAACAAGAGACAAAAATATAAACATAGCATAATTTAAGGACCATGCACATGAATTAACCATTTCATTTAATGGTTAAAATGAAAATTTACAAAACCTGCGAGGATCAAAACAACTATTTGCCCACATGCAAAAATACGGGGATCGTCCCTTTAAAACGACACCGTTTTACATGGCCTATATAAGGCCCTTTTACTTTTTTATTTCACTCTTTTTCTTTTCCTCTTTCTCTTAGATCCGATGAGCCTCTGGCGAGGTGCTCCGCCATCGACTACAGTCATATTTTGGCGGCCTTTCAAGCCCCGATTACACTTGTGATTCATCTCAAGGCCTTGAGCATGAATATGGGCTTGGTTTTCCCCAAAATGTCCCGAGCTCCACAAATATGTCAAAAACCGTTTGACTTTCAATATCTTCGATCTCCATATCTGGCTATCTGATCGCTTTGATTTCGGAGTATGTTACTCCTCTCTCTCGTGCGCTCTTTCTCACCGTCCCAATCCACAATCGAACCCTCCAAATGCCGACGAGTAACTTTGACCGAATGTAAGCCCATTTTCCTTCTTTTTTCCTTTTCGATCTCCTTTTTTCTGATTTTTTTGTTTGATTCCCCCTCTGCTTGCATGTTGGTTTATATGCATTTTTTGTTTGGTTTTGGTGAAGCTATGATGGCCAGTTGATAGGGGAATGATTTCATTTCATCATTCCCAATTTTACGGGATTGTTTTATTTTTATTGAAGAGGTTTGGATTTGGTTGGATTTTGACTGATTTTCCTCACTATTTGTACGAGATGGTGATGCTGAGTGGTGGAAACGACGACTGGCGGATGATGGGAGTACGTGGCAGGAACAATGGCTGTGATACGACGACAGTAGCTCCTTAGGGTTAGGTCAGATTAGGGCTAGGGTTTAAAAACCCTAGTTGGGTCAGGTCATGTTTTTCATTTGAGCCAGCTTAGTTGGGCTTTGGGTTTACTGACTTGGGTCGGGTCCAACTTGAGTATTGTAAATTGGGCCTCGGTTATGGGGCCTACAAAATGTAAAAAAATTAGATAAATAATAATAATAATTTATAAACCCAAACAAAAATGAGTGTCTACAATACTTATATCGGATTGATAAAAAATACTAAGGACCAAATTTGAATAATATAAACAATGAATTGCATCCGCAAATACAAGTGGTTCGCATTCGAAGAGGGTCTATAAGCAATTATAAAAGAAAGTGATGGTTCATTATTGCTCTGAAAAAAAGAAACCAATGGTTTTAAATGCCGTGATCATATATATATATATATGATAGAGTTAGGCGTGGTGAATAAGTGCGTTTGTCCCTTAAAAATATAAAATTTTCATATATTTTAAATATTTTATGTAATTTTATTAAAATTATATTTTTATCCCTTAAATTTTAAATTCGTCTCTAATATAAAAACCTTCCATATATATATATAAAATTTTCATAAAAAAATATAACATTTTGTCTTTCCTTTCTGTATTATTTTAGTGGATTCACCTGTTGAAAGTCTTGACATTTAAATAATAAGTGGATGGGTAATTAATTTTTAAAATTTTATGGTCTAATAACGAAGATATTCATAATTAACAGTATTAAATATTTAATAATTCTTATAATCTATACGATTTAATATGAAGCTTTTTATTTGAAATGTACAATAAATAACCGAGATATTCGTAATTAAAAGAATAAATAAAATAGTAGAAATGAAAAGATTAGTTGGGTTAGGTTATGAGGTGGCAGCTATGCATTAAACATTAAAGAAAAAAATATGTTAGGTAAAGGTCGCATTGAAATTCATGAAAGAAGTGAGGGAAGACAGGCCACGTAGACTATTCTCTGTTGCCATATCACGCTGCTAAAAAATTAGAGTAAACAATGAATTTAATATTAAAATATTAATTTTTATTTATTTTAGTATTTAAAATTTTAATATTTTTAAAATTAAAATCGTGATATTTAAATTTTTGCTTCATTTTAATATCTTACCATAATTTTTTTAACACGTTTAATATATAAATTTTCAATTTTAATATGTTTTAATGTATAAACTTTCTATTTTTTTTAAATTAATGTTAAATTTTGAACTTTTATATTAAAATGAAAAAAAAAATATTACAAATTTAGTTATTAAAATGAATCAAAATTTTAGATATTAAACTCGTAATTGATCCAAAATTTATTGGCAGAAAATTTTGCATAACAATGATGAGTGATGTCACCATAAGCATCTTAAGCCATGAAGAGGATTGATCGAGTAGTGATGTTAGCGAACAAGATGGTAAAAAAATATTATTTTTTAAAATTTTAAGTTCGAATAATAAATGTTAAAGGTATAAATATTTAATATTAAATAATTAAAAATTATTTTATATTAATGAAAAAATGTAGACACGATTAAGATGACATTCAAATGCCGATTTTGCCCTCTTATCTTCATCTCAGCCGTCAGCTCGCAGCTCTCAACCTCATCAGCGTCGCTGGCCCACCCTCAGCCCTTTTTGAAACCAATATAAGCGAAAAATACTAGTAGCATTTAAAAATGGAGAGGGCTCATTTAATACAGCAAACACGAACTCTATTAGTAGCTTTTTTATTTATTGAAAACTCTATTATTTCTTTATTTTTTTAAGGGGGAAACGAGAGAAGGAATCGGAATAAGAAAGGCTTTCAACTCTCAACCCCAAGGTAAGTCAAGGATCCTTTAGTTGTGGGGTGGGGTTGAATTTCAAGCTTCCTTTTTTGGTATTTGTTATTCCCATCATCATATTCCTCCCTTTCTTTGCCTGCTCATTTTTTTTCTTCATGAAGTTTTTATCTTTTTCGTTACAGGCTTCAGAAAGTTTGGATTTTGATGGTAATGTAGGTGTTGTGTTGACGGCTCCCCTTTTATTCAGCTTTCGTTCCAATGGATTCCTCTTTCGAGGGTAATCTTTTACATTTGTATTTTTGTTTTGTTTTGGATTTTCTGTATGATGTAATCAGGGTATTGCATATTTTTCTCTGCTTTCGGTTTTTAGTATATTGAAGGTCTTTGAAAGTTAGATCTTTAACGGGATTCACAACCAGTAATCATCTAACATGTTGTTTCCTAGATGGACAATTAATAGCTATATGAACTCTTTGTTTACTTAATTTCAACCATTTAGGATTTCTGGGTTGTCGTGGTACCTTCTACTGCTTACACTTTTTCACTTGCGATTTTTTGGCTCCCTTTGCTATAGGAGTTACTCTTGATCCATCAAAATGTAGTGAATTGAGTATGGATGAAAAGAGAGAGCTAGTCTATGAATTATCAAAGAGGACAAGCAGGGCCCCTGAAATGCTACAATCATGGAGCCGTCAGGAGATTTTGCAGATCTTATGCGCTGAGATGGGGAAGGAAAGGAAATACACTGGCTTGACAAAGCTGAAAATTATAGAAAACCTTTTGAAAATTGTAGCTGAAAAGAATTCGGGAGATCAGGAGGGTGTGACGGAGCCTGAATTGCAATCTTCCCCAACAAATGGCCAGAAAACATCCAAAAGGCAAAGGAAGGCTGATCATCCGTGTCGACTGCCTGTTCCGGTGAATGATCTTCCGATCAATAATGGTGGAAATGACACGACCAATGCTGTTTATTGTAAAAACTCAGCTTGCAGGGCTAGCTTGAGACAAGAAGATACATTTGCAAGAGGTGTTCCTGCTGCATCTGTTATAAGTTTGATGACAACAAGGATCCTAGCCTGTGGTTAATTTGCAGCTCAGAGCCTCCTTTCCAGAACAATTCCTGTGGCATGTCATGTCATCTTGAGTGTGCTTTAAAACATGAGAATTCTGGTTTTCTGAAAGATAAACGGCATGCAGGACTTGATGGTAGCTTTTATGTGTAGCATGCGGGAAAGTAAATGATTTGCTTGGGTAAATTCTCCTAGATGCTATATATATATACATGCACGTAAACATTCATTTTGTTCTGTTTGTTTTTTTTCTCTGGTATACTATTCAGTCAGTTTGAGCTTTTGTTTTCTATTTTGCTGTGGTGCTTTGCAGATCTTTGGGTGATAGAAATTATGGATATTTTTCAACAACTGTAAACGCTAGAACTTGATATTTACTATTAATATGTTTAAAGATTCTAAATTATTGCGTGATGTTTCCATTTCATACCTCATGTTGTAAGAACAAGGAGACGAATGATTAGCTACTAACTTTTGCTGGTATTAGACAATCAGACTTTCTTTGATTGTATTCTGCAGTTTGTTTAATCATGTAAGACAGTTTTATGCTTTTTTTATTTTATTTTTTATTTCATGCGCTTTGTTTTTGCCTCTGCCTTATGGATAGTTTATGTTCTCCATAAATCATGTTCCATTTTTTTTTCTAATGTTATTTGTTGACTGTAATTTGGAATGTTTTTTTCCCTTTACGACACTATCTAAGGAAGTAGACTTGTACATATAAATAAATTAAACCACACGTATTGATTACGTTAAATGAAACTTTTGTTATTCATTTAATCTTGAAATGTCAATATATAGTTCGATCAGACTGGTTCCATAAACTTCCCATATTTATATAGGTGCTGGAGAAAACAACTTATGGCTGCAAAAGATAAATTTGATTCGACTCGTTGCTCGTTAAACTCGTTAAAATTTTGTTCGACTCGTGCTCGTGTCGCTCGTTAAACTCATTAAATTAGTTGTTCACCTCGTTGCTCGCTAAGCTCACCAAAAAATTTATTTTTTTAACTATAAGTAAAATATAATAATACTATATAGAACTTAATATAAACATATATTAATAAATTTAACTAAAAAATTATCAAGCATGTATGAAACAAATTCAAAGTCTAAATATTAAAATAAAAATTACTAAATATATTAAAATAATAATTAAGGTTTGATATCGATGTATAGCAAAATAATAATTATTAATAAATAATTTCATGTTTTTAATTATTTATTAGAAAACTAATAGATTATTAATTTGTCATATTTTTATTATTAATTAGTAAATTAGTAATGTGTTGAATAAAATAATTTTTTAAAATAATTATTAAAAGTTTAAAAAATTAATGAATTACTCACAAACTTATCAAATAAAATTAGGTTTTGCTCAACTCAACTCGTTAAAATTTTGAGTTGAGTTCGAACCGAATCAATCCTTAAACTTTTTAAATTTTAATCAGGTCGAATTTAAACTGCTCACCACCTCTTACCTCCGGTTATTTGACAGGCATAACCATAACCTAACCTTCTTAAAAGCAGCGGCTGATCGTACGACGCGGAAGCCGAAATCACAGCTCAATCGCGGTACCCGAGAGCACTACAACAATGTTTTTCCAGAAATTTTCATCGGAAAAGAGGTAAATTTGCTGATTTTGGAGCTACCCATTTAGAGTAATGTTGAGAAGATCGAAAAAACTTGCATTTAATGCCAGAAAAAAAACCTACAATCTGTTTCTAAAACCCCGTGTTCAGTTTTTCATCTGGGCATGATTCCCAGAGCAATCAATCAGACCCTGAAAATGAATGGCAGAAATTACTCAAACTATTTTAGCTCGATGAACTCCGAAAATCATTCAATAAGATTACTCCGTATCAGCTCTCAAAATTACTTGAATTGCCACTTGATGTTCCCACATCTTTGAAGTTGTTTCAATTGGCGGGTTCTCAGAAAGGCTATTGTCATACTTTTGACGTGTATTATGTTCTTATTGAAAACTTGGGGCGGCTAAGGAATTTAAACCTATAGATAGGTTGTTGATGCAAATGAAAGAAGAAGGGATCCTTTTTAGAGAATCCCTCTTCATTTTGATAATGAAATGTTATGGAAGAGCCTGTTTGCCAGGCCAAGCTTCTAGATTATTATTGGATATGAAGAGTGTTTACTTTGTGAAACAACATATAGGTCTTACAGTACTGTCTTGAGTATTCTGGTAGCTGGGAATTGTTATAAAGTTACTCCTAATGTTTTTCATGACATGTTAAATAAGGGTGTATCTCCTGATGCTCTTACATATGGTTTTGTAATCAAAGCCCTTCGTATGGATAATAAAGTAGATTCTGCATGCTTATTGCTTAGGGATATGACGAGATATGGATGTGTGCCTAACTGAGTCATTACAATACTTTGATACGTGCGTTGTCGAAAGGCAACAGAGTTATTGAAGCAGTGAAACTTTTGGAGGAAATGTTTCTGATGGGTTGTGCTCTGATGTTCAGACTTTTAATGATGTTTATATGGCCTTTGCAAGCTCGATCATATCCATGAGGCAGCGAAAGTGGTTGATAAGATGCTTCTCTGAGGCTACACCCCTGATGCATTTACTTATGGGAGTGGATCTTCGGTACAATTGGAGATTATGGCGTTACTCGTGCTATTAATTTGTTCATGATCTCTAAGCGGTATAAGGTGTTTGATCTCATTATCGAAAGCAATTGCGAGGTAGTTGTGAAATGGATGCAGGTCCCCGCCCTCTCTCCGACTGTTTGGGCGTCCATCCTCCTTCGTGCTGCCTCGGTGGTTACCGAGAGAAAAGTTCCGGTGAGTTATGTTCCTAGAAGGTGTAATACGGCTGCTGATTACCTAGCGAAGCGTGCGCTGGATTCAGATTTTTTTCAGGAGGAGGTTTCTGTTGGCTTTGATGCTGGGACTTTGTCTTGGGTCCAAGGGAGTTGCTGTCTGTTTATCTTTGTTTTGCTGTTTGTAGATGGGTTTAGTGTCTGAGTGGTCTTGTTTTTGTCTGGGAAGGGTTTTTGGGTCAGCTTCTGGGGTGGCTTATCTACGGCTGTCTGCCATGTTGGTGTTCTTTAGTTTCATTGCTTTGGGTGCACTCTTTTTCCTCCTTTTAGGATTAGAGAGGTTTTTAATGAGGTCCTTGTGGGTGTCATGTACAATATTCAAATAATTTGAGTACTAGATTGAACATTACAAAAAACTTTGACATTACCTGTTTTGAGATGAACTGTTAATCTCATCCTCGGTAATCTTGGAATCATTGGATCTCACAACGAATGCAACTGGAATCTCTCCCGCTGCTTCATCTTTCATACTAAAATACATATGTGATAGAAACCGATGTGATCGTAACACCCAAATTACTGTTCAACGTGATGTGCTAAAGGAGACTTACGGCACAACAGCAGCATCAGAAATGTTGGGATTGGAAATCAACATTGCTTCGAGTTCAGCAGGTGCCACTTGAAAGCCTTTGTACTTTATTAATTCCTTCAATTGATCGACAATGAAAACTTCATTATCATCATCAATGTAGTCGATGTCACCCTCGTGCAACCATCCATTTGTGTTTTCTTTGTCGCTTCGGGACGTTTCGGGATCATAAGATAACTTGAACAAAATCAATGTTTTTCAATTTATTAAGTGTTCGATAAATAATATATGATTGCATAAAATAAAAGATTAATACAATATGATGATACGACGAAAACAAATGATTTTTGTAAAAAGATTATAAATAAATTAAGAAAAAAAACAATAAACTAAAAAGAATGAAGTTAAATTCCATATGCATGTTTGGCATCTCATTGAATTCATGCCCCAATCAAAAAGCCATTATTGCCTTAGGCGCAAGTCGTAATCAAGGGCTGGGAAAGATGAATAAGAGACTTTGCAATATATGTTCAAAATCCTTGCATTATGGATACTGCATGCTGAGGTTCAACCAAAGATTCAAATAACAGTCGCGTCGCGTTTGTTGTGATTGCAAACATAGCAAATATTATTGTGGGGACTGCGGGTATTGCGGTCATATAATAACGGTCGCGAAATCCCTGGTTCCAACCCATAAATGGCTACCATTTTCTGTTGCTTTCTTTCGGTGGAACTAAGATCTCTGCTTTCATTAATTGATATTTAACTTTGTTAAAGAAGAAGAAATGCCGACTTATATGGTGAGACTTGTAATTTAATACGAATTCATTGGTCTGTATCTCATAATTAAGTGTGAACTTTGATCCTGTGATTCATTAATTTTGATTAGTTGTAATTATAAGCATTAATTTTTATACCTTTATTCAATTGTATATGTGAAAATTAAAATTATTGTGATTTAACATGTAATTAACTATTTTACATGCAATTTCTTATCTCATTGTGATATGATCGTGAATATTAATTATATGCAATATTTATGAATATGTTGTACATATATAAATCTGTAAACATTAAATTATTATATACTGCATCTAAAAAAAGTATGAGTTTGCATTTATGCTATGTTTTTTTGAATCATTAACACAAAAACATATCATGTAAAAGTAATTACTTAAATTTAAAATTTGTAGACAGAACATATTATAGATTAACTGAATTGAGATAATTTGATTAAATTGCTTTCTTCTTAAAAAATGTGCAAGTTGAAATTGCATGTTTTATGTTTATAAAAACAATGAGATTTTAAATTACGAGTTAAGAATAGAGGTGTTTAAACGCTTAATTCGGCTACCGACTGAACCGAATTTTCATTGACAATATTAACAGTTAATCGAACTGAATTTTTTTTAAATATTAACCGAACCGAATAAAGTTCGGTTATTTCGGTTGGTTAACATAATTAACCAAATTTTTTATAATTTTTAAATTAGATTAATTTGAATATAATATGTGTATTTTTTATTTGATTTAGAATTTAATTAGGTATTGATAATTTAATGAGTCTAGCATGATTAAAAAATAATTGGGTATTAATTCTTAATAGGGTTAACCTTAAAATATGTATTTAATATATATAATATTTAATAATTTCGGTTAATTTGGTTAATTAACATATTTCGAACCGAATTAACTATTAACCGAATATTTTAAAAAATATTAACCGTTCTCCGATCGAACTAATTCGGCCCGATTAATTCGGTTAAAACCGAAAAGTGAACCCTGGTTAAGAATTATACTTAATTTAAAGTTGGGTCATTCCAACTTATTTATTATGTCAGGCTCAAATCAATTTTAATTTTAAATTAAATATATTCTAGTTATTGTCTGTTCAACTGAAACCTATTAAATCAAAATTTTGAATTTATGTCAAATTTAACCGGTGTGACCTCAATGTATTACGAGTTGAATATGGTTGGCTTACTTTGCAAGCGCAAGACGTTCATGCAAGTGTTTGACTAAGGGCATGGGTTCTTGCTTTAGGTGTAAAATCCAGTCAAAATTTTAGAAGGATAAACTACGCATTTAGTGCTTAAACTATCAATTTTTATCCAATTTAGTATCTAAACTTTTATTTTTTTTAAATATACATAATGTTTAGTTTTTATTTCATTTTAGTACATATCCGTTAAAAAACTTAATTCGTTTAGTACCTAAACTATTAGTTTGATTTAATACCTAAACCTTCAGTTTTTCTCAAAATTTAAAAGGGATATTAAAATGAAACAAAACTGAATTTTAGGTATGATTTTAAAAATAAAATAAATTATTAGGGACTAAAAAAGAATCAAAACTGATAATTTAGATATTGAATGCGTGATTTACCCATTTTAGAATTGTGTCAAAGCCTTAACACATTAAAAAATTTATTTGTTCATAAGTATGAAAATGTATACATCAAAGAAAAATATTTTAAGCATGGAGTCGTTAGTCATAAATAATATAGTTTGATTCAACTCCCTCGGCTATTTAAAATTGGACAAAATTACTGTTTTGGGGTCCAGTTGATTTGCCCATGCCCAAAGACACAGCCATGATGAATAATAGAGTTGATTCTCAGATTGTGGTTTTCAACTGGCACGTCCAATCCATTTATTGGATCGGTTTGTCAAACATAGACCCTTTTTATTAGTCAAATTTCTTACGCTCCGTGTTAATACTAAAAAAAGTTGACTCTTACTATTTGAGTACAATGGGCGAGTAATTTCAAAATACATAATACGTTCTCACTTTCGTTTATATTTAATTAAAATATGTTTATTTTTTATTTATTTATATAAAATATTATCATCACAGGTCAACTATAATTAACATTTAACGGAATAAATCACGTGATATTTTGAAGTAATCACACATTTGATCCATATTATTTATATATTCTTCAACTTTAGTCATATTTTTAATAAATTAAAATAAATTTAATCTTTCAATCGAATGATGTCACTGGTGTGTGTCGTGTCACCATTCAGTTAGAGGGCTAACTTTATTTGAATTTAATATATTTATTTTCTACTAATGTGTTTTGCTTGTTAAATTAAAATAAAATAAAGTTAGTTTTCCAACCGAATGGTGACACGTGGTACCAATGATAATGATATCATTCAATTTGATGATTAAATTTATTTTAATTTATTAAAAGTATGACTACATTGAGAAAATATTTATATATTATGGAAAAATGTGTGATTATACCAAAATATTTAATGGTAGTTAACTCGTAGTGACCACATCTTCGTTAAATAAGAACGAAGTGACCATATCTTATGTATTTTGAAATCAGTAACAAAAAATAGACAAAACACAAAGATAAATGATTATTTGTGTAGTTAACGCTATAAATTTTAAAAAGCGAGATTGTTGAAGAGTAAAATTATACTTATGAAAACTTATCGTATGATGTGATTATTGGAATAAAAAATCTCTTGAAATCTGCAAAAAAAAAAAAACATTTGAAGAGTCTAACATGAACAATTGTTATCAATGTTTAGATTAAAGCACAACGTATAAGGGTGCATGAGGGTTTATTGTCAAAAGATATATAATGTCTTGGACATATACTATATTGGAATCACTCAGACCAGTAAAAAATTATCGTAAATCAAATTCTCGTATATTTTAGATATTTTCTTTGTATTTTCTATTGATTATATGTTTTTGTCTCCCTACAATTTTCTCTTTTAAGTTTTATAGGTTTACTTCTAACATAAAATCTTAACCATCCTTAACAGAGTGTGTGCACATTTTATAATGATAAAATATAGTATGTTTAATCGGGATTAAGTGTTTAGTGTTCTTTTGTTTTATTGATTAAGCTATGTTATTTCAAAATAGTATATGTTTTAATACTTTCAATCATTTGATGGTGAACGCTTAATCGTTTGTTATAGTTATTGGTGGTCGAACCCATAACCTATAGAAACAATAATGATCCATTAATCAGTGAACTAAGCCATATTAAGAAACGGTCAAATGGTATAAAACTATAGTAAGACTTAGAGAAAGTCATATGTGCCTTTTTATATTTAAAAAACATCTTCGACCTTTTTTAGTTAAATAAAAAGTCATCTGCTCACCGTGAAAAAAGAATAAAATAAAACGAAGAAATTTGGATTGTAGTGACGTTTGGTCAAGTTGTAGAATTTGACTTAAATTATTTTAAAATGAATTTGCATTAAATGAATTCATGATTAAATTAAGCCGTCGTGTTTTAGTATTTTATTCATAAAAACACAAACGAAAAATTCTGCTGACTTGTGAAAAAACGTATATGTTTATTATATTTTGTTTTTTTATTATATTTACTACTACTTCCATTTTAATAAAATAAAGAATTAAAATATTTTATTTTAAAGATTAATTGTTTTTAATTTTACTGATGGCGTTATTATTATAATATTTAACTATTTCGAGTCTAAATTATTTAAGCGTGCGTGTATATATATTACATGGCAGAACAAGCATGCAGTGTATTAATTTAATTAGTTTTAAGTGATTTATAAATAATTGAGTTAATTGCATCATATTTTCAAACTATAACTCTTATTTTAAATTGCTTCTTATACTCTTGAACATTCTAATTTTATCTCTAAATCATGACCCTATTTCCAGATTGGTCCCCAAAGTTTGAATATGTTTATTTTCACAAGTCAGCAGAATTTTTCGATGTTATGTGCTTGTCAGTCCGATTTCCATTTTATGAAATTATCTCATTTATTGTCAATAATGATACTTCTAAATACATTGATTATGTAAAACTGATTAAAAAAATAGCCACGCAAATTAATTTAAAAAACTAGATAAATAAACTTATAATATATATATATATATAACACGTTCCCTGTATACGATCCGCATAACACATGGGAAACTCCGGCTGAGAGGAGTCCATCAAACAAGAAGGTGATATCAAGAACACCCAATCGAATATACAAAAATAAATAATAAAAGAAATCCAAGCAGCCAAATGTATTAGTAAGGTTGTAAATGAGTAGAGTCGAGTTCGACTATTACTAAACTCAATTCGGTTTAAAAAATTTAAAATAGAGTTCGTCTCGATTTAAAAATTCCACGAGTTTAAATTTTTTTAAGTTCGATTCGAACTCAAAATCATAAATTGAAGCTCGTGAAATCATAGAAAAGTTCGTAATAAAAAAATATTAAACTCAACTCAATTGAAGTCTCAAACTCGAACCTGAATCTTATATACATGAAAAATTTTATACTGTATTTTTAAAATCAACACATAAATATTAATATTATTAATAATTTTTTTAAAAAAATAAAATCTTAATATATTATATTTTCGATTTATTTGCGAGTTTTTCGAATCGAATATCAAGTAACTCGTTTCAGCTCATTAAGAGATCGAATCGAGTTCAATCGAATCAAATATTTATTAACTTTGACTAAATCAATATCAAATAACTTATGATCTATATCTCATTTATAACCCTACCTGTAGTGCTGACCATTCCACAAACTTTACTCTTATTGTGTATTAAATTCTGGAATTTTCTATTCCAAAAAATAATGGAATGGGATCCGAGTGATTGGATTTTATGAATCCTTGGAAAAGGTATCAATGTCCAATGAAGGCTTAAAAGCCGAATAATGGTGGAGTATTCTTTTTTAAATTAATCTGTTGAGTAAAAAAATCAAGGGTAATATACCAATAATCACTAAACTTTATTTATTTCTTATTTCACTCATTATACTTTAAATCCATTCAATTTTCTCACTAAACTTAACATAATTAGCATTTTGGTCACTCAACCGTTAAATATTTAACGGCATTAAAACGATGTTGTTTTAGAAAAGTAATTTTTTCACTAAAACAACATAGTTTGCATCTATATAATAGTTCATTATAATGTTGTTTAGTGAGAAAATGGATAAGTGACCAAAATGCTAATTATGTTAAGTTTAATTAAAAATTGAATGAATTTAAAGTAAAGTGAGTGAAATAGAAGATATAGTAAAGTTCAGTGATGATTGTTATAATTTACTCAAAAATCAATTCAAAATTTAACCATGGTTAACATAGGGGGTTAGGTGGGTTTGACTAGTCTGGTTTGGTAGGCGGTGTTGCATTGGCGCTAGCTGCCGTCACTCCCTCCATGTTTCTGAGCCTTCCCCTCCCCCTTTAAAGTTCAACCAATTCTCTTTCACATCGCAACCGAACTCCGTATTTTCATTTCAAGAAAAAAAACCGAGAGGAGTCGTCTGTTTCACACTCCGATTCTTGTGCATTTTTTGCACTTGCTCTGTTCTCAAAACAAATGGATTCATCATCGTCTTCTGCTGCTGATTCCTTGAAAGTTTCGCCTATGGATCTCATGTCGGCCATAATCAAACGCAATATGGACCCTTCCAACGCTTCCTCCAACTCTTCTGCTGAGGTAGCCGCCATCCTTTTCGAGAACAGAGACTTCGTTATGATCTTAACCACCTCAATCGCTGTGCTCATCGGCTGCGTCGTCATTCTTGTCTGGCGTAGATCCGCTTCTCAAAACCTAGGCAACTCAACCTCCTAAGCCTTTGATCCTTAAGAACCGACCTGGAAGTCGATGACGGAAGAAGAAGGTCACCATCTTCTTCGGTACTCAAAGGGCACCGCCGAAGGCTTCGCCAAGGTTACACGTTATATACGCGCTCATATATATTATTCCTTTTAAATTTCTTACTTGTTTTTCTTGATCATCATTTGCTTAATATATATATTTTTCAATACTCAGGCTCTAATCGAGGAGGCAAAAGCACGGTATGAAAAGGCGACTTTTAAAATTGTCGATTTGGTAAGTTTGAGTTCGACTTTTCTGTAACGTTTTCTAAATTGAATTGGTGATTTTAGTCGTTGAATTTTTCGTTACTACAAATAGGATGATATGCGGCGGATGATGATGAATACGGGAGAAGATGAAGAAAGAGAGTTTGGCTTTCTTCTTCTTAGCCACGTGAGTAATTTCGAATCTTTCTCTCTCTCTCACACACACACACGTATATATATTGCTAATTATATTAATATCTTTTGTATTTGTATATTGATTGGGAATTTTGTTTTGCTGATTTGGTTAATTTTTTTATCTTGTAGTTATGGAGATGGTGAGCCAACAGATAATGCAGCTAGGTTCTATAAATGGTTCACTGAGGTAAATTTTTAATGTAATTAGTCAAACACCATAATTAGTTTGTTTGATTATAGCATATTGTGATAATTTGCCTTTATATATAGATTTTTTAATTAGATATATTATTGAAATGTGTGGTTTGGTATTTAGGGAAAAGAGAGGGGAGAATGGCTTCAGAACTTGAAGTATGGAGTGTTCGGCCTTGGTAACAAACAGTATGAACTTTTAACAAGGTTGCAAAGGTGGTTGATGAGATCCTTATTGATCAGGGTATAGTTGTTACCTTCCTTTATCTTCCCTGCTTAAATAAATGAGTTCGATTTTTAATTGTATTACTTTTTGTCTTAATGGCTTCTTGGATGAAAAATGTGTTAATGTTTGCTTATTATTTTGTTTTCCCGTGAACTATGATAATGCTTGTGGGAGTGTGCATTTGCTTGCTCTAATGGATTTTGGAGTTAAATTATCATAAATATTATTTAATTCAATGAATTGCAATAATGTGCATGTATTTAGTTAGTGACTTTAATGACCCATGAGGGGAATGCTTTGTTCGAAGGAGATGAAAGCAGACCTTAAAATGCTTCTTTTCGTTCAAACAGTGGAACAAGTCTAGCCTCAGTAACTTTGTAGTGCTGAATGCCATATACATTGCGATGCAGGATAATAGTCTGCACTCTTCGTCTTTTGATTATAGTCTGTTGACGTAGTGAATGCTTGGATTCATGTAGGAAAAGATTGTTTACCGTTTGCTTCATATTCATCTTCATTTTGTTTTCACCAAATCAGGCCCCTATTTGCTAACATTACTCGTATGATATTGCAGGAGCAAAGCGCATAGTTCCTTTGGGTCTCGGAGACGATGACCAATGCATGGAAGATGACTTACAGCATGGTATTAAGAACTTCAGCACTGTTTTTAATCAGAAGGTTGATCAGTTTTTCCCCTGATATCATTTATTTAAACTATGTTGCTTTCTAGGCGTGAATTAGTATGGCCAGAGTTAGATCAGTTTCTACGCGATGAAGATGATGTGACAACTGGTTCTACCCCATACATCTGCTGTTTCGGAATACCGTGTTGTATTTTACGATCCTGCATGCACCCCTTGAAGAAAGAGTGGAGTAATGCAAATGGTCTGCTATTTATGCTCAACATCCATGCAGGTACGTTAGAATGGTTTTTTCCAGATGTCCAGGTAGCCATTTGTTTGATATGATGCTTGATAATTCTGACCTTTTCCACCCTAACTTGAAGGTCTGATGTGGCTGAGGAAGGAGCTTCATACTCCTGCATCTGATCGTTCTGCACCCACCTTGAATTTGACATTGCTGGCACTGGACTTTCGTAAGTTGCTTTCTTTAGTCTTCGGTTACTGGATTGGAATTTTTGGTGTTGATATAATTTCACCTCCCCCTGTTATCCTCATGTTCTAAATTCTAATACTAGATGAGTGGTTAGATACTTTAAGTTTTCTTTTTTAACATTATAGTGAACTTGCTTCTCATAATTGTCTTCCTTTGCAGATATGGAACAGGGGATCACGTTGGTGTTTACTGTGAGAACCTTGATGAAGTTGTAAATGAAGCATTGAGTTATGGTTTATCACCAGACACTTTCTCTATTCATACGATAAAGAGGATGGTACGCCAATTGGTGGAAGTTCTTTGCCGCCTCCTTCCCACCTTGTACTCTGAGAACAGCGCTGGCACGAATGCTGATCTTTGAGCTCGCCAAAAAAGGTTAGACTAACTATTTTATTGATAACATATAATAGCGGTCTCTCGTGAATAACGCTAATTCTTTAATGAATTCCACTTCCAGTCTGCCTTGCTTGCTTTGGCTGCTCATGCCTCTGATCCAACTGAGGCCGATCGACTAGGACATCTTGCATCGCCTTCTGGAAAGGTTAGAGGATGAATTTATCACTATTGTTACCCTATTTTACTGCTTATGTGCATACTGATACACCTCTGGCCTCTTATTATACAGGATGATATGCACAATGGATTGTTGCAAATCAGAGAAGCCTCCTTGAGGTCATGGCTGAATTTCCTTCAGCTAGGCCTCCTCTTGGTGTTTTCTTTGCAGCGGTTGCTCCAAGGTTGCAGCCTAGATATTACTCAATCTCATCCTCACCAAGGTAATAGTTTTTCTTCTTTCTTGTCTTTGCTTTGCAAGAGGAAAATTCTATTGTGTTATTTGGCTAGATTTTGGGGTGACGAATCTCATCTCCAGATCAGTTGCGTGTTACAGTTTACCTCTTGAAATTAAAAGCATTGTTTTCGTAGCACTTCCTACGTACTTACCTTCCAAAATCATGTTTCAGGATGGCACCTTCTAGGATTCACGTAACTTGTGCATTGGTTTATGAGAAAACGCCAACAGGTCGTATTCACAAAGGAGTTTGTTCAACTTGGATGAAGGTACTAAAAATGTTTTCTGATACTAATTTATGCAGTCAGGAGGGCTCAACGTTTTAAGTTATTTTCAGGAGATAAATGATATGTTTCCTGATTGATACCCATTTGCATCCGTTATTTTCTCCTGTCTAATAATGCAGAATTTCTTTCCATTAAATACAGAATGCTGTGCCATTGGAGAAAATCCAGGACTGCAGCCGGGCACCCATTTTTGTCAGGCAATCGAACTTTAAACTTCCTTCAGATACTAAAGTGCCCGTTATTATGATTGGCCCCGGTACCGGATTGGCTCCTTTCAGGGGATTCCTTCAGGTAGGTTTTGTCTTCTTTTCAAGGTTCATCGTGTTTGAGCAAATTTTATAAACTAATTATCTTCTTTCTTTTCTTTTTCAGGAAAGACTTGCCCTGAAAGAAGCTGACTCAGAACTGGGTCCATCCGTATGTTCTTTGGTTGCAGAAACCGGCAAACGGTAAGTCACACACTTTCCAGTCCTATGATTAGTGCTAAATCTCCGGTGGGTTTAGGAATACATTTTGTGTTTAAACTAGGAAGTTTTCGACATTTGCTTTCAGGATTACATTTATGAAGATAGCTCAACAACTTTGTGAACATGGTGCACTTTCTGAGCTGTGGTTGCCTCTCACGCGAGGGACCTGCCAAGGAATACGTGCAACATAAAATGATGGAGAAGGTACTGTACATATTTCACCTACCACAAATTGTGGGTTAGAAGCTCTGTCGACATTGATTCTTTTGGCTAGTTGTGTACGGTTCAGTTCTTACCATTATTTCCATTTGAAGCTCTGAAACACGTGTCCCCCCCATCCTCTTCTTTGCAGGCCGCAGACATATGGGACATGATTTCTCAGGGAGGCTACCTTTATGTGTGTGTGATGCTAAGGGCATGGCCAGATGTCCATCGAACTCTACACACTATTTTGCAAGAGCATGGTTGTAGTACATTCATCTGTGATTACACATACACATACATGTAAATATGTAGTAATTGCTAATATGTGATTGCCAGCTGCCCTTTTGCTATTTTATACTGCAAGCTAGGAAGTTTGCTTTCTTTAGTAGAAAAATGTCACATTCATGGGGTGGCTGGTTCCCGGGATGGGCAATGAGGAGGGATGGAAGCAGTCACTCCTTGAAATTTTAAATTATCAATATTATTAACATTTTTTTTGTTACTCCTGAATATAAATTTTGTCTGTCCCCGACCGTTTCCTCCTTAAAACTATTAAATTAAAGATTAGAAGTGTTAGGACTCCGAATTTGTTGTTTTTTCCGAAGTGGGTGGACCAACTTTTACGTATTTCATTGCAGGGATCACTGGACAGCTCAAAGGCTGAGAGCATGGTGAAAAACCTGCAAATGAGCGGCAGGTATCTACGCGATGTATGGTGATTACTAGGAAAATACCAAAAATGAAACATTATAAAATACGCGATGTCCGGTCATATTGTTTGGAGGAAGAAAGTGGCAGAAGGGTGCATGTAGTAGCATTGCCGTATCTGGGGTTGAAAGGATGGGAATTCAATTTATTGCCTAGAAGTGTTGTGATTCTTTTTTTTTCAGTGTTGAATAATTTTGTACGATGTAATATATTATTTTAAAGACACACAAGTCTAATGTAATCGGGAGTATGGTGCTGGTGTTGGAGCGTCGTTGTAAGGGAGATCCGGCAGGTCGGTTCAATGACCAAGCAAATGATTCGATACTTCTAAATTTATAATATTAATTTAATCAATAATTGTTTCTTGTTTCCATATGTAATGAGGTAAGGAAGGTAAGATAATAGGTTGTCCTCAACATTAGATTGAGATCAGTTTTCGTAAGAGACCTATCTCAAGGTTAAAAACCTTGTACTCTACCAACTGAGCTGGATAGTCATTTCATTAATTTAATCAATGGTTTAATATTAACTACGACGTTATGCGTGTCCAATTCTTTATCTTGTAAAATTAAAAAAGCTCTGGTTGATAGGATATTTTGTTTATGATTTTGAATCATGAGATTTATAAAATATATGTTTTGATTGATTAAAAAACTCATAAATCTTTATATGAAAAGCGAAAGTTATATTCAAATGTAAACAATTAACATCGGCGAAATATCATATTTAGATCGACAAGGTCAAGGAGTGTAATCAAAATAAGTGGTACTTACAGATGTAATTAACATCGGCGAAATATTATTTTTATTGACAAGGTCAAGGAGTGTATACCACTTTAAAATATTTAGTAAATTGAACTGTAATTTCTTATATTTTTACTCACTTTAATCATTTTAATTTTCTCATTGAATTTAACACACTGAATTTTTTTGTTACTCGGTCGTTAAATAATTAAAGGTAAATGTTTTGATGAAAATTTTGTTTTTCTAAAAAAGTCATCTTAAAGTCGTTTAACGGTAGAGTGACCAAAATAAGAGAAGGGTAAATTCAATGACAAAATTAATATCTATATTCAGTGAAGAAATTGAAATTTTTTAAAATTTAAAGAGTAAGAAAATAAAGTTAAACAATAAATTTATAATTTACCTTTAAAATATAACAGTACCCTAAATAAAAGTCCATAAATTGATAAAATAAAATAAAATAAGAGAGTTGACAGCAAAAGATTAATAAAAAACAAATAATAAGAAATAACTACGAGTTCTTGACCTGAAGAAGCGTGAAGTTGTCGTGAAGAACGAGCAGTGAAACACATTCAATTGGTAGGTCACCTCTTCACCTATTAGCCTCACGTTTACTGTCACTGTCACCACCCATCACTCTTGGTAGGTAAAGTTATGCTCGTCATTCTTTCGAATTAACAATAATCCAATTCAATTACCAAGCATAATTAAATAAATGATTTTCTCCATGTCATGTTATTTTTTTACCAAACAATTAGATGTATAAATAATTTCAAAATTATTTACTCAGTCTTATATTTAAATTTTATTTTTTAAAATAAACATAAATAAATAAATATTTGATACATTTTAATTTTATTTTTGAAAGATGGTTCAACATATTATTACTTTCTTTTTATTTTACCCATCTATCCATCTAGTTTTATATATATATATAAATATATAGGGTTATGATTCATTTAAACTTTATACAATTATTTTAATTTACATCTTTTTAGGACTATTCGATTGGGGAAAATCAAAGGCTAAAATGTTTTTCTTTTAAAAGAATATCTTCTCATTTCTAATATTAATTTTAATATTTAGTTTCTCTCATCTAATGGTACTAAAAAGTAAAAAACTAAACGATTTTACACTGTGTAATTAGATCTGCCTCATGTG
Organism: Hibiscus syriacus; assembly: GCF_006381635.1. NCBI lineage: Eukaryota > Viridiplantae > Streptophyta > Magnoliopsida > Malvales > Malvaceae > Hibiscus > Hibiscus syriacus. The sequence goes on along the minus strand of NW_024062781.1, from coordinate 75,762 downwards.
TATATATATAATCCCTCGTCCCGTCACGTCACGGCCACGAGTCTTAAATCTAAAACTATAGTGCAAGGCATGCACCTCCATTGAATTTTGCATTGGAATTCCACAACTTCAGACATTGATGGAGATTGAAAGAAAACACTTCTTTAAAATCTACACTAAAACAAGTTACACCGATGTCTCTTCTCGACATCAGTAATGTATACGCGCATCAAAATGCAGCCAACGGCGTTTAATGTTTAAAAAGAAAAAAGACATCGATAGAGATTGACGGACATCGTGGCATGCTGGTCAAAAATGAAAAAGAGAAGGAACGAGTAACTCATAAATCCACAGCAATAGCTAGAATGTTACAACATGAAAGAACCAGAGACATTATGAAGTCTGCTCAAATATGCGTATATGCCTGAGTTACATAAAAGCAATATCCATAGTTTACAAATCTACACTTGAAGAGAAAACAAACATCATTGGAAAATCAATCTAGAACCACTCATGATAAAAAAAACAAAAAAAAGGATAAATTACGGTAAGAGAACAACAGCAAGAGATTCACTGTCATACCAAAAAGTTCCAAGCTTCAAAGGGAAGTCGATAATTATTAAAAGATCGACTCTGTTCGTTTCTAAATTACGGTACAAGAGCCACCTATAAGAATACTGGGTTAAGTTCAGTACCTTTGACTACATTGCAAAGAAATAAGTTAATGTATCTTGAGGAGATAGGTTTACCCGTTGGTTGATCTACACCACATAGCAGCCACTTGCTCTCAGCTTGAATACAGTACAAAAGGCACTGCAGTGCATTAGAATAAAAAAAACATGATGAAGGTTCTTTCCCTGGTTTAAATCATGAATTAATGTCATCACATTAGAATTACTCACAAATTTATGATGCCACTAAATTTACAAGTATTAGATGAAGATTTGAAGGCACACACATAAACTACTACTGTTCCTAAACACGGTCCAGTAGATATCAATGATTATCATATATAAAACAGGACTAAACTAGAAGTGTTCATGAAAAGATCATTATTGGCATCTTTAGGAAGTGCTAAGTTATTAGCTCGTAATCAACGAGCTTTCAATCGATCAACTCAAAGTTGCTATACAAAAAAAACATGGATGCCATTGAAGATTTGTTATCTGCATCCGATTTCAATGCTGGTTCACATTTTTTAACCGAAGAAAAAATATATCAGGAAAACTCCCACATGATTGGTCATAGACATTCAATTTATAAATATATTAAAGCGTATGCTTTCAAGTGTGCAAAGTACTGGTTTAGCTGGAAACTAGAAGCCCTAAATTCGAGTAGAGAAAGAGCTCTCCTATTAGAAAAATGGCAATCAATAAAATGAGAGTGACTTGCAGTGAACAACTAAAGTGCAAGTGCACTGGACTTTGTAATTGTCTCTGTAATGCACCAACACAGCCAAAGCACTGCAATGCATTGAATTTATTATGTTCCCTGAGAACTTAGCAAGAATTCATGCTCAATATGTTGTTTATAAAAGAAAAGTGGCATGGCGTAAAATCGGAACAAAGAAGAAACAAAGTATACGATGCCCCTCTCCTGATTCTTACCTGACTGAATAAATTAACAGCACCCTTCACCTGTGGAAGTTCTCCACGCCTTCGCTTAAGGAAGAAAGGCTTTGATCCTTTTTCCTTAGGAGTCGTGTAACACCCTTAACTCATATCCGACCTGAATACAAGTCCAAGGTGTCACATTAACTTTTTAAACTTTGACTCTTATTGAAAATCCCGAAAATTTTTAAAACTTTCATTAAAACGAACACATTAATTTACATAAAACCATAAAATACAAAATCGATCAGAGTATTCGTAATTAACACTTATTACATGCCAACATTCTATACATAACCAAGTACATATTTTGTCAATTACTTCTGAACTGATCTCTTAGTAGTATTGTTGTCCGTGCTACTTCTATTTCCACCTTTCCTGATTATTGGTACCTACGTGTAAATCACTTACACGCTAAGTCATAGACTTAGTGAGGCAATAAATGAATATGCAACAATAAACTTATGAATGTTCATACTTACCATTGGATCATGACATCTCAATATGCATGTATCTATCACACGATAACATATATACCATATAATGCACATACGAAACTTACCTTCTTGGATCACTTTCACTTTAAATTGGTATTTCAATTGCATTGCCCATGTATATTATTGAGAGAGGTATGTGAGTGCATTGAGGTTGTGCACTAATGCTGTCACCACAGCTCGTATCAATTCCCTCATGGGGCACCGAACCTTAGTTCAGTATTCGTCCCGTAGGACTATTATCTATGTCCCGTAGGACCCCTACATCCCGAAGGACTATGTCCCGAAGGACTATGTCCCGAAGGACTTCTCCTTAAGAACCACATACATAATACAATGGCTCCAATCAGTGTACCGAAGTACCACATATAGGTTCCACATAATTATATATATGTCCCGAAGGACCACGTAGAACCCTCGACTCTTGGCATGCCAATTACACCTATAGTTCTCATATCGTATACTATGGGCATTATTCTTATTTTTCATACGTTCGTGTACTTATGTCATTTCTCTTGTGATCATGTAGCTCATGTCATTTCTCTTGTGATCATGTAGCTCATGTCACTTCATATCATGTTCTCATATCACATGTCATATCACATATCATATCACATGAACATATATGTTTTACGCATGTATCACAACAATGATCATGTATGCATGTTCACAACTATTATATTATAAAAATCAACATAGTGATTAGACTTATCACAAGTCTTATTCCATTATAATATACATATAGTATGCACTTACCTTAGCTTTGCTTTGATTCGATTCTAATTCTTTGATCGTTCCGGAATAAGCTTACTTTTAGTATCTACATAACCACACATGGATTTATATCAGTATTACAACTAATAGACTCTAATGGTTCACTCTTTAGACAAAGAGAAAAGTCAATTTCATCTTTTAATGAAGGTATGCATCGATGCACTACTGATGCATCGTGCATAAAAGGTATTCGATGTAGTATTATTGCTGGGATGCATCGATGCACTCCTTATGCATCGATGCACCGATTGCATTCGATGTTTCACTATTAATGGGATGCATCGATGCACTACTTATGTGTAAGGCGCGCCCCCTGCAACGTGCCTTGTTAAATGTGTAAAAAACTCGAATGTTAATTTTGTAAATATTTTTAAAGTGGTGCCTAATATGTAATTAATTTATGTTATATTGATATTTGTATAAAAACGACAACTTTATCTATTTATTTATTTTTGATATTATTTTTAACAACAGTTGATGATGTTTATTGACTTTTAAAATTAATTGTTTAAAATATTAAAATAACTTTTAATTACAATTAAGAGATCAAATGAATTATTATTCATTTTAAAAAATGAATTAAAAATGAATAAAATTCAATAAAATATAACGTAAAGCTTAAAATATCACATCTTTATTTAAAATATATTCTTTCTAATATTAATTTAAAAAATATAAAATATAAAATAAATATTAATTTTTAATTTTATTAAAAATGAATAAATATTATTAACTGTTATTAAAAATAATAATTAATGACGAAACAAAATAATTTTTGTGAAGATTGAACAGAAAATATAAACTCTTTGATTAGATGTTTATCCGTGATACAATTGAGCAAAAAATATAACTCTTTGTTTTTCTTGTCTCGAGATCGAGAGAGAGAGAGAGAGAGGATTGGAAGAGAATCTTTTTGGGGTTTGTTTTTCCCAATCTTCGACTGAATCTGGCTCACCGGCGCCATCACGCTTAACCTCTGCTTAAATCTCTCTTTGCAAGTAAACAATGAGCAAACCCTGTTCCCCTCAATCTTCATTACTGTTCCCCCCCCCACTTTTTTGTGTGTGTATGGGGAGGGGGGGGGAATCCATTTCAGAAGGGACCGTAATAGAGCTGTGGCGTAGACCAGGAAAATTGTCACAGCAACAGAAGGGCAGCAAAAAATTAGAAGAAAGCGTGTAATAATGGGGCAATGTAAAGTGTACGAGGCTACCACCTCTACTGCACCACCACGGGCCATGCCTACCTCTATCATTCTAGTCGTCTACAAATATTCTCTAATCGTCACAGTGCATTTCAAATAATTGTAAAATAAGCATGTGGTATCTCAACTATCAGTTTTAGTCTGTTTTAGTACTTAAACTTTCAATTATTTCTAAATCATACTAAATGTTTAGTTTTTATTTTATTTTAGTACTCCGTAATTAAAAACTTAACGCGTTTAGCACCTAAGCTATCGGTTTTTGACTGTTTTGTTACCTAAACTTTTAATCTTTTAAAAAAGTTAATGTTACATTTTTTAATAAAATATTAAAATGAAACGAAAACTAAAACTTTTAATGATTTAATACTAAAACGAAATAAGAAAGTTTAAGTACTACAATGGACCAAAACTACTAATTTAAAGAGCGCATAATTCACCCTTAAAATAATTATCATCAATATTGAACAAATAATATTTTATAATTATATTAGATTGCCCAAGAAAAAATATCAATTAAATATATTGAAAATATTGACGTGGTCATTAATAAGATCAATTATTTGTTTGAATATTTTGTGGGTTATAAACAAGTTGAGTATTGTTGAATTTGATTTAATTTGAAAATTTTCAGATTGAGTTCTACTCAACTCGTAAAATTAAAAGCTTAAACTATAAAGATCTACTTGAATTCAAAAGAAGCTCGGCTCGAAATCTCTCGAGCTTGTTGCTTTTTTTAATTGTTTTATAAAATGTTCACGAGTTACTTAATACCCCACTCGAAAGCTCAAGGGTTTAAAAATTGTCATGCTCGATTCAAGCTTAAAAAAAATTGAAGTTAAACTCGTTCTCGAAAAACTTGAGCTCAAAATATTCTTAAAGCTTAGTTCGGTTAAATCTCAAACTCGATTTCGGTTCAAACTTGAACTTTAGATTAATATAAAATTATATTGTATTTTAAAAACACAACATATAAATGCTAAAATGATTGATAGTTTAATCTAAAATTATAAATTTATATTATTTTTTGAGTCGAGAATCAAATAACTTTGAATCATTAAGATCTCAAATCATAGTATTCGATTTAAATGTCATCTAAATTTTGATCTAAGTCGAATTTGAATAACTCATTAAATGTATTATTTTATTTACAACCCTATCTTTACGTGAAAAACAATAGTGAAAATCGTACCCAATCCCATGATTCCTATCTAATACTTAACAAGCTTTTGAGGTCCAATAAGAACTTAAAATTATAATTCAAAAGTATTGACAATGTTATATAACTGCAAAATCTATGAATTCCTTTATAACAAGGAAAACAGTTAGTTTTACTATAAAGTAAAAAAATAAATTATAAAAGAGTTTTATAATTAAAATCGTAAACTGAACGCGTAATAAAATATTTTCCTATAATCATTAAGACGATAACCAAACCACGTAAAGATATTATAACAACCACACAAGAAAAATGTTGAAAAATCTAACTAAATAAACTTGAATAAATATAGTTCCAAATAAATACAATCTCATAGACAAACAAACTACAAAATGAGATCAAACTATTGAATATCACAGAGAAACCACAAAATAGAATTGAACGACGTGAGAAAACTATTCACGAACACAAATAATATATTCAAATCCAATATGAGTCCCCAAATTAAGAAAGATCAACATGATAACAGATAAGTGTCATCTTGATCAATCGTGACAATATTAAATTTAACTTTGAAAAAAATGATAACGAAACTAATAGTCAATCATCGAAAACATGCTAAAAATAAAGAGAAAATGCCATAAATGCAGATACAAAAATATCATAAAAGTAATAAAATAAAAAATAACAAGTAATGATCATACTAAAATTAATGTCATTGTTGGCCATAAAAAAAGAAAAAAAAAGAAACTAACAATTATACAATAAAAATACAAGTAAATATTATTAAATATAGGATAAAATAAACAAATGATCATCCTATTATAGGGTACTGACTTAATAAGTAATTCAATTATTAATAATTATAAAATGGTAATTTAACTATTCATATATATATACTTGTACTTTTTCGTTATAAATGGACGGTATTTTGAGTTGAACGTTAACATGTTGACTGTAATATGATAAAATATGATTTTATAATCTCAAATGACCTCTGTCACTAGAGGTGGGTATACGGGCTACCCGCCCGTTTAGCCCGCGGGTTTTGACGGTGCGGGCTTAAACGGTGCGGGTTAAAAAGTCCGCATTCATAAACAGTTTTGAATTTTAAGGCCCGCGGCCCGTCCATTTAACCCGCGGGCTAAACGGGCTTACCCGCGGCCCGTTTAATAAAAATAATTTTAAATGCTTTAAATAAAATAAAAAATAATATTTTAACTTATTACACCTTTAAAAATGATCGAACAACTTGAAAATGAAGGTAGCACTGTCAAAATAATAAATAATATTTAAATTTTATTTTAAATAGCCGGAAATGATTATAAAATAATATATTTTTTAATTTTTTAATCATTAATATATATATATATATAATGATATAATTACTTAAAATCAAATTAAAAAAACAATATTCACTTATATCACCAAATTGAAAAACAAATAAAACAATAACCACATTATACTTTTATAAAACACGATTATTCAAGGCTATAATATGAATACACAGAAGTGTCTGAAAGTAGAAATTCAAACATAAAAATTTAACAAAATCAAACATTATACAAATCTAACAAGAAAGTTGTCAAGTGTTTCTAATAATTGTATTTTATGGATACTTTAGAGAAATACTAAAATATAATATGAAAATATAAAATAAAATACTTACAGTATAAGAGTAAATTTGAAAGATACAATTATACTAAAATTGATAAAATATAAGTCATTAATTTGTTAAAATATATTTATTTTGTAAAAGTCTTTAAAAGTTGAAAAGTATATTTTTAATTTTTTATTTTACTTTTCTTTCTTATTTTTAATCCAAATATTACGTGTCATGTGATATATTATTAAAATATCACGTGACTTTTTATAATTAAAGAACAAAATGGATAACATACTTCATGAAAAAAAATAAAGGTCAAAATTAAATAAAAAAAACTTTAAATACCAAAATAATAATGATGTATATTTAAATGAAAAAAATATCAAGCAACGATAAAATTATGACAAACACCCTAATAAATTTAAGAACTACAATAGTTTATTGATCAATATCAAGCAATAGTAGCTTAAATTTATGACAATCATATTTATAAGTAATTTATTTTATGTTTCTATAAAATTCTTTAAGTTTATTTTCTCTAAAATTTTATAAATTTTAAATTAAGCGGGCTTTAGCGGGTAGCCCGCGGTTATACCCATTAAACCCGCAGGTTTAACGGTCCGGGCTAAAAAGCCCGCAATTTAAACGGTCTTCAATTTTTAAGGCCCGAAGCCCGCACGGGTCGCGGGTTAAACGGGTAGCCCGCGGGCCTTAGCCCATATACCCAGCTCTATCTGTCACCATGTTAATGTCCAACTTAAATAATCGTAAATTTTAATGAAAATGACGAATTTGGAACATAATGACTAGTCGCATGACCATTTATAACTTTTAATAATAAAAGAACTTAATAAAATAAGTTAAAGAATTATTTTATAACTTTTAATATTAAAATGACTTACTAAAACAATACCCTACAGTCATATGACCATTTATGTACTATATCCTAAAATATAACATAATATTAAAATATCAGACAACTAAACAAAAACAAAACTATTAAATTTAAAGATCGATATAAATTAAAATAAATTTAAATATTAAATTAAAACGTTAAAATCAAGATTAATAAATAAAAAACTAGAAATAAATTTAAAACGATTATTAATCTATCGACTGAAATTTATTTATTTATTTGTTATTTATTACGAAAACGAGCCGATTCCGTTTCCCTATGAAATCAACTTTTTTTCAAAACTTACTTTCAAATATATAAAACCTAAAGTTGAGAGGGAAAGTAAGTCACACAGCCCGGGAACCCCAAAAGTGCGTTAAAGATAAGAAGAAAAATCCCCAAAATCTGATAATAGAAGAAGCTACGATGCAGTCGAACGAGTTTGATGGGAACGCGGCCTTTTCTGGGGGCGGTTTCATGCCATCACAAGCCACGCAGACCGCCCCTGACCGCCCATCCTCTTCCTCCAAAGTATAATCGTCTTTATCCTATACTTTTCTCATTTTCTTTTGTATTTCCTTATCTTTCTCGAGATTTTTTGTCTTTTCAGTTTAGTTTATTATTTTTCATACAATAGTTCCTGTGCGTGTTCAGGGAATCACCTTTCGCCGTTTTGCTCATATTTCTTTTGGTTATTTTTCTGTTTTGACGTTTAGTAAATATTTACTTTTGAGTTAAATTGCTTGAGGTAGAAACGTGAGATTTGGTTATTTGTTCACTGTAGTTCTATTGAACTTCAAGGTTTTATTATTATTAGCGTATTCTTTTTGAAATGTCCAGAACAGTGACGCGCGCTGCTTGCTTCCACTTACGGTGAAGCAGTTGATGGATCTCTCCAGAGGTGGAGAATCTGATATTTCCATTGAAGGTGTTGATGTCAACAACGTAGGCTTCGATCAATTGTTTTATCTCTTGCATGAACAATTACTATTTTCAAAATACAATTGATGTTTGATTTTTTTTTTGCTTTTTTTTTTGTTTTTAGATCGTGTTAGTGGGAAGGGTATCCAAAATAGACAATGCTGTTTCAGAATGTACTTTTAGAGTTGATGATGGCACAGGATGGGTTGAATGCACCAAATGGTTAATCTTCTCTCTTTCTTTTTCTTGTTCTGTTTATTTTTCAGTATTAGAATGCTTTTGTTTAATAACTTTACTCTATGCTACTATTTATTGTTTTTGTTTTTGAGATTTAACTAGGGTTCATGAGCATATAGACTCAGTTGAAGTTGATGCGATCTCGTAAGTTATCTTGCATTGCATTTCTAAGTTTCCTCATGAGTACTATAACTTGGAATGACAGGTTTTTTGTATATCATGGCATTCAAGTGTCTTGTTCATCTCAGGGTTGGAATGTATGTTCGTGTCTATGGTCAGTTAAAAAGCATTCACGGTAGAAGGACTGTGCACACCTTTTCAATTCGGTACGAATTCAAAATTTTACTTATATATTGAATTATATTCTTACATGATATTTCATCTTTTCACCCTCTTATTTATTTAATTTTTGTTGTGCGAGAGAGCAACTTCAGTTGGTTTATTTTTTTATTTGTGAATTAAAACTTTCAGTTAGTTTCTACTAGTGCCAGTTATACCAAATAAATCAGGGTCACTTTGGAATGACGTACTGGAATTTATTTTATTGTTTCATAGCTGAAAGGAATGGAACTTCTTATCCGAGTTGTTATTTGATTCTGCTTTTAAAATTTCATCTTCATGTCAAATTTTTGGATGTTGTAGTTAGAGTTCTAGATTTGCATTCCATTGTTGCTTTCAGGCCCTTTATTTATTCTAATGAGATTACAATAGCTTTAAACCTTGTTTTCAGGCTTGTTACTGATTATAATGAGATTACAAACCACTTCATCGAGTGTATCTATGTTCATTTGTACAACACCAAGATGAGGGTAAGAGACTGAGAGTTGATACTCTAGTATACAAAATTACATTCCAGCTTATTTGAATGTAAATGTGTATTTATTGTGAGGAACAACTTGTTTTATCTCAACTTTTTATATAGGGTTGCATCAACACGCAGCCTCGGATGACAAATTCTGTTGGTGGCATGACTGCTCAGCCTCAAGTGGCAAATTCAAATTTTGGCAACCCAGGAAAGGGCTACAGTTATGAAACTAACCAGGTGAATGAACTGATGCAGAGTACCTATCTAAGTTCTTTGATTTACTTGATCCTGATCTCATTTTTTCTCTCCTCTTCACCTGGCCAGTATAACAATGATGAAGAACAGATCCATGCTCTTAGTTCAACGGTCTTACAATTCTTGCGTAGGCCAGCAAGCATGTGAGTTGTGAATGATATTTGATGAACCTGATTGATTTGGTTGAAATTAAATTTTTTTTCTTTTTTTTGTTCAACCTGAGTTATTGATCACGTTAAACTGAACTTACATTGTCCTAGAGTTTGCAGATCTGAATGCCCGTTGCATGTTTTTGTCAAAATGTGATAGCTAAATAAATTATCTAATGTGTAAGTATAACATACAAACATCTTGATAGAACAAACATTTTACATGTATCCGAACTACTTATGGTAAGCATCTATAAAAATTGATGATAGCTTAAACGGTTGAGCTACGTACCTCTCGCCAGCCTTCAACACGATTCTATAAAAATAGATTGTTTTTATATTCAAAATACAGATCTTTGTTCTTGAATAATAAAATATCAGCTCAATTCTTTGCATTTCTCTGCGGTACATTTCTTTGTTTTACTTTTTCTAAACATTGCAACCCTTTAGTTCTTTGATTTCATCTTTCTGTAACATCAGAAATTTTCATCTCTGGTTCTGGTAATTCTAACAATTGACAAGAAAATAAAATTGGCAGTGAAGACTAATAATATATTACAGTTTCTTGTTGAAAAGAATATCCAATTACTGATTATTAATCGTGATTAGATTGAACGCTATTTATTTATGAAATAAATATATAATTTTCCATTCTAATGTTATATGTTTTGATAATTGAAACCCACGGGCTTGGTTTGCTTCAGTTTTAATTATAATGTTATGAACAGCAGGTATTCTTACCAATCATGGTGAGATTTTAAAGCTTGGAAATTTCAACGTCTCTTTTTTGTTGTTGTTGTTGTAAAGTAGTTCCAAGGAGTATGTAACTTTGAAATGGTGGCAGAAATATTTCTTCTTGCGTGTTAGAGTAGAATGTTGAGTTTCAATTATGTTTCAGTGCATCTGAGATGGGGGTATCCTCTGTTGTCATCGCTCGAGAACTAAATGATTCCGAGGATAAGGTCAGGTATGTCTCTTCCACCGATCTTTCAACCATGCAAACACTAATTTGTTCGTAATCATAAACAATATGCAAACTGTATTTTGTTGTTTGACAGGCAAACTTTAGAGTTCCTTGCATCTGAGGGCCTCGTTTACACAACCACTGAAGATTACTACAAATTCACTGATGCCTGAGATATTTTGACGTGAGTCTTTAGAGCAAGACTTATGTTAGTCTCAATGCTCTGCTTTTGGTTATATATACTATCTATAAGTAATGTCAGTCTTTAGATCAATACTTATGTTAGTCTCAATGCTCTGCTTTTGGTTATACTCTCTCAGTAATATCAGTCTTTAGAGCAATACGTATGTTAGCCCTTAGTCTAAATGCTCTGCTTTTGGTTATACTATCTATCAGTAATGTCAGTCTTTGGAGCTATACTTATTTCTTGGCCTTAATGTTATGCGTTTTGATTGTACTATCTGCTTTTGCTGTTCCAAAGAGGCTGCATTTATCGTGCAGTCATTGTGGCAAACCATTGTCACATGTTCCCTGGTCATTGCTCTGGTTAGGGTGAATAAAACTCGATTCTTGAATTTCGAGTTTTCGGTTTTAAATTTAAGAGTTTAATGAACAAGAAAACATCTATTTCTTGATGGGGAAACACGTATTGGACTTTAAAACTTTAAGAGTTAAGTAATTCGAAGGATACATGTTATGTTTCACTTAAGATTACCTTTCTACAATATCTATCTTTAACCAAATATATAAAACGTCCTTCCCTTTCAGTGTTGGGCTTTGACTTTAGTCGAAGCAGGCAGCCTGTGCCATTACATTCTGCACAACCCACGTGAATGAGTGCATCATATTATGAATTTAGTATACTAATATATACCAATCCGTAATATCTTAAATTTGGGTAAATTCACAATAATCCCAGTCCAACCAAGCCATGTGCTGCAGAGCAGAATCACACGTCATCATTCAGTTTGTTGGCATTCATCACTTTCACCAGCATGATTAATATAATCATTATTATAAGGTTAGAATTCACTTATATAATGTAAAATATTTTTAGTTTTGTACAGATTCATGATCGGTAGATCAATAAAAATGGGTAGCTCAGATTATCCTTTAGTGAATATCTCCTCGTTTATAAAATATATGTTACGAGCCGTCCTTTTTGATTAATTAAACAACCTATCAACGAGGATTAATATTTTACTCAGTTCATGCATGCCTAGTTAAAACTGAGCAATGCAAGGCAAAGCGACGGTGGGTGTTAACAACACCTAGGAAAGGCAACGGGTCGGGTTCAGGGATGGTTTTGCTCGCCCAGTCCCTGACCCTGACCTGATCCCCGACGGTTTTTTTATTGGGGCGCCCCGTCGGGGATTTTTTTTGACCTGTCCCTGAACCTGACCCGAAATATTATATCCGAATCCGAAAATATTTTAATATATAATTAATATAAAAAATATAAATATTATATATATAATTAATATAAAAAATATAAAATATTATATATATATAATCGGGGCGGGGATACCTTGCCCCGAACTCGACCCGAACAAATTCCCGAAAAATATCCCCGAACCCGACCCGATATCATTCAACCCGACTCGTTCCAAACTTGATCGGGGTTTCGGGTTTCCCCGTTGAGTTCGGGTCATATTGCCATCCCTAACAACCCTTAAGCGTAAATATATTTTAGGGTAAATTATAGTTTTAGTTTCTAAAGTATTAGTTTTTGTTTATTTTTGTATTTAAACTTTCATTTTTTTAAAATTATACATGAAGTTTAGTTTTTATTTCATTTTAATACCCAATTTAAATTTATCGTTAAGTTTTGAAATGATTAAAAGATTATTTACTAAAATGGATCAAAACTTATAATTTGGATATTAATCGCATTAAGTTTTTAATTGGATATTAAAATGAAGTGAAAACTGAACGTTACATATGATTTTGAAAATTAAAAGATTAGATACTAAAACATATCAAAATTAATAATTTAGATATTAGATGTGTATTTTACCTTATATTTATTTTTTTAAAAAATAAAATATTCAATTAAATTAAACCGTTAATCGAGGCATGATATAATATTGAATCAGAAAGGACAGAAAGCAAACCATGCATGTTGGGTTATCAACTAGTGACGTGCTTCACACTCTATGATTTGGTTCGTGCACTTTAATTTTGATGGAAAGCAGCGAATAGTAATCACCACGTTATCGAATTTGATTATTTACACATATGATGATCTCAATTAAGTAAATTCATACTAAGGACCAAATGAATAAATAAATCCATATAGGTGATAAATAAATTATTGTTATTCTTTAAGGTATTGAGTTCGAGCACTAGAAATATCAGGGGTGTAAATGTTAAATGTAAAAATGATTAAGAGATATAGTTGAACATATCTTATCTTTGTACTTATCATAATGTTTTTAAACGAAAAATTCAAATTAAAATAATTATGACTTAATTTGAAAATTTAGGATTTTTGATTAATTTGGGATTTGATCGAATTTGAAGTCGTCGTCGACCTTTAGATTAGGTAGGTCGAATACATAAAAATGTTGTTTAAAACAATTTTACGAAAAATTATTTTAAATACAAAAATCGGTCCAAGTTACCAAAAAATTATTTTTAAAAATTCGGAAGCCGGTTATGCGTGGGGAAGGGTGAGCACCACACAACGCACAAATTGATGCCTAGTTGCTTATATGTTGTCATAATAGTAGAATATGCAAATTCAAGTCTAAAATTAAAATACGATCCTTTTTATCAAACAATGATTAATTATTTCGAATCATAAAATTGTACGGAAAACAAATCAGATTTATTTAAAGTTCACTTTTCGTTCGAATGGCCTCGAATCGTATTTCTCTTATAGGGACGTACTTTTCACGTCCATTCTATAGCGAACATTCTTGAAAATATTCGAGTGAGTGACATTTAACAAATTATTAAATAAATAAGCATTTAACAAAAATTAAAAAAATGTACATAAATATACTATGTAAAACATATAAATATACATGCACGTATACATACACATATAAATATTTAATATGACAACACATACATGGTAATATTTACAACAAAAATATGCACGTTCTAAGTTAAGGGCTAATATACGATAAACAAATAATACAGGGATCAAGATGCATGAATACAAAAATACAAGAGCTAATTAGACGATAATTCGATTTTTCAAGCATAAAATAGTGATTTGGTTGCATATAAACGAAGGTTCGAGGAACTGAAAACATAAATAGACTGATTTTCAGCAATATTGGAAACAAGAGACAAAATATAAACATAGCATAATTTAAGGACCATGCACATGAATTAACCATTTCATTTAATGGTTAAAATGAAAATTTACAAAACCTGCGAGGATCAAAACAACTATTTGCCCACATGCAAAAATACGGGGATCGTCCCTTTAAAACGACACCGTTTTACATGGCCTATATAAGGCCCTTTTACTTTTTTTATTTCACTCTTTTTCTTTTCCTCTTTCTCTTAGATCCGATGAGCCTCTGGCGAGGTGCTCCGCCATCGACTACAGTCATATTTTGGCGGCCTTTCAAGCCCCGATTACACTTGTGATTCATCTCAAGGCCTTGAGCATGAATATGGGCTTGGTTTTCCCCAAAATGTCCCGAGCTCCACAAATATGTCAAAAACCGTTTGACTTTCAATATCTTCGATCTCCATATCTGGCTATCTGATCGCTTTGATTTCGGAGTATGTTACTCCTCTCTCTCGTGCGCTCTTTCTCACCGTCCCAATCCACAATCGAACCCTCCAAATGCCGACGAGTAACTTTGACCGAATGTAAGCCCCATTTTCCTTCTTTTTTCCTTTTCGATCTCCTTTTTTCTGATTTTTTTGTTTGATTCCCCTCTCTGCTTGCATGTTGGTTTATATGCATTTTTTGTTTGGTTTTGGTGAAGCTATGATGGCCAGTTGATAGGGGAATGATTTCATTTCATCATTCCCAATTTTACGGGATTGTTTTATCTTTTTATTGAAGAGGTTTGGATTTGGTTGGATTTTGACTGATTTTCCTCACTATTTGTACGAGATGGTGATGCTGAGTGGTGGAAACGACGACTGGCGGATGATGGGAGTACGTGGCAGGAACAATGGCTGTGATACGACGACAGTAGCTCCTTAGGGTTAGGTCAGATTAGGGCTAGGGTTTAAAAACCCTAGTTGGGTCAGGTCATGTTTTTCATTTGAGCCAGCTTAGTTGGGCTTTGGGTTTACTGACTTGGGTCGGGTCCAACTTGAGTATTGTAAATTGGGCCTCGGTTATGGGGCCTACAAAATGTAAAAAAATTAGATAAATAATAATAATAATTTATAAACCCAAACAAAAATGAGTGTCTACAATACTTATATCGGATTGATAAAAAATACTAAGGACCAAATTTGAATAATATAAACAATGAATTGCATCCGCAAATACAAGTGGTTCGCATTCGAAGAGGGTCTATAAGCAATTATAAAAGAAAGTGATGGTTCATTATTGCTCTGAAAAAAAGAAACCAATGGTTTTAAATGCCGTGATCATATATATATATATGATAGAGTTAGGCGTGGTGAATAAGTGCGTTTGTCCCTTAAAAATATAAAATTTTCATATATTTTAAATATTTTATGTAATTTTATTAAAATTATATTTTTATCCCTTAAATTTTAAATTCGTCTCTAATATAAAAACCTTCCATATATATATATATAATTTTCATAAAAAAATATAACATTTTGTCTTTCCTTTCTGTATTATTTTAGTGGATTCACCTGTTGAAAGTCTTGACATTTAAATAATAAGTGGATGGGTAATTAATTTTTAAAATTTTATGGTCTAATAACGAAGATATTCATAATTAACAGTATTAAATATTTAATAATTCTTATAATCTATACGATTTAATATGAAGCTTTTTATTTGAAATGTACAATAAATAACCGAGATATTCGTAATTAAAAGAATAAATAAAATAGTAGAAATGAAAAGATTAGTTGGGTTAGGTTATGAGGTGGCAGCTATGCATTAAACATTAAAGAAAAAAATATGTTAGGTAAAGGTCGCATTGAAATTCATGAAAGAAGTGAGGGAAGACAGGCCACGTAGACTATTCTCTGTTGCCATATCACGCTGCTAAAAAATTAGAGTAAACAATGAATTTAATATTAAAATATTAATTTTTATTTATTTTAGTATTTAAAATTTTAATATTTTTAAAATTAAAATCGTGATATTTAAATTTTTGCTTCATTTTAATATCTTACCATAATTTTTTTAACACGTTTAATATATAAATTTTCAATTTTAATATGTTTTAATGTATAAACTTTCTATTTTTTTTAAATTAATGTTAAATTTTGAACTTTTATATTAAAATGAAAAAAAAAATATTACAAATTTAGTTATTAAAATGAATCAAAATTTTAGATATTAAACTCGTAATTGATCCAAAATTTATTGGCAGAAAATTTTGCATAACAATGATGAGTGATGTCACCATAAGCATCTTAAGCCATGAAGAGGATTGATCGAGTAGTGATGTTAGCGAACAAGATGGTAAAAAAATATTATTTTTTAAAATTTTAAGTTCGAATAATAAATGTTAAAGGTATAAATATTTAATATTAAATAATTAAAAATTATTTTATATTAATGAAAAAATGTAGACACGATTAAGATGACATTCAAATGCCGATTTTGCCCTCTTATCTTCATCTCAGCCGTCAGCTCGCAGCTCTCAACCTCATCAGCGTCGCTGGCCCACCCTCAGCCCTTTTTGAAACCAATATAAGCGAAAAATACTAGTAGCATTTAAAAATGGAGAGGGCTCATTTAATACAGCAAACACAGAACTCTATTAGTAGCTTTTTTATTTATTGAAAACTCTATTATTTCTTTATTTTTTTTAAGGGGGAAACGAGAGAAGGAATCGGAATAAGAAAGGCTTTCAACTCTCAACCCCAAGGTAAGTCAAGGATCCTTTAGTTGTGGGGTGGGGTTGAATTTCAAGCTTCCTTTTTTGGTATTTGTTATTCCCATCATCATATTCCTCCCTTTCTTTGCCTGCTCATTTTTTTTCTTCATGAAGTTTTTATCTTTTTCGTTACAGGCTTCAGAAAGTTTGGATTTTGATGGTAATGTAGGTGTTGTGTTGACGGCTCCCCTTTTATTCAGCTTTCGTTCCAATGGATTCCTCTTTCGAGGGTAATTCTTTTACATTTGTATTTTTGTTTTGTTTTGGATTTTCTGTATGATATGTAATCAGGGTATTGCATATTTTTCTCTTGCTTTCGGTTTTTAGTATATTGAAGGTCTTTGAAAGTTAGATCTTTAACGGGATTCACAACCAGTAATCATCTAACATGTTGTTTCCTAGATGGACAATTAATAGCTATATGAACTCTTTGTTTACTTAATTTCAACCATTTAGGATTTCTGGGTTGTCGTGGTACCTTCTACTGCTTACACTTTTTCACTTGCGATTTTTTTGGCTCCCTTTGCTATAGGAGTTACTCTTGATCCATCAAAATGTAGTGAATTGAGTATGGATGAAAAGAGAGAGCTAGTCTATGAATTATCAAAGAGGACAAGCAGGGCCCCTGAAATGCTACAATCATGGAGCCGTCAGGAGATTTTGCAGATCTTATGCGCTGAGATGGGGAAGGAAAGGAAATACACTGGCTTGACAAAGCTGAAAATTATAGAAAACCTTTTGAAAATTGTAGCTGAAAAGAATTCGGGAGATCAGGAGGGTGTGACGGAGCCTGAATTGCAATCTTCCCCAACAAATGGCCAGAAAACATCCAAAAGGCAAAGGAAGGCTGATCATCCGTGTCGACTGCCTGTTCCGGTGAATGATCTTCCGATCAATAATGGTGGAAATGACACGACCAATGCTGTTTATTGTAAAAACTCAGCTTGCAGGGCTAGCTTGAGACAAGAAGATACATTTTGCAAGAGGTGTTCCTGCTGCATCTGTTATAAGTTTGATGACAACAAGGATCCTAGCCTGTGGTTAATTTGCAGCTCAGAGCCTCCTTTCCAGAACAATTCCTGTGGCATGTCATGTCATCTTGAGTGTGCTTTAAAACATGAGAATTCTGGTTTTCTGAAAGATAAACGGCATGCAGGACTTGATGGTAGCTTTTATTGTGTAGCATGCGGGAAAGTAAATGATTTGCTTGGGTAAATTCTCCTAGATGCTATATATATATACATGCACGTAAACATTCATTTTGTTCTGTTTGTTTTTTTCTTCTCTGGTATACTATTCAGTCAGTTTGAGCTTTTGTTTTCTATTTTGCTGTGGTGCTTTGCAGATCTTTTGGGTGATAGAAATTATGGATATTTTTCAACAACTGTAAACGCTAGAACTTGATATTTACTATTAATATGTTTAAAGATTCTAAATTATTGCGTGATTGTTTCCATTTCATACCTCATGTTGTAAGAACAAGGAGACGAATGATTAGCTACTAACTTTTGCTGGTATTAGACAATCAGACTTTCTTTGATTGTATTCTGCAGTTTGTTTAATCATGTAAGACAGTTTTATGCTTTTTTTATTTTATTTTTTATTTCATGCGCTTTGTTTTTGCCTCTGCCTTATGGATAGTTTATGTTCTCCATAAATCATGTTCCATTTTTTTTTCTAATGTTATTTGTTGACTGTAATTTGGAATGTTTTTTTCCCTTTACGACACTATCTAAGGAAGTAGACTTGTACATATAAATAAATTAAACCACACGTATTGATTACGTTAAATGAAACTTTTGTTATTCATTTAATCTTGAAATGTCAATATATAGTTCGATCAGACTGGTTCCATAAACTTCCCATATTTATATAGGTGCTGGAGAAAACAACTTATGGCTGCAAAAGATACGAGGAGGGTGGACATACTCTGTTATCGCGTCTCTCTAGGCCAAAAACTTCTTAATGGTACTCAAAAGTATCAAAAACTTTCTGAGATTGTTGATGAAGCTGTCAAGAAGCTTGAAGCTGAAGTAGGTCCATTGACAGGTGTGCCTGTGAAGATGGGTAGGGGTATCGTCAACAGGCTTTCTTCAGGACCGGAAGTTCAGAGACTATGTTCTTCAGCGATCGAATTACTGGACAAAATGATTTTTGATACTACCTCAAATTCTTCACGAGATCTTTCATTCCCCGGTAACCCTCGACTTGTTTTTCTCTTGATAAATAGCTCTTTATAGAGCCTCAGGTGAAGTGTAAATCCTGTCTAAGCTTTTACTTGCAACTGAAGTTAACTTTCTTTAATTTCATTCCTTTACTGCACAGTTACCTTACAGTCATGTAAGTTTTTGATGGAACATGTTTTGTTGGTTTTGTTTAATAAATTATTCTTCAATTTCAGCAGGTTCAAGTTCAAAACCTCCAACAATTGTATGCTTTGAAGATGTTCGACCGACTTCCCTTACAGTAATTGTGGGCTCTGAAGAAAATTTTCCAGATGGTGTTATTGCTCACACCTTATGGCATCGCAAGGATCATGATAGGGATTACCCTGTTAAACCGACATGTACATTGTTTGTGCCAAACAGAAGGTATGTTGTCACAGGGCTGACTCCAGCTACCAAGTATCATTTCAAAGTCGTCTCCTTTAATGGGACAAGGGAGTTCGGTCCATGGGAAGTGCCGATTTCGACAGCCTTTAATGGGGATGAAGTTCCAAGTTGCCCTGTGATGGGAAGAAGTCAAAGTCCAGCTACCAACTATAGTAGCCTTTCTAATCCATCTTCTGTGGAGGATGAAACTAATAACAATACCCCATACAGTGATCAGAATGATGACCGGGCTGACAATTATGCAAAATATTGCAAGGACATGGATACAATTATTCCCACAAATCCATCTGAAGGTGCCGCCAACTGCACTGTCCTTGGTGAAGATTCCATCCCTGCAGATGAAGTTTCTCTGTTGGGTGTGGACTGTTCCATGGAGATTGTTGGTCCCATACCTGATTCTGATGTCTTAAATGTCGAGAAAAAACAGACATCAGAGGAGACAAGCACTGATAACGGCTCTGATGCCCCCGCTCAGACTGGTACCGAGTGTGTGGCATTTGTGGGTTGCTCCGAAGCTGGCCTGCCTGTTACTCCCTGCAGGATGGAAATAGTAAAAGATGGACAAGGAAGGAGTGGGAGATATAAATCCAGCAATAAGGACCCGAAGAATAGGACTGGTAAAGGAGAAGAACCCTGTGATGGCAGCTCCTCCAAGAAGCGAAATGGGGAAAGGCGGGACGAAGAATGTGTGGAAAATGGTGTCTCGGAAATGGATTTCGAGCATTGCGTGAAGGTGATCAGATGGTTAGAATGCAAAGGTCATATCGAGAAGAACTTTAGGCAGAAATTCCTCACCTGGTATAGTTTGAGAGCCACCCCGCAGGAGGTGAGGATTGTGAAGGTCTTTGTTGATATCTTGAATGCAGACCCAGCATCGCTTGCCGAGCAGCTTGTCGACACATTTTCGGACTGCATCTCAAGTAAACAAACATCTACGGTGCCTGCTGGCCTCTGCATGAAGCTTTGGCATTGATGTTAGCCTATAAGATGTAGTTTTTTAAGTGCAAACCTGGTGAGGGTTTGTGTTAGGATAAATTTTTTAGACCCATAACATATATATATATTTAACATTTTCTTGTGTCATGCTTATGATTATGTAATTCTTGGCTGATTTACACAGGGTTGTAAGTCTAGTGGTGGTTTCTGTTTCGTCTATTTCTTGGTGAGGATCCTATTTCAATGGAAACATCGAGTCTGATTGGAATACACTAACGTAAAAGAAAGGATAAAAATGGAAAAGCGAAATAAATAAAAAGGGTAAATTATTATTTTTTATGATTTAATCTATCAATTTTAATCCGTTTTAGTATTTAAATTTTTTAATTTTTCAAAACTATACTTAAAGTTTAGTTTTTTGTTTCATTATAACACCTTGTTCTAAATTTAACATTATATTTCAAAAAAATTGAAAGTTTAGGTTGCTAAAAATGGATTAAACTGATAGGTTATGAATTAAATGCGTTAAGTTTTTAACTATAGGTACTAAAACGAAATAAAAACTAAATATTAGATATGATTTTAAAAAAAATTAAAGTTTTGATACTAAATGGATTAAAATTAATAGTGTAGGTACTAAATTTATAGTTTACCCATAAGAAAAAGGATAAAAAGTTGTAAAAAGGGGTTAGTTAGGGCTTAGAGGAGCAGCGGAGTAGACCTAAAACTAACAACAAACAGCTTGAGACAGACAGGAAAAGTGTTCTTCACAGCAACCATGATGATTAGAGGTGGTCGAAGCTTGGTGTCTTCACCTCCTGTCTTCTCTAACGACGCCAATAAACTCCTCGTCTGCACCTCCAATACCGTCTCCGTCTTCAGCACCGCCACCGGACTCCAGGTTTTTTTTTACCTTCTTCTTCTTCTTCGGTCTTCCCTTCATCTTCTGAAGCTGCAATATTGTTGTTTTTGTTGGTTGTGCTTAGATATCCTCACTCGAGGGTCACACGGCGCTCGTCACCTCGGTCTTAGTGGTGCCGCCGTCGAGTCCAGCCGCCAAGGTTTTGTGTTATTGTTGGACCGCCTCTCTTGATGGCACTATTCGTTATTGGGATTTTTCTGTGCCCGAGCTAATGAAGACTATCGACATTCGAGTGCCAATCTTCTCCATGGTAAGCATGTAGCGAAATTAAGATAGTGAAGTTTTCTGAATAAAAAGAGAGTACCTGTTTCTTTGTTTTTCATCAAATATGTTGCTTTTGAGCTATAATGAAACAATGCTTTATTGTTCTATGTTTGGTTCTTATATTTATGAAATTATGAATGCCAACTTGAATTGCTATCTATTGTTAAGAAAAACATCTTGCTCAAAACAAAATCCCTTTTTCTGTGTTTTTGAGATAAGTGCATATTAGCCGTTCTTATTGCTTATTGTTTTATTTTGCTAATGGGCGCAAACTAGTTTCTGTTTATCACTGTTATATTAAATTTTGATTTTCCTTTTACCTTACAAGATCAGTTAATGCGTGCTTTACTATTTTTTCTTGAATATTAGGTCATTCCATCTTTCCTTGACGTTCCTGCTGAGGATAAGGGAAAGCATCGGAACCTTTTTGCATATGTATCTACCATAGATACAAAGGAAACACAAGATAAGTCCAAAGCCTCGAGAAGACAGATCCGGAAGTGTAACTTGAGCAAGTCATGTTTAGTTGGTAGATTGATTTTGGGAGAGGTATAATCCGAAAACTATATGAAAGTTTTTTCCTATTTGTATTGGATAAGTTTAAATGTAAAGCATGTTTTGCCTTACTCAAAAACTAGAAATAAACCTGCCAACCTTGACTTATAAAATTATGCTTTTAGGATGTATATAGCTATAGCTTTATTAAGTCGATTTGAACTGTTGACATGTTGTCTGAACATTCAAAGTTTTTCATGATGGAATGTTCAAACATGGTTGAGTGATGAGGAGCTGGGAGATGTTTCAGAATGTTTGCTTTCTTACGGGGACACATGAATATTTATAAGAAATCACCCTCCATCCTGGAAAAACTATTATAATGATTTTCGCACAGGATCATTTTTGGTGGTAGCATTTTGGAGTTTAAGAAGTTGAGTTTATTTATTTATTTTAATAATTGAGGATATGTAAATCTTATCATGTTTTCTCTTGCTTTGCAGACGAAAAAGCCAGAGGTTTTAACCGTTAGTCCATCAGGAAAATTCTTTGGCATCTGCAATAAGTGCAAGCTCCATATATGGAAGGTTCCTGATCAGGGGTCTGAGCATGCAGCAGTTAGGAAGATAACATTACACCATACCAAGAAGATTACTGTTATTACATTCCATCCAACTCAGAGAATTATAGCCTCAGGGGATGTGACAGGGAGAATTTTAACTTGGAGGGGATTTGGTAATAGGGCCTTTTCTGGAGACAATGGAGTAGATAACCAAAAGTTGATAAATGTTCAAGAGGACAAACCTGGGGTCAGGGATATTGATGATGCTGATTTATGCTCTACATGGCATTGGCACTCTGCTGAAGTCAATGTCCTCTCTTTCTCTTTAGATGGTGCATACTTGTATTCAGGTAACTGAAAATTGATATTCATGTACAACATATGAACTTTTGCATACATCTCTTCAGGCTTTAGGGTTCCTTGCAGTCAGTTGTCTTTTATAACACTGACGTTTGCTAATATTCAGGTGGAAAGGAAGGAGTGCTTGTTGTTTGGCAAATAGACACTGGGAAGAAGAAATTTCTACCACGAATTGGTTCTCCTCTGCTGTATTTTATTGATTCTCCTGACCCTACCCTTTCTTCTGTTAGTTGCTCTTTTCTTTTTTCTTTTCCTCCTACAGTTGCCTTATTGCCTTCTTGTTTCTTTGAAAGAATATTTACAAACTACTAACTCTGGGTCTTCAGATATCATGTGCAGATAATCAAATTCATCTACTGAAAATGCCTTCAATGGGAATTTTGAAGACTATTTCGGGGATAAAGGTTGTTCTGATAATCACAATACGGATTTTAGGAACCTTTTTCATTCTATTTAAATGTACAGCTTCCTGAGTTTTTCTGATTATCAAGGGTTGATTGACTGAAGTGACTGTACAATGAAGTGGATGATTTGCAGATATTAGTTTCTGTATGATTTTTGTAGATCCTGTGTAAATAATTTATTGCTTGGCGATGATTGATGCATAAATGGGAAAAATTGTTAATACCTTGTTGTGAACTTAAAAGAGGAACCCAAGAAAACCCTTCTAACTTAATCGATATGATACGCCGATGTTGGTTATCAGTGGCTGGTTTGGGGCCTTTAGGGTAGTCAGCCCTGGTATGTATTTCTATTTCCTGCTAATATAAGTTAGTTGTCCTCATATTCAGGCTCCATGTTGTTATCCTGAGATGTATGAAGGCTTGGGTAATGGGATTGCTTTTGATCAGACTGCTGGATTGGTTGCCTTACGCACAGAGAACTATTGCATCCAATTTTACAGCCTATTCGATGATCGTGGAATTTCTGAGGTGAGGATACTTTTATATCTTCTGCCTAAATCTTATTGGACAGGTAGCCTAATGGATGTATACATTATTTCTTTTACACCAGTTCCTTTTTTTTGCAATAAGTTGTAAGTTGGAGTTTTCTAAATATTCTGTCTCTCAGGTTCAAGTTTGTGAGAGAAACCATCAACCAGGCGATGATGTCACGGTAAATCGAATCATGTTTTATAATGTGTCTTCTGATGAATTTTATGCTTTATTGACTGTAAGTAATATAATCTAGATAATTTTGCAGGTTATAGTGACTGCAGTGGCTCTCTCTGTTGATGGTTCTCTGATGAGCACTTCTGAAGTGAAGCTTGCTGAAGAGGGCATAGGTGGTCTAGTCTGCCTCAAGTTTTGGCAAGCAGGGTCTCAAAACAAAGAGTTTAGCTTGTCAACAATTGTTTATGAACCACACAGGTGAACCTGTTTATTTAATCCCTCCCTGCAAAATTGAAAGTAAATATCTGATAATAGGTCAGAGTTCTTGTGCTACTTCCATACTCAGCCAAGATGCTGGAAAATATGGCATTTTAACTCTTAGGGTCAATCTGGATGATGCATTTTGGAAATTTGAGATGATGGAGCTTTGAAACCATCAATTTAAAGTTTTGGAAAAGTACTTTTAGAATGAATTTTTGATTATTAGAATTTGATGAAATAACAGAAAATTTCTAGTATCGTAAAAATGCCGTTATGGGTAGAATAAGAAAAGTGTGCACTTTGCATGAGGTGTTGGTAGATTTTGTGATATGTAGTGATATCATTAATGATACAAAAGGTCTAGAAATGTATTAAAAATATTTTTTTCTAGTTGAGTTAATTAAAGTTTTTGTTTGTTTGATTTCTAACTAAAAGCTAGAAACTTATTAAATTTCCCCTTTTCATGTGGAATGTGAAATTTGAAATAAGAAAATTTGCTAATTTGACTAACAAGCTAATTTGCTTTTAGAATTATGAATTTTTGCTACAAATCAAATCTCTCCTCGAAATCCTTTGTCCCGACTCCCTTGTTTTATTATTTATTAATGAACAAAAAATTGCAATTGAATTTCTCGTAGATTAGAATATACTATCTTTTATTATCAATTCTATAAATGAACACTCGGATGATAATTGACATTTTTTAGGGATGCGAGCATTTCTGCTGTGACATTCCATCCTTCTGGCAATATGGTGGTTAGTTCATCCTTTGGTGGTGACTTCAAGGTAATTTTGGATCAGCATGGTTGTGCTTTCTTGCTCTTCTTCATTAGATTAATTTTCTCATTTGTGTTCTCCGTTATTTCAGGTTTGGAGGTGCAACAATGACAGTTTACAAAGTGATCAAATGCGTCAGACTTTTAGCTGGACTTGCCATGCTGTTGGTTCTTATAAGTATGACTTCTAAATTTACTTGCATTGTTGCACCAGAGGCCAGGATTACATACGCCCAAGACATGAATTTAATTTCATTCTTTAGAAAAAGGTGACATAGATGATAGATGGAATGTTATGCTTGGGCATATACAGATTTTTGCAGTCAAGGATACTTGATTATATTTTAACTCAGTTAGGCATATTCTACATTTTCCATGGTGTTTCATATTAATGAATCTCTATTCACTAGTTAATTTTCAAATCCTGAAACTTGACATGTCCTAAATAGGTCTTCTGCATGGAAAGACAGTTTGATAGTTTGCAACACGTCTCAATCTGATAGTATCTTCTATACACCATGGGGATTCAAATAAATAAATCTCTGTTATTCTAATCTATTCTCTTCCCTGTTGCAGAAAAAAGCCAATGACAGCTGCTGCATTTTCTGCTGATGGTTCTGTTCTTGCTGTTGCAGCTGAAACCCTTATTACATTATGGAACCCATACAAGAATGTGCTCTTGGCTGTACTTGGAGAAACTCTCACAGTAATTCTACTGTTATAAACTTCCATCTTCTCTTATTTTTTCTTTTAAAACTATTTATAAGAGAATACCCACATAAATAAATGCTTTGCCCCAGCCATCATGCTCTAGTCCTTTTCTTGTTCCCTTTGATTTCTTCTCTTTGTATTAAACTATTAATAACCATCTCTGCCTCTCAACTGTTCTCTGTCAAAGCAGACATGAAACAACAGTGGACTTGAATTATTTTAGAATACCTTTGTCTTAACAGATACGAGTACTTAATAAGTAAGGGTATTTACTCAATAGGGGGATAATTGATAAGTGTGGATAATCAAGGCATAGTGAAGGAACAATTTTGGGAATTCAAGCTCCTTCTTTCTTGGAAATTCTCGATATTACATTTAGCTATGCTGCTATTCATTCTTTTGTTGGAACATGAACCATCCTTCTTTTTTCCTGGTTTTTGCATACAATAGAGTTTCTCTATTTGACGTTATACTGTATGGACATGAAACTGTATCTTGTATGTTAAATAATTAGTTTATGCTCAATTGTCTCCACGTTTTCTGCAGCCAATTGTGAATCTATCATTCATTGGGAAGTCAGATAATCTTGTAGCTGCATCATGTGGTTCAAATCCACAACTTTCTGTCTGGAGCATGTCAAAGTTATCTCTTTCATGGTCATATAAGCTTCGTATAGAAGGTAAGACTACTTTTATTTTCAGCTAACAGTATACATGCAAAGATCATTGATTTTCTGGGGCCTGGAGAGGTCCCAGCAGTTTCTCTTTTTTTCTGAATGCACAAAAGGTAAACCTCTATTTAAATATAATTATCAAAGCAAGAGATTTTGAGATCTTCCTGCTTTAAGTTGTATGCCTTTGTTTCTTGAAAGCTCAAGGGTGGCCATTGCAAATTCTTGGTCATTTTGAGGATCACCGAGCTTTGTGGTAATTATATTTTTCTGAGTTTAGAGAAGCCTGAATAATGCATGTCAAATTCATCGTTAGGGTACAAATAACTGATTTCCACTTTTGTGGATTCGATTAACACTCTTCTAGTAGCCTTAAAATTAAGGTAGTCAGAACATTAACTTACCATTAATGAAAAGGCAAGTCAAGTATGCATGTGTAATTGCTGTTCTTTTTTCTCTCTCCTTGGGAACTGCTGGCCTTTTGCCCTGAGCTACTGCACTCATAAGGTTGTAGCTTGCTTAATTTTGTAAATATGAAATGTGTCCAAGTCAAAATGAGTTTTTACTTAAGTATTTTTGTTTCTGGCAAAGTTAGATGTTACGTTATTACTTTTATTTTGTGCAGCTGTAGCTTCTGCAGTTGACTTGTCTTCCTTTGCTGCTCTAGTTCTTCTTCCTGAATCATCTAATGAAACAACTTTTAAAGGAAGGGATGGTGTAATCTTATTATACAATGCAACCGATCCTGTTCCTACTGCAGTTTGGTCTGTAAGGAAGGTATGATTTCATTCCATTTCTAATCGTCAACATTAAAAAGCAAAAAACTGAGCTTGTCATGAAGATAGTTAAATATATACACACAAAGATAAACTATTTTAAGAATTGTGACTTTGGTTTTGACTAACTACTTACAACCAAGCAGATCTACTAGCTTAGGAATATCATATATCAACTGTTATAATTTATTTTAAATGTTGTTTTGTTTAAATATAGAGAAGATTATATTCCTAAAACATTATTTTCTGAATATAAAAATTACAGTTGGTTCTGGGCTTTGTAACAAGCATTTGGTTCTTGCTTCCATTTGGTAATGGAAAAATTCCTCTTCCAATGCAATGTTTTGCATTCTTTATATCATCATATTTATTTATATTGGTGGTAATCAGAATAAACATTGAAGCAAGAGGAGGCTGGAGTTTATTCGACAAGTACCAATTGGAAAAAATAAACTTTATTGCTAACATGAAGAACTAATCTATACACACTTACTACTCTTAACGTTGAATATTTATTCTGTTTTGTCTATTGACTTTCAAGTAGTTGTGCACCGGACATGTTTTGATGATGAGAACATGAATGTGTGTGTTTTCTTCTCCAATTTCAGCATACATGGAAATCATTTTATTGCATAGTGCAGAACTATTTTGTAGCATGATTCTTTATTTGGTTATTGCAGGCCAAGGGTGGGGCTCTTGGTTTTCTTCAAGTAAATCCATCTTTTGTTGAAGAGATCAGCATAGATGGTAAAACTCCTGAGGTGTTGCTTGCATATATGAATGGTGATCACGAATATGTTGTTTTTGATCCATTCTGCAAAGATGCTAAGGAGGTTAACATGAGCCAGAAGGTGAGCCATTCTGCCCTTGAAGTCAAAGGTCAGGCTTCTTTTCAATAATCATATCCTCATTGTTATCCAAGTTCATGACATTAGCTAGTGCACTATTATCACTATTAATGGGTACCCTAGCTACATACGTGTGATTCTTTCTTTTATGAAAGATGCTGTCCATGTTTATAAAAACTTAGGATATCACATGTAGCTAGGGTTCCCATGTAGGAAGACTCTTCTTATTCCCAAAATGCATTCCCACAAACACAAGAAAAGTCGGTTTATGATGATAAGTTCACTGAAACAATGTTCTCTGTGGATTGATTTTACCGTTTTCTTCTCTTTTTTTGACAGGACTAGGCGGGCAGTATGGGTATGTATCCATCTATGGAGAGTTGCCGGAGTTCGACAAGAAGAGACCCGAGACTCCCTGTGTTCCATCATTTCCATCTGAGAGACCTTGGGAAACCATATTCAGTGGATCATCTCATAGTCTTCCACCCCTCACCAAACTGTGCTCATCTTTCCTCGAGTCTTTATTGGAGAAGAGAACAGTTACTGTTGAGTGACTGTATTGTGTACCACCCTTTCCTGGTGATAAATGCAAGCAGTGTGTCAATTTTGCGTCAAGAGAACCGGGACATTATCCCCCCCTCCTCGAACATCACTAATGGAGAAAGCTATATTGATGGAAGTATATACGCCAAATATCGAAACCTGAGTTTGAGATAAGTACGAGCTGCATGCTGCAACGACAGTCAATAACAATTTTTGTATGTTTATTATGGGTTCACGTCTTCATTTATATATGCTTACCTATGTATCAAGTGAATATGCATTTTAAAAAAGCGACACAATTTCTTTCTTATGTTAACTGACATCTCAGTAAGATTTCTTTTTCTTCACAAGTTGAGCTTGAACCTTGAAATGATACATTACCCATCCGAAATAATAGAGAAAGGTTAAGGAAACCACAAGATCCCTCTTTCGCAAATTTTTTTAAATTACAAAATACATCAATTAAACGGATGGGGTACAACAGCAAATACCCTACATACATAATAAATTACCTACGTCTGTGTCTGTCACTACTAACACTATCCCTAAGAAGCAAGAATAATCCATGGTGAGAATTGTTGCACAAACCTTAAAAAGAAAAAGAAAGTACAATTCCCGACCTGGTTCACGAAATCGCATCACGGGGCAGTTGCCTAATAAAAAAGTCTTCTGGCATCACCACCTTGTTCCTCAAGTCTTTTCTTACTCTCCTTTCTCTTATTCCCCCCCCCCCCCCGACATGGATTTTCACCAATCAAATTGTAAGCATTGTATCTCAATCGTGGGGTGGAGGATTCTCATTTTGAATGCATATCATATTTTTCTATTTTCTTTTCCATGCACATTCCATTTTAGCCACGACAGTGATCAGATAACTAAACTTGCCAGCGATAGCTCATGGAGCTCGGTTAGCATCCACTCCTCGCCTGTTTGACCACCGAGTACGATAGCCCTTGTTCCACCAACAACGCAAGTGCTATGACCCCAAGCAAACCTTGGGGGTGTCCCTGGCACGTTCAGTATCCTCCACGTAGGTTTTTCATCTGTTGGGTCCAGGAGATAAAGTTGGGAAGCAGAATGGAGACCAGCAACAGACCCACCGAAGATGAGAAGTCTTCCACCAGGAAGGCTCACAGCAACATGATCAAGTCTTGGAGGTGGAGCTATGCCACCTGGATTTCCAGCACCAGACATTCCGCTCCCTGTTACACATCTCCCACATGGCTCCTCCTCACTTAAATCCATTGTGAATACATCACTAGAACGAAACCGGAGTGGACCACTCTTGGCAAGACCCCCGAACATCAATATTTTCCGACCACCATAAACAGACAGTGTGTGACCCAAACGAGAAGGTGGGGTCCATGCTACAGGTATCTCTCTCCACACAGGTTTCTCCAATGAAAGATCAAGCAGGAAAGTATCACTGAGAAGTACTCCTGAATCTGCACAACCACCAGAAACAATCAGCTTGGTCCCATCAAGAGTGCAGGAGCTGTGCCATGATCTAGGAAGCGGAGGAGCCAATCCTGAGATCTCTCGCCAGGATGGAGGCTTTGCATCCAAATCTAGCACAAAAACATCATTGAGCAGGCCCTGCCTTCCACAGCCTCCAAATACCACCAGATTAGATCCATTTACACAAGATAGTGTATGTCCCCAACGACCAGGGGGAGGAGAACTCACCTGGACATGTTGCCACTCAGGTTTGCTGGAATTTAGATCCAATACAAAGGTGTCATTCATCGGTTGCATGTTTACCCCTTCACCACCAAAAAGTACGACACGATTGCCAACAGCACAAGCACTAAAGTTGCACCGGGAAGGTTCGACAGCACCTCCAATAGTAAGTTTCCTCCATGCAGCTGCTTCAAGAGTGGTCAATTCTCTCGCCAGCCTTACCCAGCCAAGTCTCTTTGCACCAGGAACCGTCTCTAAAACACGAGTAGTCTCACAACCCCATGCATTTTGACAGACCATCCTCCAAAGATCCTCATTTTTTGTCAGCCCATAAAGTCGCCTACAGACAGAACTGACGGATGCAATATCTCTTGGTGTCAGTCGTGAAAGTACCTTGAGAGACAGTACCTCATCTCTCAATTGCAATATCCCACAAAACCCACAAGAGACATTTCGGTCCCCAACTACAACAGGACAAAAAGCTGAAATTCCAGTACGAGGATGATCAGATGACTTCAAAGACTCCTTTACTGAATATCCTGACACTGGACCGAGATCAATATTTGCCTCTTTGAAGAATTGGATTCCAATAACATGAGTGATTGCCACATCATCTCCATATATAGGTGTAAGACGCAGTCTGTTCATCAAAGGAGACCCATCCTTTCTGAAATTCAACAAATCGCCTTGGAATTCAATTCCCTCCTCAAGGCATCTTCGTATTTCAGAAACAACTGTGGAATCCACCGACGGGTGTCTTCTTTTTGCGAATGGTCCTCTACATTGCAAAAAACGGCTGAAAAAAATAACACTAAAAATATCAGAGCAAAGCAGAACAACTTACAACAATCAGTAACTAATCACAAGACTAGTAGTAATTGTAATTTCTCTAAGCACATTTTTTTAAGCTTAATCACAAGTGTTCTCAAAATGAGTTGAGTCCAGTATTGTCCATAATTTTGTTAGAAGTCATTAATATGCTTTTATATTTATTCTAGAGTCTTGCAGCAACAAAGATTGCAAATAAAAATATCTGAATGCTTATATTCTACTAGTCTCCCTGTCTCTCTTCCTACTTGTCAACCTTCTTTTTTATGATCATGCTTGTACCACAAAATAGTTTCGCACTTTCCTCACTAAATTATGACCTGCCTGTTTCTAGTTTTCCTTGAATGAAATCCTATACCATCACACCAGAAAATCTTAAAAAATCAATAAAATAATAATCTCATCCATCCTCACCGCCCTGCCAGTGACAAGTTTGCCGGAAAAGATTCAATCATATGGTAAAATAATAAATACTCTAATTCCAAGCCTTCAAATATCAACTCCAAACTATTTCTCTTTATAGTCCGAAAGCAAAAGGCAAAAGTTGCAGAAATCTAGTTCACTGAAAATGTTCTGAAGCAACTTGTGAAAAAGTGTTTTTCCACAGCGACAATACTCCCGAAGCAAGGACAAAATTGAGTCTCGTCTGATTCTACCACCATATTTTCATCTGAAAAAATTAATTTCCTCCGATGTACTGCATCGACTATTCAACTCTATATATTAAGTTATAGAAATCAGTTAGAATGAGGTCCCACCAACAGATTTTGCCCATGTCTCCCTTCGGAGAAGCTTCACATCTAAATCCTATAGATGTTGAAATGAAAAAAATAGAGCATTAATGATTACTACAAGTTCCCAAACATCTTATCTAAATTTCTGACCACAATAGGCCAACAAACTGTGCTGGAGTAGCATTCAAAAGGAATACTAAGATTGCTAATTCGTTGGTGACATAGAGAGCACTCATGAAATATTGGGAGATATCATCTCCTTTTCCAGATAAAAAAGAGCATAGCATAGAAACATTTGTTTGTGTCGTCACTGTACTAAACACATATTGTTTCTGAATCCAATGGAACTCAAAGGTATGGGAAGAAGCCCTGTCAAATAAAGCAAAATATCTTTTCTTTAGTAACTTTTAAATGAAATTTAGTTCACTGATATCATCGGAAACACTTCAACAATGACATAAAATTTAACTCTTTTTAGGTATGATTCAGTCTCCAACTTAAAATAAGGATTGTTTGAATCAAGAAACTCCATTATTATACCAGAACATCACGGGGCTATCTTCTTTAGAAACTAACAGGAAGTATCATATAAATACAAAAGATGCCCCTAGGGCAGGAGCCTTTACTGTCTACATGCAGGATGTTTTTGAAGTATTGAAAATCTACAGGCTACAGGAACCAAGACGAAGTGAGAAACGAATACATAGACAATAAGGTAGTTAATTCAGTGATATGCCACCAAAATGATATCAAACTTCCGAAGGTATAAACTAGTTCAATACCAACAATGAAGCATCATATTGAAGGTTCTCTTTCTCATAATTCACACCAACACTTCCCTTAGTTACTTTGTAGTTAAGGTATAACTAGTAACACATTCCCCCACTAAGGAAACCAATATCATACCAAACTTAATTTTAAGTTGGTTCCAGATAGACAATAAGGGGCTATGGACATATTTCATATGATAGGCATGTTACGCTGCCTGAAACATTAACGAGGGGAGCATATAACAAAACTTTTATTTAAAAACTTCAAAAGGGAATACTTTCTATATATAAAAATTTTGGGTTTCTCTGTAGAACAAACTATATATAAAAATTTAAGTACTTTCTATCTTGTAATACTTTGAACAATCTTTAGCCATAAACACAATACCCCTACACCCCCACCAAAAAAGGAAATACTGCCCAAAAAAGCAATGCAATATCGTATCTGCACTCAATTTAAACACTGCCCGAAAAGAAGCACAAAACAAAATTCAAAGATAATTCTGAACAAATATATATATATATATATATATATATATATATATATATATATATATAAAAGGAGAAAATGTTAAAGGGACTGACTGACCAGTTGCGGCCAAGAACTTCCTCGGCGCGATAGCCGGTTACCATCTCAAAGACGGTATTGACATAAATGATGGGATGGTCGGAGTCGAGAACATCGGTGACGACAAATCCGCAGGGAACCGTCTGAAGGGAGTCAGGAATGGGGAAAGGAACAGGGCCGCCATAGTTGAGAAGGAAACCCTCGTCTTCGTCCCCACTGAGATCGGAATTACTATCCCACTCCATAAATTTGGAAAAGCCGGGGCAATCGAGGCGGGAGGTTGTGCTTCTTCAACCCATGGAGAGAGAGGAAAGAGGAGGATGAGTGGTGAACAATGTTTTCGGGGAAGGAAAAGGGAGAGATAGACACTTGTAAACAATACATGTTAAGTGCCGGTCCAAACATCTGCTCAGCCTTTCCTTTTTGAGCCCTTTGGTTTTCCAATTCCGCTTTTCATTCCATTTCTACGGTCTTCTTTTACCCCCCACCTCTGTTTGTACATCATAATTTTTTACCTGTATATGGTCACTAATATTTAAACAAGTTCTTTTTTTTATTAAAGTTTCAAAACTAACAATTGGTTACTAATGTTACTGGAGTAACGAAATGTCGATGTGGACTGTTAAACCGATGACCTGGAAGCGTTTTATCACACGTTTGACTCTCCCAAAATTTTTGATCCGGGTTTTCCTACTTTTCTTCAAATAATCAATACCGTAACACCATTAATACCATGAAATGGGGAGTGTTGCAGAGCTCACCGGTACGACAATTGATGGTCGAGAGCTACTATGTCTGGTGTAGCAACAACACCATGCGACCACCACCGACTCATAATCAACAGTCACTTTTTCATTTCTTTCCCTAACCGTCGTGTCTGTCTTCTTCCCCCAATTCACCTCCATTCTTTGCCTACATTTGTTATCATCTTTTCTAGTTCGTCTTTTCCCTCTTTTGGCTTTTGTTTTGCGATTATATAACGTTGTTCCTCAATGCTGCACAAAAGTCGGGATAGGGGGCAGAGGAGACTTGGGTCCAAATATTGGAATGTTATTGACATTCACATCTTTATTGTTTTTTCGTCTTCTAAGACTTTTGAAATAGCTCAGTGTTATTCCAGCCTTACAAATCAATATTCTTTGTTTAGGAATAATGGAGTTGATTATATACTTGATTTAGGTTTTGTCATTAATGACTTATTCGAGAAAAAAAAGATTTTGAAGATGGATGCGTGATTTTATTGATAAACTTTTAAAATTTTAAGAGTGAAAATATATTATTAATAGAAAAATATATAGTAAAAAAAAATTTAAAGTATGGGCCCCTTCCATCCATCGCTGCTTGATTGGACGTGGATCATTCCCTTTCACTACAACTCAGTTGAATCACTCCCATCTTCTAATCACTTGAATCAGATGGACGAAAACGAAAAAGAAAGCAACGCAATGCGATTTGAGCAGCCCCCGTTGGGTCCATTTCGTACAGCCAGGCCTAATGGAGTCAACTTTCAAAACCAGGTACGAGCTGGGCTCATTAGTACTTTGATAAAAATTAGAGTAAATTATGCTTTTTAGTACTTAAACTATTAATTTTAGTCTGTTTTAGTATTTAGACTTTTAATTTTTTCAAAACTATATCTAAAGTTTAGTTTTTATTTCATTTTGATACCCTTGTTCAAAATTTAACATTAAGTTTCAAAAAAATTGAAAGTTTAGGTACGAAAACGGACTAAAATTGATGTTTAGGTACTAAACGCGTTAAGTTTTTAACGGTGGGTATTAAAATGAAACAAAAACTAAACTTTAGGTATGTTTTTGAAAAAACTAAAAGTTTAAATACTAAAACATATCATAATTGATAATTTAGGTACTAAACGCACTAAATTTTTAACGGTAGGTATTATGATATTTTTAACTGTTTCTCCTCCTCTGCTGTGCCATGTTAAGTTTTGCTGAAAAGGATACGCCTTGATCATGATATTTTATGTTGCTTTGCCAATTGATGAGTTGAAACTTTCACATTTTTATAGTATTCTCGTCTTCTTTAGGGAAGGGGATGAGATTGGTTATGTCAAGCTCATATTTTCTGCGTTCTAATTATTGCACAGGCCGAGTACATGGACATTAAAACCCTCTGGGATCGAACCAATGATGCCATTAACACGATCATTAGACGTAATGAGAGTGCTGAAACTGGAGAGTTTCTTCAACCTTGTATTGAAGGTACTCTTTCAATTCTGTACCTAATTTGCTCTGTCTGAAATTGAAGCCAAATAATGCATCTTTACCATTGGTTCTTTGTTGTTGGTTAGCTGCTCGTAATTTGGGCTGCACTACAAGAAGAACTTTGAGGAGCCAACGCAATTGTAGTCCGAGGTGTTACCTTAACCCGAGCGCTCAAGAAGCAGACTGCGTGGCTAGTTATTCCAGCTTCATGAAACATACAACCGTGAATGTGGCACGTATAGGCACTGCAGTTCAGAAACATGTTGCTCGGAACAGGAACCGAGCCACCCACGAGTTTTCTTTTCCATCTAAGAATGGTCCTCTTCCTAGTGATGATAAGTGTGCTACAAATATGTTTTCAGTTTATCATCTTTTCCATGGGAACCACCTTAAAGTTGAAGAACTGCAACATAGGTATGGAATCTCCCCGAATTCGATCTCTAACTCAGTAGAGCCCGCTGAGACGGGTGTAGTTCTTAACATCTCCTCTCCTGATGCGGACTCTTCAAATAAGATGAACCACACAGGTGTTAGAAATACGTCTACCGACCAACACAAATTTCCTGTGATCTATCGTTGCGGTTGGGCCCTCTTTCGTCACCTTGCCTGAGTGTCGGAAACAGTCGACCCAAGAAAACCGAAAAAAGTGGTTCCACTTTTCTAGAGTGGAACGAATTCAGTCATCTGACACCACCAATTGATAAAAGTTTATCATCCTTTCCAAGGAGCAACGGGAATGCCCCCTTGAGCTCGTCTTCAAACGAATGGAGCGTTGAAGGTGGACATATGAACGTAGATGCAACAACATTGAGCAAGCAAAAGACGGTTTACGGTCCACCAGTCGATCAGCAATTTCGTTTACTGTCAGAGCTCCCTTGTTGCGATTTAACCGGAAGAATGAAGCGTGTAGGATCCTAGACTATTCCTTGAGACCATTGGCACTGTCTTGGTGAGTATGTGCGTTAAAATTGTGTTAAATTGTTGCAAGAATAGTTAGAGCTGCTATATCCCAACGAGTTCGGTTCGACGAGTGAATCACCGACAAAACGACCGAAGAGACGCACGAACCGTATTGTACTGCTCGTAGAAATATAGCTGTATCATGTTCACTTTTGATACACATACCCATCTGTCTGCTCCAATATACATTTGGTAAAAACTCACCCATGAAAAACAGTTAACTGCAAAAAGAATGAGAATATAAACTTAGCCATAGGATTTTTTTTTTTGTTTTTGAAAATAATCAAGATATTTCATTTATTGAAAGTCGTATCAACAAACGTCTTGTCAAGTACATAATGAAAACCTTCATTTCAACCCTTAAACTCAAATCGACCATCGCCTTTTACAGTCAATGAAGCTCCGTCCGACTTCCCCTCCCCTCAGTGACCAAAATCCTTATAAAATCGTGGCTGATCGGCGATTGATCTGCTATCGGAATCGCGTGAAACGCGATTTTCATCATAGGATTTGCAATGTATAAAACATTGATTCTTCATCGATTGGTCGTCGACCAATAACGATTTTATAGGGGTTTTGGTCACCAAGGGAAGGGGAGGTCGGGTGGAGCTTCATCGACGGCAAAAGACAGCGACAGTGAGTTTAAGGA
This sequence comes from Hibiscus syriacus, assembly GCF_006381635.1. Lineage (NCBI taxonomy): Eukaryota > Viridiplantae > Streptophyta > Magnoliopsida > Malvales > Malvaceae > Hibiscus > Hibiscus syriacus. Next base: position 38,443 of record NW_024062781.1, on the reverse strand, counting down.
TTGAAATGAAGGTTTTTAAAGTTTTGGATTTATTTCAAAATATTTTTTAAATATATATATATATTATAATTATAATTTTTTAATTTAAAATAAAATTTTTAAAATTACGATATTTTAACACGTTTGACCCATTTTTTAGTAATAAAATGAATCGTTAGATATAAAACTAAAACAAAATAAACGCTAGGAAAAATGATATAGGTTGGACACATTTTTGTATATTTAAGACTTTAGGTGATTTTGCTAGTTAAGCAGAGAGTTAACTGTAATTTTGTTTTGATTCAAGAGTTTAAGTATTATTGGTTTTAACTAGTTTAATCCGTAATTCTTCGAACTTCCAAGTAAAAGAAAAAAGAAAAGAAAAAAGAAAAGAAAAGAAAAGAAAAGAAAAGAAAAAAGAAGAGAAAAGAAAAGAAAAAGAAAACCGTGTTTTTGTTCATCGCTCCTATAAAATACCTTTCAGACTTAAAAGAAATAGTGTAGAAAAACTGAGGGGCTTAGATCCTTTAACATTTACCATCTTCCTTTTGCTCAGATCCTTGGCGTTTTCTTTTTCCTAATTTCTCTCATTACTCTTCTTCTAGGCTTCATGGAGTGTTGATTCATCGCTCTCTTTACGAGGTAAGAAAGAAAACCAGTCCAACTTTCTTCTGTTTTTTGAGTTTCTTGTTTGTTTGGTTCCTATGAAAGACCGAGGGATTTAGTGTTTGTTATTTGGTAAAAGTAGATTAGCGTGAAGTAGAATGTGTTAGTTGTTTGGTGGCGTTGGAGATCTCTGTGTTCGTCGGAGTTTTTGCTTAAAGCCAATTTCGATTCCGCCTTTTTTTTAAAAATAAATAAAATTCAAAGCATGTTTCCATTTCGCGTTTCGTTTACAATTTATTTATGATAGATCTAATTTAGTGTTCTTTTTGCGCATTTTCCATGAATGTTATGGCAACAATGAATATTATAGACGCGTTAGGTATTTTACGAATATCCATATTTGATCTCTTGGAAAAGGAAAAGCGTTAACCGATTGGAGCCATATTTATCCTGTATGAAATTGGAATAGATGGACGTGGGTAGACATATACCAATTAAAATTAACAAATATTGAGATTTGTACCGCTCTAAAGGGTTTGAGAAATTTTAAATTAGGCTTACATTTCTGTTTGTTTTGTTTTTGATAGTGTGATGGATTCAGAAAAATAATTTGTCTTCGTTTGGGCATGAAGCTGCCCAGCAAAATGGTGTTCATCCGCAACTTTGGGTGCATGGGGATGATAGTGGTTCAGATGATGTGACTGGGATTGTTGAGGAAACCAATGAAATTTATTTGCAGAATGGCGTGGATGACAATGGAGCAACCGAGGAAGCTACAGAACGATCCAATGACTTGGTGGAAAGCAGAGGATTGATTGATTCCGAGGTATTAAAAGTCTGATTATTCAAGTTCTTTTATTAATTACCATTAGCTTGGTATCATATTCAGGAATGTGTCTGTAATTGTAGAAAGGAGAAATAAAGGATAATGTGAATCAGTCCAAACCTCAGAAGGTTCAAGGAAAGACCAAGAATGAGAAGCCATTGGGTCCCAAAAATGTTCATTCAGCTTTGATGAAGAAAAAGAAAGATGGAAAAGGTACAGAGGGGACATTAACATCTTCTAATGCCGGTTCTGTTGCTAGAAATTCAGGCCCTAAACTGCCTCATAAAAATAGACCATTAAATGAAAGACAAGCCAATGCATCTAAGGTTAGAATTGTTAGCATTTTATGTTTGTTTTCCTCTTTCTTTTTTCAATTATTGTTCCTGCCTTTTGAACATTGCTTTTATTCTGTCTTCTTCCGACAGCAGTCTAAAGTCTCTGATGCAGCCTTCTCTGAAGGAACTACGTATGTGCTAATCATGCTAATGTTTCAATTTCTTAGCTTTTCATTTCTTTCACGCAGTTTTTTTCCCATTGTTATTGATTTTGTTTTTTTTTTGATAGAATATAGGCCTCATTAAAAACCCCCCTTCCTATCCTACATGTTACATAAGTAACATGAAGGACAAAGGAAGGAGGAAAAGAGCGCCTCTGAATTGTATTAATCTTGAACATAACATACAACCAATCCATAACCATGGTCTGCTTATAACATAAGACTTAACAATCATAGACACAAACTGCAGCAAAAAAACAAGCCCCTTAAAAAATAGAACACCCCAGCTTAATAACTATAACTCATAACCACTAATCATCCTATACCAGCTTTTGCCAACTCATCCGCTTCCCAGTTAGCAGCTCTCACAATATGTCTTGAGATGATACCCCTTCCTTCCACATAAGTAGCTACGCCTCTTACCAAGGACTGAAACAACGGGGTACATAATTCTGGATTTTTGATCCATTTGAGAGCCGTGGTCGAGTCTGATTCCAAGATAATCCTCTGAGTTGGAAAAGATCCCAGCTCTTCAATGAGACTTAAACCTCTTTTGATCGCCAGCAACTCTGCAAGAATAGGAGGACCTCCTCCAATTTTTTCAGAGAAAGATCCTAGTTTCAAACCTCTATCATCCCTAATCAGACCGCCAATTCCTCCTTTATCCCATCCCTTAACCATTGCCCCATCCACATTAAGTTTGATGAAACCTTCTGGCGGAGGTACCCACCAAGAAGTAGGAACACATCTATGATTCTGTCTTTTAATCGAGTCTGCCAATTTTAAATCCCCAACTAGAGAATCAAAAGGAATCTTAATATCCTTGAATCTCGCCCCAAACCAAGAAACAGTTCTGAATCTAGCAAGAAAGAACAGCAGTGCAGAATCCACTTTCCCTTTGTGGAAAATAATCTCATTCCTACATTTCCAAACCGACCACAACACCGCCCTTGGAATGAATTTCCAAATTGTAGAGCTCGGCATTAACTCATCCCACAAAATTAAGAAGTCAATCACCTTATTAGGAACCACAAAAGAAATATTTCAGCCCCTAAAAAATCTAGACCACAGAACCCAAACCACCTCACAATGCAAAAACAAATGTGAAGTCGACTCCTCCCCCTTCCCACACATCGGGCATAAGAGATCCTCAAACCCAGCCACTCCTCTCTTCGACAGCTCCTCTTTCACTGCTACTCTTTGATGTGCAACTTGCCAAACGAAAGCTTCTACCCGTGGAGGAGCCACCCCTGCCCAAACATGCCTCTCCCAATTACTCTCCTCACCCTCATTACCCTCCTGGTCATAAAACCTTAAAATACACGATTTAGCTGAAAAACAACCCTCCCCATTACCTAACCATATCCAACAATCTTCCTCCAATAATTGGAGAGTGGTACTATTCAGCAATGAAATAAGTTGCAACCATTGCTCAATCTCCCAGTCCACCAAATTTCTTCTCACTTGTATATCCCACACCCATCCTGAAAAACTGTTCACTCTGAAATCTGCTACTTTACCCCTTTTGTTATTCGATAAAGCAAAAAGTCTTGGAAATCGTTCCTTCAGAGGAACAATGCCCAGCCAAGTATCATTCCAAAACTCCACTAATTCTCCATTTCCAGCTCTCAAACACATGTTTTTTCTAAGGCAATCCCCAAAATCATCAATAGAAAAGAAATTTTGAATAACTCCTCTCCAAATCCAAGAAGCTCTAACTGTCCAATTATTCCCAATCATCATAGCATTTGTATCCAAATTATTCACACTGCACACCACTTTTTTCCACCAAGAGCTCTTTTCCGAAGCAAATTTCCAAACCCATTTCCCCAAAAGAGCCCTATTCAAGAGCAGCAAGTTCGGGATCCCTAAGCCTCCCAATTTCTTTGGCTTACACACTGACTTCCAATTCAACCAATGGATGTTCTTCTTTTCTGCCGTACTTCCCCATAAAAAACCTGCCATAATAGAGTTTAACTTGTTGAGAACCGTGGTTGGTATCCGAAAAATAGATAGGAAGTAGATGGGGATAGAACACAAAACAGATTTAACCAAAACAGCTCTTCCAGCCAACGATAGGGAGTTTGCCTTCCAACCAGCCAATGAACTATAGAATTTCTGCACAACAGGCTCCCACAAGGCAACGCAATTTCTCTTGGCTCCCAATGGTAACCCAAGATACTCCGAAGGAAAAGAACCCATTGAACACCCAATCTCCTTAGCCCATGAATCTAGAACCTCATCCTCAACATTCACTCCAAATATTCCGCTTTTTGTCAAATTCAGCTTCAGTCCCACCAAAATCTCAAAAATGAACAGCACCCTCCTAACATTCAGCAAATCGCGAATTGTTGCTTTGCTGAAAATTATAAGATCGTCCGCGAATCGTCCGCGAATTGTTAACCAACTGAATAGGGAACTTCATAGTGGTTACCTTTTATCTGTATATTTTCCCCTGAGACATTATTGCTAGATGATGACAGAGTTTTCTCCCGTCATTTTTGAACTGTGTTATTGAATTACAGGGAGAGATCCAAGCTGAAACCTCTCAAGAAAGGGCCTGTTACTAAATCTGAAACAGGCTCAGAGTCCTCGTATCCATTATGGTTTGAAATTTTTTATTACTTTCTGACTGGGACTGTGGGTTGAAACATGTTGACATTTGAGTTTCATTTGCTCTGCATTTTATAGGCTTCTTTATCTCGATTCATCTTGTTTATGTTCATCCTTAATTGCTTCATAGAAGTCCCACTTCAACTGATGCCAAACCTCATAGGGTTGGTACTCTTCCAAATTATGGTTTCAGTTTCAAGTGTGACGAACGGGCTGAGAAAAGGAAAGAGGTTGGTGCTTTATGTTCTCAAGATATATTGTTGATTCTTTCAGCAAATTTTCTGAACTCTTCGACATTGTATTGTGCAGTTCTACACTAAACTTGAGGAAAATATTCATGCAAGGGAGGAAGAAAAGAGCAACTTGCAAGCTAAGTCCAAGGTGTTATTTTGTGATTCAGATGGTTTATGATCCATTCTTTTTTGTCATTATAATACTTCAATTTTCTTCCAGGAAACTCACGAAGCTGAGATTAAAACGTTTAGGAAGAGTTTGAACTTTAAAGCAACTCCATTGCCAAGCTTCTATCAGGAACCTTCACCTCCTAATGTGGAATTAAAGAAGGTTAGTTGAATTTTATGATGAATGAAAAACTAGATGATCATTTCTATATAGAAATTCACATTAGAAAATTTCTTGGTATTTCAATTTTAATACAATGGCATGTTTATTCATATCATGTTCTTTATTCTTTTTTTCTTTTGGGTAGGGTAAGGCAGGGCTGAAATTCTGAACATGCACTGGTGCACAGATATATGGCAGCATTGAGTTTCTCAAGATATATTCTCTACATTGATCTATTTTCTATTGCCTTGATGCACAGATACCATCAACAAGAGCTAAATCTCCAAAGCTTGGTCGAAGAAAAAGCACTTCTTTGGACTCCAATGGCAACAGTAATAGTGGCCTTCAATTTGGCCGGCTAAGTTTGGATGAGAAAGCATCTCCGAGTACCTCTGCGAAAGTAATTTCTCCTGTCCATTTAAAAAAGCCGCATCGGAAATCACTTCCCAAACTGGCTTCTCAGAAGACTAGTTTGTCCGGTGCAACAAATGAGGAAGATACATCTGAGGCATCCAATCAGCTATCCGAATCTGCATCCAGGGCGACTACCGAGGGAAAGATAGCCCCAGCCTCATCTAAGTGAAAAACAAGGAATTATCTACACTCCAACAGCAGGAGGCAATTTCTAGAGCTGATTCAGGTGGAAGTCGGTCCGAAACTGATCGAGGGGCAGTGATCAAAGAGCAGCCGGAATTGGTACAATAGCGCCGTTGTGCTGAAGCACCAAGCATTGGCAGTGATTTGAAGTGGATGTTCATATACAAAGCTCTCGACCTTGTTTTGTGTAAGCAAGGGTGAGTGCGTCTAAAGACTGAATTTATTTGATGAATCATGGCATGGAAATTCTATATTAGTATGGGTTATGATGTTTTCACAAATATTCTGCCAGCTTTGCAAAGGTTGCTGCTTGGCTTCTTGTTCGCATTCATTCATTCCTGTTTCCCCCAATTGTATGTCAGTCCTCCTTTACTACCGACTTGTCCCATTTATGCTGTTTTTTTTAAGGACGGCTTATTGAAGAAGTGGATATTATACATAATTTCTGAGATGATTTGGTAATAGACTATTTGGAACCAGGCTTTTCCCAAGTTACAAATGCATTGAATCCAATTATTTATTTGAAGGATGTTTGAGATTTTTCATTTATTCCACAGGTTGGGTAAAATAAATTAACAGTAATTAAAAGGGTAAATTATGCGCATAGTACCTTAACTATCAACTTTGGATCTGCTTTAGTATCAAACTTTCAATTTTTCAAAACTATACCTAAAGTTCAGTTTTTACTTCATTTTAATACTCCCATTCAAAATTTAACATTAAGTTTAAAAAAAAGTTTTAGTAGGTTAAAACTTATAATTTATGTATTAAATACGTAATTTATCCAAAATTAAATCATTGAGAGCACGATATACGGCCCCAGGTAAAGGAGCTTTCCCTTATTCTCAATCACCAGATATTTTACATTTATTTATCTCTAACAGTAGTAGCATTTGAAGATAATGCAATCGAGTATTTAAAGACTAATTGGAATGCACCAAGTCTAGCTTTGAATAATTGAGATGCTGAATTATAGTTGATAAAAGAAATATTGTGTTTCCACTTTATTGGATGCTGTCTCCAACAACACTAGATATTTTTTCACCTTTTGTTGCATTGCCATCATCATCTAAATAAATATATAGTTTTTTATCAGTTCAAAACTACATTTTTCAAAACAAAAAGAATAAAAGAATGCTTGCAGCACTAAGAACATTCACAAACAGCAGAATTATTGGAAAGCTGACATGGAACAATAATCAATTTTCACACATAAAAGTTCTTATTGATTATAGGCAACAGAAACATACATGACTTCCAATGGCGGATTTGAATTGTGATTGGTTACAGACTACAAGTTCAGAGCAAATGGAACCAGCAAAAGTAGGGCTTGGTAAAAACAAGTAAAAAACAACTCCAAGAGTTGTCATGGCAGACTATATAAACTGGCTGCCATGGCCAAAGCCCATGAAAGCTTATACACCAAACTTACTCTGAACCGCCGAAAGCAAACCATAAAACTAGATGACTCGAGGTTTTCGATCCGCCATTGAAGAAAACAAAAGGACCCAACCATCAAGTAAGACCCGGACCATAACAGTACGACAAGCTTAGCCCAAGAAAAAACGAGCAAAGCTAAGCAAAAATCCATGCGCCAGAAACCTTTTAACATTAAGAGACGATACCCTAAGATCCAGAACCCAGCAGCAAATATATTCTCAGGGAAGTTCGGCCATGAAGAAACCAACACCCATTATTGGGATGCAAAACATGGTAACAGGCCTCTGATGAAATGAAACCTGCAAAAAAAGTCAAGGAGAATGGCCGAATTCCCTGGAAAACGGGACTGCGCGACTGAGCTCCGGACTACAGAAGGCCCATAGCTGATGGACCCAAAAACTACGAAAACTTCTGGCTATTCACAAAGACTATATTCGAGCTTCTTCCCAAGTTTTTGATAATCTCATACTTCGATATTTGTTCAGAAAAGGATATCACACCTCCATAGCTGTTCCACAAGCAGGTCGATTGCACCACTGCTGATCCCCTTGCATTGCTGCAGATTTAACCCCAAGAGGTTCTGACCCAATTTTGCAATTGATGGCAGGCTTTTGTCTGAGATCATAGTGCAACCGGCGACGGATAGGATCTGCAGATTTATCATACTAGAACGTGCAAGGGCTGTGATTCCCGAGTCGGTGATTGCGCACTTGGAGACATCTAGCTCACTGATCAACTGACAGTTCTCTGCAACTGCAATCAAGCTGACATCACTGATCTTACAACAACAATCGATATTAAGCATCTCTAGTGTCCACCCATGTGAATCAGCCATCTTGCAAACAGCTTTGTCACTCAAATTGAGACAACCACTGAGATTAACCTTCACCAAACCAGCCTCGCAACTCTCGAGCAATGAGAGAAACCCAGCATCTGTTACCCCATGAAGCCCAGACAAATCCACATTTTGCAGTTGAGGGCACAACTTCCCCAATGCAGCCAAGTTAGCATCACCAAAACCAGGGCAGTTACGGATGGACAGGGATCGAAGTGATTCACCATGGGATAAAGGCAATCGCAAGTTTAGGTCCCTAATACCCAAGCAGTTCACAATAGAAATAGCCTTGAATTTTGGACCACAGTTCAGAAGGGAACCAAAAAACCCAAAATGGGTGACCCTGTGGCACTCCTCCAATTCCAAGCTCTCTAGTGAACCAGCTGATTTGGCAAAAGACACCAACCCATTATCAGACAAGAGAGCACATTTGCTGAGGCAGAACTGCTTCAAATTTGGGCAACCCTTTCCAACAGCTTCAAGTCCGAGATCTGTCACTCCAAGGCAGGCTTTAACAGTGAAAGACTTCAATTTTTGTAACCCATGACCATTACCCATTACCCAGAAGCCCTTCTCACTCACATTTGGAAGGCCAGCGAGATAAAGGTCAGTCATTGCCTTGCCATAGTGTCCAATAACGGCAAGAGAGACATCACTGATGTTCAAGGCCTGAAGCTTTACTTTTGTGAGGGAAAATGAAACTGATGTCAACAGGCTTGCAATTCCTAGATCTCCAACATGGGGGCAATCTTTGATTGAAAGAGACTTTAGATTTGGACAGCATCGTGCTATAGCCTGGATACCTTCATTACCAATGTTTGCACAACCTTCAATGGTCAGATCAGTCAAATCAGGGCAGCCCTTTGCAATGGCTAGCAAAGACTCATTAGTGATGGCAGGACAGTGGCAAAGGTCGAACTTCTGTAGCTGGTGACACCCATCAGCAATCTCACGCAGACCTTCATCTCCAACAGAAGACAAATTCCACAAGGAAAGAACTCTTAGAGAAGGACATCCACGTGAAATGGCCCTAAGACCAACAGTGGTCACCCCACGACTGGAATTGTTTCCTCGAATGAAGAGCTTGCCCAATCCCCCACGGGTAGCAGTTCCAACAGCAACAGCAGCAAGTCTAACATCTGTTGCTTTCTTCCCTTCCAAACTCCTAGAGAGATATCCACCGCCCTCAACATCCTGATCTTCAATCTCGGAATCAACACCCTTGATATTCAAGGCTTCAGTGGTCTTGTTGTCACTGATTTCATCTATGCGAATGTTGCTAACAAGTGTAAGCCAGCGCTTGGAAACACAAGCGCAGGCACTCCTCTCTTTGCCTCCAGGTAACCGTCTGAAGATTTCGAATAAGCATTCATCAGGGAGAAGCTCGATTGATGGCTTCTTCTGCTCAAATCTCTCTCCAGAAAAAACAAAAGGAGCACTAACGCGGGACCTCTTGCGAGAGGGAAAATAAACATCCACATGACGTCCAAGGGACAAAAGGAGACTAGATTCCTTGGGGTTTGGGTAGATCGAACCCCTAGGGCAAAAATCATCAGTTCCTGAAAACCAAGAAAAATAATTGATGAGAACAGATAAGTCTACCAGAGTAATCAAACATGTTAAAGGAACCTATGAATAATTTCTAAGAGACCAAAATTTTGACTCCAAAGGTTCACACAGAGCCCCATAAGGCAAACCCAGAAGATCTGTGAACCCAATGGGACTTCGAAACTAATAACTCATCGTCTTAGATATAGTCCCAAGAGAACCATATATTTCAGAAAAAGCAACCTACAGCTGAAAAGAAAGGCATGTAAACCTCCACAGATCCGAATCTAAAACCAAAACACTTGTATGCTCTCAACTTGAAAGAAGCATAAAACACAAACAGATTCGGCTAAAAAACCACCACAACTCCTCTATAACATCAAAATCTCCTATAAATTAAACAACAAAGACAATTTATAAGAGAGAAAAAAGGGGATTAGTTCTAAGGGCGCCTGATCTATTACTAGAACTACTTCACAACCTTGGGTTTTTAAAGAAAAAAAAATCAACAAATAGAAAATCCCAACGCCAACTGAGCTCTTCTCCTAGATCAACCCGAATCAGCTATTTCACAACCAAGAATCAAAACTCAACCTTTACCTAATCAACCAAGTACAAAAGGAAAAAATCCCTTCTTTGTAGAATAAAATTGGAAATATATCAAAGCAATAAAATCACCAACGATGTTTCACAATAATAATAAAGATCAGCATCCTAAGCCACAAAACTAGCAAAGAAGAAGACTTTACCACTAAAATGAAAGAGCTTTGACATGAGTACAGCTCAAAAAAAATCCCGGGAGGTGAAATCTGCACCGTTCGTCGCCCAAAAACCCACCAAGGAAAGAAAAAGGAGAGACCCAACAAGGAAGAAAGCTAAGACTTCAACGTATGTAGCTCGAAGACACGGATGCATGTGATATATCGGAGCTATAAGGACATGGAAACCTTATCAAATAGGGTGAGAGAGAGAGAGAGAGAGAGAGAGAGAGAGAGAGAGAGACGGAAAATGCAAAGTGTGAAGGAAGAACAATGGAAGATAGATACAAAAGGTTGGCTTTTATGATAACGAGAGAGAGACAAGTTTTGGGTATATGCGACAATTACACGTTAAAAAAAACCCAAATGCAGTGTATTTGCGCTAAGAAAGTGGCAAAGCTTCGCAGTTTCCTTCGTAAAACGTTCTCTCTAATCTTACTCCATTTCTCAGTTTTCAATACCGCCTTTTGCTGCCTTTTTTCCTTCATTATTATTATTATTATTCGGGTAAATTTTATTTTTAGAAACTAAACTATCAATTTTGCTATGTTTTAGTATATAAATTTTTTCAAAATCATACATAGAGTTTAGTTTTTATTTCATTTTAATACCTCGTCATTATAAATTTTAGTTTTTGTTTCATTTTAGTATCCCGTTCAAATTTAACGTTAAGTTTTGAAAATATTGAAAGTTTAGATACTAAGATGAACCAAAACCGATAGTTTAAATACTAAATGCGTTAAGTTTTTAACTGCGAGATACTAAAATAAAATGAAAACTAAACGTTAGTTGTGATTTTTAAAAAAATGGAATTTTAGGTGCTAAAATAGACAAAAACTAATAGTTTAAGCACTAAATACATAATTTACCCTATATTTATCTCTCGTTTATCTCCAAGTATTTGGACACTCGCTCAAGCTAAGCTCCATTTCGGTTGTTTAACCCTGTTGTGGAATAAGCTAGTTTTGATCCCCTCAATTAATTTTATAAAAATCCCTATATTAGGTATATTGTTAACCAATGTAATGTGTTGCCCAAACTATGCGTATATATTAATCATATCTCTTGTTATTAAAATCGTTAGGCCATGTTAAATTATTATATGTTTTAAACAATAAAATTTAGGATTAAACTATGGTTGAAACTAAATACATGTTTGGGTGAATTTAGAGATGAAATTAGAAGATTTAAAAGTTTTGGGGACTAATTTAAAATGAGGGTCATAGTTTGGGAATTAAATTGAAATGTTCAAAAGTTTAAGGACTTATTTAGAATGAGTCGTAATTTGAGGATGAAATTTGAATATTTAAAAATTTAAGGGTCAATTTAAAATGAGAGTTATAATTTGAGAACATCTCATGCAATTAATTCTATAATAGAAAATGTTATATTTTAAATTTTTAGTAGCTGAATAGTTTCGTTATTTAATACATTACTTTTTAGATTTATTTAAATAAAATTATTTATTTGTAATTTATAATTTTATATTTAACTAACTTTATATAAGTAATAATAAATAAATAAAATTTTAAAATTAAAACATAAAAATCAAATCAAATTCAAAAAAATTAGATTAAAACAAAATATGAGTATTATTTATTTTGTTATACACCATTCTCCATGCATACGGCAACAACATGGACCGTCTTTGGACACGGTTCCACAATGCACCTAATACACAATTTTTTATTAGTATAAATAATTTTGGGTAAACTATGCATTTACCACCTAAACTATCAGTTTTGGTGCATTTTAATACCTAAACTTTCATTTTTTTCAAAACATACCTAAATTTTAGTTTTTATTTCATTTTAGTACCCACAGTTAAAAACTTAACTCGCTTAGTACCTAAACTATCAATTTTGGTCTATTTTAGTACCTAAACTTTCAAAAAAAAAGTTCAAAATTCAATGTTAAAATTTAAATAGTGGTACTAAAATGAAACAAAAACTAAGTTTTAGGTGTGATTTTGAAACAACTGAAAATTAAGGTACTAAAACGGATCAAAATTGATAGTTTAAGTATTAAATGCATAATTTACCCTATAATTTTCTTTTATTTGATAATTTCAGAAACACCCAGAGCTCTGAATTTCATAATTGAATGAAGAATCAAGATAATAATTACAAGTTGGAAATATCATGTCAGGCTATTGAATTTTTCACACGTTAATTAGTTAAGTAATTGACATTACTTCATAATCAAACATCAGCGAATATGATCAGCCTTATTTTCCCGCCTTTGTATCACTGCATTATATGTATGGATTAATACAAAAATAAATATCCAATTTTTGTTTTGAAAAATATTTTAATATCTAAAGAATTTTTCGTTAAAAATATATGTATGATGTTTTTAACGTTATATTTTAAGGTGTCTACCGTTAAAAGTCACCATTAAATGACCACTAAGTGACACATGTCATTTTATAATAATTTTAAGAATTTATTTAAAAATAAAAATATATTTTTCTGTAAACCACACACACCCAGCAGTCCCCAAACAACTTACTAAAACTTTATACTAAGTTTAGCAACCAAACCAAGTCTTCTGGGATAATTTTTTAGTGTTTTCGAGTCTAAAATATTTATTTTAGAGTTCGAGTATCGATATTGGGATGAATAGTATTAATACTGATTAAATTGGGGCTAAAATTAACGTTTTGAGTTGGGAGCTTTCCTCATTTTTTTACTAATTAAAAATCTCATTTTTAAGACTAATTGGGTCCGAACCCGACCCAATTAAATCCAACGACTTAATTTATAAAAATCAAGGGATTCACTGACCTCTCGATTAAACCCGAAACTATTAACCTAAAATTTGAAGTGTTACATATTGCGTATATATTTTTAGAATAATTTAATTTATTTTATTTTATTTTTTTTATTTTATTGAATCATTTATATGTCACGTAATTAAAAACAAATTCTAGGCTTTTTACAAAATTGTTTATGCAGCATAAGAAAGTACAACGAAACAAAAAAGAAAACGAGAAAAATATTTTTTAATAAATAATATTTAGATCATGTTATATTTTTGGATAAAATATTTAGTACATAAATTATTAGTTTTGGTACATTTTAGTATGTAAATTTTTAATTTTTTCACAACCATACATAATATTTAGTTTTATTTCGTTTTAGTACATCGCTATTAAAAATTTAACGGTTGATTTGCACGTGACATTTTTTTTATGAGTAAATTGAATCATTCATCACTCAACTATCTTCTCACTCCTATTTTGTTCATTAAAGTTCATTTTTTTAATTTAATTATTCAACTTTCAATATTATTTTTTTAATTATATATTAATAAAATAATAATAAAAAGTGTAATGTCATAAAAATTATTAAAAAAATAAATTAGAGTGATTAAAATATGAACAATTTGAAAGTTTAGTAGTTAAACTGAAACTTTTTAAACTTTAATACCAAAATAAGAGTGAGAAGATAGTTGAGGGATGAATGATGTAATTTACCCATAAAAAATCTAGTGCCTCTAACGGCAGGGTACTAAAATGAAACAAAAATTGAACATTGGGTATGGTTTTGAAAAAAAAGTTAAAAATTTAAATATTATAATAGACAAAAACTGATAGTTTAAGTATTAAACATATAATTTACCTATTTTTTTATGAAATAAATATTGGGCTAGAATCCAATTACATGTTGTAAAACTAAAAAGTTTTACAACTTTTTTAGGATCGTCAGATGAGATTAAATCAAATGTTGAGATTAATAGTAGGAAATGAGAAGATATTCAATGAATAAAAATAACGAGTTAACCTCAGCCTTTGATTTATCCTCATCAAACGATCTAAAAAAGTGTAAAACTAAAAATTTTACACTAAATGTGAAGATATTTATTGAGGAAAAAAACAAGAAGTCAATATCAGTTATATGTTTTCACTCATTCAACGGACCTAAATCTCTTTGTGTGTATGTATATATATATATAAGGTTATAATATACTTACACGATATAATAATCTTTAGTTTTACATAGATATATGATCGTTGGATGAGTAAAAACATATTATTAAAATTAAAAGTAAGAAATATGAAGATATTTATTGAAAAAACATTGAGTCGATCTCAACCATCTATTTTTATTTATCTAAATATTTTTAAATTTATATAAAATTAAATTATTTTCTATCATGTAATTAAATGTTAATCATTCTGTATATATTATACGCAAATGCGGTTGTGAATAATGTAACGTGTTGTCACTGACTCGGTGGGCCAACAAAATCATACGTAAAAGATTTGGTAAGGACTCCTACACATTTATTCGGTTTGATTAAAACCAGAAAGTGAGGTCCATAACTAAAGAAAAAGAGGACCAACCTAATAACTACGTAAATTTAAAAAGAACCACCAATATATGTGGGCATGGTATCTTAAATTTCAACCCACACCCGCTTGGTATAAATATCATACACAGTTCTCCAGGAATTAGAATCTTATAAAATAATTTAGAGTAAAGTACGTTAGTATCTAAATTATTAATTATGGTATGTTTTGCTACACAAACTTTTGATTTTTTTAAAACTATACCTAAAGTTCAACTTTTGTTTCATTTTACTATCACTGTTAAAATTTTAACGTTAAGTTTTGAATTTTTTTTTTTTTTGAAAATTTAGGTAATAAAACGGGCCAAAACTAATAGTTTAGATGCTAAACATGTTAAGTTTTTAACAGCGGTGTATTAAAATGAAACAAAAGCTAAACGTTAGGCAGGACGTGGTTTTGAAAAAAATTAAAAGTTTAGATACTAAAACATATCAAAACTAATAATTTAGATACTAACCACTTAGTTTACCCAATAATTTATCATCATATTCTAAATAATACCATACCAAAGCTTTTTTGAAAGAGGGTAATTTAAATGCAATAATTAATTAATTATGATGTTCTTTATAAAATAAAAGGGTAAAGTACATAAATAGTCCCATGACTATAGGATATTACTTTATTAAATCCTCTTATTATTCAAAGTTAATAAATGGTCCTCCAACTATAAGGACTTGTTTTGTTGAATCCCTTAATTATTAAAAGTTACAAAATGGTCTATGTTCCAAATTCTTTATTTTTCGTTAAAAAATTGACGACAATCTGAGATGTACGTTAATCTACTGGCTGAGATATGATAAAAATCTGATCTCATAATCTCAAACGACTATCATATCTCAGTCAGCATGTTAACGTCAAACTCAGATAACCGTTAACTTTTTAATGAAAATGACGGGTTTATAACATAATGAATAACTGAGTGACTATTTTATAACTTTTAATAGTCGTGGGACTCAATTAAAGAGTATCATATAGTCGGGTACCATTTGTGTACTTTACCCAAAATAAAAATATTGAGTTAATTAACCACCACATGGTAAAGATATTTTAAAAAATAGTTAACGTATGATCATTTGAAAAATTATGTTGCATTTATTGACAAAATTTATATCAGCTTCAATGTATTTGATAAAGATAGTTTACCCACCGGCTACCCCAACCGGCCAACCCTGCCCCTCAAAATCCAAGCTCATTTGTGAACATTTTGACTTAAAAAACTCTACTAATTAATACATGGGCAAATTACATGTTTAGTACATAAACTATCAATTTTGATCCATTTTAATACTTAAACTTTTAATTTTTTAAAATCATACTTAATGTTAAGTTTTTTTTTTCATTTTAGTACCCGTTGTCAAAACCATACTTAAACACGTTAAGCTTTTAACAACGGGTACTAAAATGAAATGAAACTAAACGTTCGGTATGGTTTTGAAAAAATTAAAAGTTCAGATACTAAAATGGATTGTTGAGTTAATCGATTGACGGAATTGGCCAAGAGGGGGGTGAATTGGCAATAAAATTTTTGGTGGAAGCTTTTGCAGAAAATTGAAAGAAATTGCACAGCGATTTAGAGTGGTTCGACTTTCTCAACCAAAGTCTACTTCCACTACCTTAGCTATCCACACTAAGGATTTTCCACAAATTCACTAATTTGTCTTTCTTTTGAGGACAAAGAGTAACCTTACAAACCCTCAATAATTATACCCCAAATTCTTGAGAACACTCTCTCCCAAAGAGAACAATACAAATTTGCAAACTTACAAGGAAATCCTCACAAGGTAGATTGTTTGCACAATTCTAGAACAAAGAAAAGAACACTAAAAAATGAATACAATTGAGCACAATAAGTGTTCTTGAAAGCAAGATGAATATTGAATGAAAAATAGGCTTGAAATGCTCAAACTTGAGGTTTGATGCTTTCTCTTTGATTCTCTCTTGATTCTAGTTGCTTGATATTTCTTGTTTTTGATCAATGGCTTCTAAGCTTGCTTAAATACACCTTGAATCACTTCTGAACGTTGGGGATGATTAGAGAAGATAATATAGCCGTTTTAGTGTGAAAATAATTAATAAAACAGCTTGGAGTGTGGCGGGAATCGGTTCCCTAAGTGTAAAATTCAAATATTTCGACCGTTACACAGGGGGGAATCGGTACCCCCTGGGGGGAATTGGTTCCCTCCGAGCATACTGGAATTCTCGGAGCCAAACCATTAAGGGGGAATCGGTTCCCTCTGAGCAATCTAAAATTTTTGGCTTTGAAATGGTTCGAAATACTTTGTAAAATTATTTTGAAATTGTTTTAAGATTAAAACTTAATTTTACACTTGAGTAAGGATTAAAAATGATTTTTGAAAGATTTAGAGTAATGTTTTGATATTCGAATAATTATATCGAATATACTTAGAAAACCTTTATTGCAAATCTTAAAATTCATTTAACTTAATTTGTTATATCGAAATATCAAAATGTTTTCAACAATCTCCCCCTTTTTGATATAACAAAACATTTTAGTAATTTTAAGATTTTGAAATCAAAAACCGACGTTTTTGAAAATTATTCGCCCTTACTTTAACACTTCTCTTTTAAAACATTTAACACTTCTCCCCCTTTTTGTTAAATCAAAAAGACATTTGTAAAGAATTTAAACAAGGTTTTGAAATCATTTAGCCAATTGAATATAGTTTAAGCTGCTAAGATCACAATCAAGATAAACGTTAGCCATTAGTTTCATAATCAATATTCATAATTAATGTGACATGGCAAAATTGGTCATATTGCTAAAATGATGTAAATGATGCAATAAATTTAACTAAGCCAAATATATAAGCTCAAACGTCCAAACAAATCCAAAGTATAACAATCCTCAAAATCAAACATTCCAAAATATTCAAAATGTTCAAGCAATAATCTTTTAGTTTAAAGTTTTAAAACTAAGCATAGAATCAAACATCCGGATCGGGAGGAGGAAAACGAGCTCGCATAGCGGTCATTTCTTGAGTGAGTTCATTAATACGCGCGTTGGTTGCTTCGTTGTTTGCACGCATCTCCCGAAGAATTTCTAATTGTTAAGCTCCCATTGTGGATAAATGGGACTCTATAGAAGTAAAGCGCGAATCCATGGTAGCATATCGGAAATCGAATGTCTCCATAAATGATTGAAAATATGGAGGCATTTGATGCGTTTGTTGTGCTTGCTTCTCGGGCTGCTCAGGCTCATCTTCGGCTTCATCGATGTCTCGCATTAATTGTTGAAGCTCGGGATCATCGTCAGCTTCTGGTTGAGCTCGTGAAGAACTAGCTCCGGAGTATGTTCAGACGATCGAATCCATTCACCGGTTTCCTTATCCTTTATCCATCCCGCTCTCGTTAAGGAAATAAGATTAATTTGTTTCTTTAGAGGAAATGAGACATCTAGACCAACTCTAAGCCCGGCTTTAGAAAATAGGTTACTCACAATGCAACCGTAAACTAGAGATAAACAGAGTTTCTTGTTAGGTACAAGGTTTACAGTTTCAACAATTTTAGCAAAAATGATCTGAGGTAGGTTTATTTTAATACCGTTTTCAAAACAATGTAACCACCAAAGATCCAAGGCTTTAAAAGTAGAATAACGACCTCTGGATGGTCGAAACCACCAAGAAATCATTAGATGAAGAAAACGTTCATGAAGGTCTAAGACACTTGCACTATCCCTTCTTTTATAACGAGATCCTAAGATTTATTTCTCATTTGAAATACCATCATTATCTAATCCGAATGCATTGGCTATGTAAGCCGATTCAATATATAAGAATTGTCCTAGGAGGTAGGAACGAATTCCTATGGTTTCAGTTTCAGTTCGATTTTTAACACAAACGACATTAGAATAGAAAATACGAACAAGTTGATGGTAGACAATGGGTTCAAGATCAAAAAGTTTATCAAATTTCCACTCCTGCAAAAGAGGAAGATATTTAAAATTAATATCTAACATAGTTTGACGAGAAGGGATACGTTCTTCTCTAATTTTGTAAGAGTCGAAATATTGATAATACCAAAAACGATGATTTCTAGGACCATGATGATTGAAGCACGAGTTTTGGATAGTCAAATTAGGATCAATGGGATTAGGATTAGGAATTGGATTTTCAGGAATAGGATGAGGATTTGGAGGTGGATTTGGTTGACGGTGTGAGCGACTAGATGATGACTTAGCACGTTTAGGATTGGACATGGTTTAGGAAATCAGAATAGGATGGATAACCTGCAATTTAGAAAACACATGTATGCAATTCAATTAATCCCAAAACTCAATTGAGTCATCAATATTTCAAGGTTCTCTAATTCAATTCTAATGGGCAAAGTTTTTGAAAACTATTTGAAAAATAAGATTTTGTAAAACAATATATGTATAGTTTTCATAACAACAATATAATTCAATCAAAACACAATAATTTGAAAAACAAAATTTTTTTTTATTTCGAAAATTTTAAATATTTTGGAAAATTCTTGTGTTTTTGATGAAATTAGTTGTAATATCTAGTTTCTAATCACTAAACAATCAATTCCCGATCTAAAGTTCAACCTAGAACTAATTAAAACTAGTTCTATGTTCATAAATTGATGAAATAGAGAGTTTAGAAAATTTTACCTTGAAGAATGAGATTGAGTGGATTTTGATGTTGTTTGCACAATTTTAATGATGATAGCAAGTTTAGAAGATGATATTTGAAGTGAATTCTGATTAAAACCGATGATTTGAGGCAAAAATGGAGATTTGAGATGTTAGAGAGGAGAAACGGCATAAGGAAGAAGAAGAGAAGGTTTTGAGGATTTAAGGGTTCTACCCGTGTTAAAATCCAGAACCCCAGGGGGAATCGGTTCCCTCATGGGGGTATCGATTCCCTCTGCACCAAAATGCTAAAATCCGATTTTAAACACATAAAATGCTAAATTAGTTTTCTCTAGTGGTATTGGCAACTCATATATTGAAAATTAATCATGTTCAAATAATCAAGTTATTCTTTAAACGATATTTGAACATAAAATTAATTTTTCATCAAGAATCATAAACTCCCCCTAACTAATAGCAATGAATGCAATTAAAAATTAGCATTTTTCATTTAGTCTTAAAAGTGCTAAAATTATTTTAAACACTAAGTGAAGATAGGTTGGTTAAACCTAATTCTCTCCTAAGTGTCCAAAATTTTTCCTTGTCTAAAGGTTTTGTAAAGATATCCGCTAATTGGTGTAAAGTATCAACAAATTCTAGAACTACATCTTCCTTAGTGACATGGTCTCTAATGAAGTGATGTATTATTTCAATGTGCTTAGTTCTAGAGTGTTGGATGGGATTTTTCGTGAGACAAATAGCAATAGTATTGTCACACTTGATAGGAATGGTACCAACTTCAATTCCATAATCAAAAAGTTGTTGTTTCATCCATAAAACTTGTGCACAACAACTACCAGCTGAAATGTATTCGGCTTCAGTGGTAGATAATGCAACACAATTTTGTTTCTTTGAAAACCAAGAAATCAGCATATTTCCAAGGAATTGGCAAGTACCGGGGGTGCTTTTCCTATCTAATTTGCATCATCCATAATCTGCATCAGAAAAAGCATGCAAGCTAAGGCTAGAGTCTCTAGGATACCAAAGTCCTAAACTAGTAGTGTCCTTAAGGTATCTAAAGATTCTCTTAACAGCTAGTAAATGTGATTCCTTAGGGCATGATTGAAATCTAGCGCATAAGCAAACACTAAACATAATATCCGGTCTACTTGCAGTTAGATAAAGTAGAGATCCAATCATTGACCTATATAATTTAACATCTACACATTTACCTCCTTCATCTAAGTCAAGCTTTGTTGAAGAGCTCATTGGAGTGTCATGAGGTTTGTCATTTTCCAGTCCAAACTTCTTGAGCATATCTTTGACGTACTTAGCTTGATTGACGAAGATGCCATCTTTTCTTTGCTTGATTTGGAGTCCCAAGAAAAATGAGAGCTCCCCCATCATGCTCATTTCGAATTCACTTTGCATTAGCTTGGAAAATTATTGGCAAAGAACATCATTAGTAGAACCAAATATTATATCATCAACATAAATTTGAACTACTAATAAATCTTTACCTTTATGCTTTAAAAACAATGTAGTGTCAACCTTCCCTTTTGAAAAACCTTTTTCAATTAAAAAATTTGACAATCTTTCATACCAAGCTCTTGGAGCTTGTTTTAAACCATAAAGTGCTTTTGTCAATTTAAGAACATGATCCGGAAATTTTCAATCTTCAAAACCTGGAGGTTGTTCCACATACACTTCTTCTTTTATAAAACCATTTAAGAATGCACTTTTAATATCCATTTGATATAATTTAAATTCATGAAAACATGCAAATGCTAGTAACATTCTAATTGCTTCCATCCTAGCTACGGGAGCGTATGTTTCATCATAGTCTATGCCCTCTTCTTGAGTATACCCTTGAGCAACAAGTCTAGCCTTGTTTCTCACTATATTACCACTCTCATCAAGCTTATTCCTAAATAACCATCTAGTACCTACAATAGATTTATTACTAGGTCTTTCAACTAATGTACATACTTTACTTATCTCAAATTGATTTAATTCTTCTTGCATAGCCATAATCCAATGTTCATCTTTTAATGCTTCTTTAATATTCTTAGGCTCTATACATGAAATAAATGCAACATAATTACAAATATTTCTAAGAGAAGATCGAGTTGTTACCCATTTGGATGGATCACCTATAATTTCACCATCCTTGACATAGTTGTACTCTCTTGGATAAGATACTTCCCTTTCTTCAATGGTTGGATTCTCAAGAGGATCATGAGTTTCCTCATTTTTCGTTTCTTCCTTTGATGATGATTCTCCAACGTCATGTCTAACGTCATTTGTATTTATAACACCTACATCATCATTCACACAAGAATCCTTCCTCGGAAGGGGATTATCATCGAAAACAACATGTATAGACTCTTCTACAACTAAAGTTATTTTATTAAATACTCGATAAGCTTTAGAATTTAAGGAATAACCTAGAAAAATTCCTTCATCACTTTTAGCATCAAATTTGCCAAGGTTCTCTTTACTGTTATTTAAAACAAAACATTTACATCCAAAAGGATGAAAATAGCTAATGTTAGGCTTTTTATTTTTGAAAATTTCATATGGAGTTTTCTTTAAAATTGGCCTAATCATTACTCGATTTATAATATAACAAGTGGTATTTGTGACGTCCACCCAAAAATATTTTGGCAAATTATTTTCACAAAGCATGGTTCTAGCCATTTCTTCTAAAGTTCTATTTTTTCTCTCAACAACTCCATTTTGTTGAGGGGTTCTAGGTGCTGAAAAATTGTGACTAATACCATTAGAATTACAAAACTCAGTAAATCCAAGATTTTCAAATTCAGTGCCATGATCACTCCTAACACTAGTTATAGAATAACCTTTATCGTTTTGGATTACTTTTGAAAACGTGATGAATTTTTCTAATGCTTCATCTTTAGTACTTAAGAATAGAACCCAAGTATATCTAGAGTAGTCATCTACCAAGACAAATGCATATTGTTTTCCACCCAAGCTAGTAGTCCTAGTTGGCCCAAAAATATCTATATGGATCAATTGTAATACTCTACTAGTTGATACGCCATTAATGGATTTAAAAGAAACTCGCTTTTGTTTTCCTTTAGCACAAGCATCACATATTTTATCATTATCAAATTTAAGCTTAGGCAACACTCGAACTAAATCACCTTGAATTAGCCGTTGCAAAACACTCATACTAGCATGTCCTAGTCTCCTATGCCATAACCAACTATCATGTTCATCCTTATAAACTAGGCACAAATTAGTCATATCAATATAATCTAAATGCACCATGCATATGTTTCCTATTCTATGACCAACAAGCATAATCCGATTAGATGCAATGTCAATGACTTTACAACCATTAATATCAAACATGACATTGAATCCCTTATCACAAAATTGACTAATACTCAATAAATTATGCTTTAATCCATTCACATATAAAAACATTCTTAATTTGTATGGAAGAGGTATTACCAATAGTACCAATACCTTCAATGTGACCTTTTGAATCATCACCAAAAGTCATTTTTCCTCCATTTTTGGCATTAAGCTCAATGAACCGGTTTTTGTCTCCGGTCATGTGTCTTGAGCATCCACTATCAAGGTACCATGAATTTGGATTTGTTTCACGTGCCTTGTAGCAATGCTCATTTTCCTACAAACATAGATTAATTTCTAATTTTTGGTACCCAAATTCTTTTGGGTCCATATTCATTAGTTTCCAAAATCCTAGTCCCCTTAGGTATCCATTTGTGTAGGATATCCTTATCTTTAGTAGTAATGAGCTCCTTAGGAACCCATATACTTCTAACGATTTTTCCATTAGAGGTTCTTTGGGGACCTCTATGATTGTAGTTTTTAAAACTTTTTCTAACAAAGTTAGATTTTGAATTTTCTCCACTTTCAAAACGTTTTGTTCCAACTTTATCAAAAGAAGCTTTAAGATCATCAATTTTCTTTTGATGATCATCATTGACTTTTGAAAGTAAATTTTGCAAATCTAAATTTTTCTTTTCAAACTCTTCTAGTTTGATTTGCAAATCTTTGATTTTACTTTCAAGATCGTTGTTGGTTTTGGATATGAGTTTATTTTCATTTTTCAATTTTGAAACATCATTTTTATATTTTAAAAACAATTTCTCATAATCCGAAGCCAACCCATTATATTCCTCTAATAGCTCATCATAGGATAAATCATCAAAATCAGATGAGTTAGAGGTTACCTTAGAATCTTCCCCGAATGCCATTAAGCACAAGTTTGCTACTTCTTGTTCCTCTTTATCGAAACCTTCTTCATCGCTCCATGTAGCCACATGAGCCTTGTGCTTATTCTTTGATTAACACTTTCTCTTCAATTGTGGGCAATCATATTTGACATGCCCTGACTTTTTGCATTCATAGCAAATGATCGAGTCCTTCTCTTTTGGTTCATTTTTGAGGCCTTCATTTTGTTTGAATTTTCTTCCTCGGTAAGGTCTCGTCATTTTTCTGATTCGTTTGGCAAACAATGCTATTTCCTCATCATCTTCATCTGAATCACTCTAATTTTTTATGGATTTGAGATCAACTCCAATGTTTTTTCTTCTTCTCATTCTCTTTTGGTTTCTCTTCAATCTTATTAAGGTCCACCTCATCTTCAAGCATCATTTCATGAGTGAGGAGTGAACCGATTAGCTCTTCAAGAGTTAAGGATGTTAAATCCTTAGACTCGATGATTGCCGTCTTCTTTGATTGCCACGATTTTGGGAGGGAGTAGACTAACTTCCTCACAAGCTTTTCATTTGAAATGATCTCTCTATATGATTTGAGACCATTGACAATCGTTGAGAATCTATCCGTCATAGCTTTGATATCTTCATTTGATTTCATCCTGAAATTTTCATAGCTATGCGTTAGAATACTAATTTTAGATTTCTTTACCTCATCGGTACCTTCATGAGTGACTTGAAGTTTGTCCCATATTTCTTTGGCGGTTGTACAAGATGAAACTCTTCCGTATTCATCTGGTCCAAGAGCACAAAATATGATATGGATGGCTTTGGAGTTGAGCTGGAACATTTTTGTCTCTCATTCACTCCATAATCTTGGATGAGTGAGAGGCTTGAAGTATCCTTCTTCTACGACATTCCATGCTCCCATGTCACTTGCTTGAATGAAGTACATCATCCTATTTTTCCAATAGGCATAATTAGCCCCATTGAAGAAAAGAGGCTTGTTGACGGACATCGAATCGAGACCCGAAGTCAAAGTTTGAAGTAGAGGCCATTGATGACTTTGATTATCGATATAACTCTTCCCGAATCGACTCAAGAGGCGATTAAACCTTCAAATGAGTTAGGCTCTGATACAAATTGTTGAGTTAATCGATTGACGGAATTGACCAAGAGGGGGTGAATTGGCAATAAAAATTTTGGTGGAAGCTTTTGTAGAAAATTGAAAGAAATTGCACAGCGATTTAGAGTGGTTCAACTTTCTCAACCAAAGTCTATGTCCACTACCTTAGCTATCCATACTAAGGATTTTCCACAAATTCACTAATTTGTCTTTCTTTTGAGGATAAAGAGTAACCTTACAAACCCTCAAGAATTATACCCCAAATTCTTGAGAACACTCTCTCCCAAAGAGAACAATACAAATTTACAAACTTACAAGGAAATCCCCACAAGGTAGATTGTTTGCACAATTCTAGAACAAAGAAAAGAACACTCAAAAATGAATACAATTGAGCACAATAAGTGTTCTTGAAAGCAAGATGAATATTGAATGAAAAATAGGCTTGAAATGCTCAAACTTGAGGTTTGATGCTTTCTCTTTGATTCTCTCTTGATTCTAGTTGCTTGATATTTCTTGTTTTTGATCAATGGCTTCTAAGCTTGCTTAAATACACCTTGAATCACTTCTGAACGTTGGGGATGATTAGAGAAGATAATATAGCCGTTTTAGTGTGAAAACAATTAATAAAACAACTTGGAGCGTGGGGGGAATCGGTACCCCCTATGGGGAATCGGTTCCCTCTGAGCATACTGGAATTCTCGGAGCCAAACCATTAAGGGGGGAATCGGTACCCCCTTGGGGGGAATCGGTTCCCTCTGAGCAATCTGGAATTTTTGGCTTTGAAATGGTTCGAAATACTTTGTAAAATTATTTTGAAATTGTTTTAAGATTAAAACTTAATTTTACACTTGAGTAAGGATTAAAAATGATTTTTGAAAGATTTAGAGTAATGTTTTGATATTCGAATAATTATATCAAATATACTTAGAAAACCTTTATTGCACAATCTTAAAATTCATTTAACTTAATTTGTTATATCGAAATATCAAAATGTTTTCAACATGGATCAAAACTGATAGTTCATACACTAAATGTACAATTTACCCTTGATACATTAACCACTTTATGACTTGAACAAGAAAAAAATTATTTAGTGCATGTGTATAATCATATATATTTTTACATTATAGGCAAGGCTTTAACAAGAAGAGAAATGATGAATAAGATAAGTGGATAAAAAATTATCACTTCTCTTACATTTTTTATAAGTTTGTAATTTTGTTTACAATAATTTAGTGCATGAGCAATAAATTAATTTTATTTGATAAATTTTAGGATGACTCTCTCACGTTCGACGAATATCATTAAAGATGAGTATCGTTGAGTACTATTAATTTAATTTATAAAATTTAAAATTCTAAAAGACTCAACGTATAATTAAATATTTGTTAATTTTTTTCTATTAAGCTAAGATGATTACAAAATAATATTTGTTTAAAATACTCTCAACCATTCGACAATGATTGCTTAATCACCCTACTGCAGCCACTGGTGCTCGAACCCATGGCCTATAGGAACAATAACGATTCATTTAACCACTGAGGTAAGTTGATTCGTGCAATTAGTTAAACATTTAAAGGTAAAATATTTAAAATAAAATATTAATTATATTATTTACCACAATCATTTTTAACAATAATTGGATCAAATAACAACCCTAAATTTTAAAAATCTTAATTTTTTCATTGTTTAGATAATTTACCTTTAGATTTTTAATTAATGGTACTCATCGTCAGTGACGTTCAGCGATACTCGCCGAGTGTTATAGAGTTTTCCTAATTTTTAAGTCACTTACATGATTTAATTCTTACATTATTTGCTTATTAAGAAGGTGCCTAGATTCTTCTTCCAAGTTCATTGAATTTAAGTGAATGTTGATAAATATATTCTGCACTTCCTTTGACCAAAGGTTAGGGTCCCCTTCCTTTTGTTGTTTTAATTAAACTCTGTTCCCACTTGCATCGGTATGAACATTTATAAATACATGAATGATTTTCCCTAGATTCTCTTTATTTTTTAATATTGAAACCAATTAGACTACGAATCCTCCATGAGACCCATGAGGGAAATATTATGCTAAAGACCTGCTTCTCTAGTCTTTTCTTTATAATCTTTGGCTTGAAGTCAAAACAAGTACTCAAATCTTGCATTTTTGTTGCTTTAAGTACTTAAATTATCTTTTGGTTGAACTAAAATTTTAAATTATTATATATAATCACTTTAAGTCCCCGTCATTCTTTTAGTTAGAATATTGTTCTTTTTTCCTAATAAGATTTGACACGTTATTCAAAATTATGTATTTATTTTGGCCTAAAAAATAGTTTAGGGGCTTAAAAAAAGAGTCATAGTTTAGGAATTTATTTTGATTAAAATATAGTTTAGGTGTTTAAAGTGGTTACATGTAATAGTTTAAGAACTTAGTTTAACCAAAAAAACTAGTTTAGGTACTTAAAACGAAAAATGACATAATTTGATTTTTTTTTTAGTTTAGGCCATAATCTTTATATTATCCTAACATTCTAAAGTGTGACCAACTCATCAAATTTTGATGTGCATGAAATATATATATTCTCCCATTGACTACTCCATTATATTCTGCAGAGATTCTGACCAGTCAAGTTTACCTTAACCCTAGAGAGCTTCCCTTATAGCACCTCAATCAGTCTCTGCATAATCCCAAAATTCGGGGCAGATCCAATGAATTGAGCCACCAACGTGAATTCTCAGTCAGTAATTCCATCTTGAAGGACCTTCGTTGGAGGTTGTATAGTGATAACGTCGTCGCTCACTGTCGGAGGATAAAAATCCAGCGATTGCTCTGCTACCCCACCGAATAGTTGCCTCCAATCCAACTTCGGCAATACACTCATGAATTGAAAGAAAACATAAAAAGAATAACGAATAAAGAATCAAGGAAGAATTCCGAACAAAATCGGTCGGATTATCACCGAGAATCCCTAGGCCATCAGACCCGCTAACGTAAGCCCAGAAAAAATTACTATCCAGCTCCATTAGGGACGAAATTAAGACTTAATACAAAATAAGTATCTAAATTGTATCTAAAATTGATTTTTTATATCTAAAGATTTTTTTTTGCTAAAAATATGTATCTAATGTTTTTTCTATTATACTTTTATGTGTCAATCGTTAAAAAATATTGTTAAGTAACACGTGCCACGTTTATATATATATTTTTTACAAAATTATTTAATTTTTTTTAAAAAAAATCTGAAAAGGACATGAGTCACTTATCGATTTTTTTGATAAATTTTTTTTATGTATAAGGCAATATTAGTTCGAATATAATTTTTAATTTCTTGACATTGAATGCTCATACCCCTAATATTTTCGGTGCTTGAACCCGAGTTTTCAAAGATTCACAACAATTCCTTTACCACAAGGCCACTTGATTCGTGCAGCATGATAAATGTTTAAAATTATACAATTATATTGTATATATCTAAAATATATTATATGATATTATACTCGTGATAACATTGCTGGAAAATATTGCATTTTTCTTTGGCAATTCGAGGACAATTCAATTTACAATCGAAAAAATATTCCCTTTGTAATCTTGTAGCTCATTTTGTGCATCATCTAGTTTAACTTTATAAGCCCTCTTGCTCCCAAATATCAACTAGAAAATCCACCATTTCCTGTCATGGTGAACCCAAAAAGGCTTGATGAACTATAGGAGGAGGATGGACGGTCGATGATATCGTAAGAAAATAGCTACGAGGCGGAGGAGAACTTACGGGAAGCGGAATCGGGCGGGGGAACGGCTTATAATCGCAGTGCAAACTCTCGTAGATCGTATTCCAACTGCAGTTCAAAGAATGAACAACTCAAACTAGGCTTAATATGGTTGTTATCCTCTCTTTAACGGCGGTTAGAACTTGCAAGAACATGTACACAGGGCATTTTGGAATTAGGAAAAACAATGAAGATTACTAACTTTATCGTGGTTTCTCGAGGCTGCATGTGTTTCTCAGGCCGCTTATTTCCGAGCCATTGTCGCCTTGTTTGGTTCCAAAGAAGAAGGCCTGCAAGCAGAAGTTACATCATGGGAAGATTTTTACCTCCTTGATATGATTACCAAAAGGTAGGCTGATCTTTTCAGATAGAGTCCGGTACTGAAAACTTGAAACAGCACATGAAAATATATGAAGCAATAGGATGCTATTTAACTTAGTACTATATAGAAGCTAATATAGCTCGACTTGCCATGATTTATAAACTCAGAAGGTTGACTTGTGCTGCCAGAAGGATCAAGATTCGATGTGTTGTTCGATGACATGCTCCTCTGGGACCGGACTCCGCTATGTTCCATTTCACATGCACTGCTATTCCAGAAATCTTCAGAAAAGCTGGATCTCTTCACTTTCTGGCCCTGAACCTTTAGACGTTGCGATGGATCATCCACCGCGGTAATCAGTGAAGGTTTCGTGAAGCACCCGAAACAACCTCTGCTCTGTTACAAACTAGGATTAACCAAGTGCATGATTGGTACTGGTAATCATCTATAACAACTTAATCCTTTAAATCTACCATCTGGGAGAAAAAGCCATCGTTTTTGCAACCATAACAGGGAAATAATCATATAAAACAAAAATCTCAAAATAATTGGAACTTCAAGATCTGTGATGGTGAACATCATTAATGAGGAGTCACTCTTGAAACATAGTAAAATCGCGACCATTTTGTCGAGTCAACACGACATAAACTACATACGCGATCGTAAGGCAGCTGAATAATGTGAATTTTGCTGGCTTAATCTCCAACAAGTAGGTAATCAAATTTGTGCAGGAGCAAAGTCCAACAACAAATACCACTCAAACACAATTTTCCCTAATACACAAGTTTGTGCAGGTAAATAATGCAAATTGCACCAGCTTAATCTCCAACCAAAGTGCAGGGGACCAAACTGGTGCAGGAAAAAGAAGCAATTAGGAATATCACTCGAGCCGATTTTCCTAAACTTCCAATGCAGAGAATTTATGAGCCCTCATAAATTGTTGATTCTACACTAAAACAAGCAAAAGAATAACATGAGAGAGAAGTAGTTCCTCACACGGAAAACAGATTTGCATTTATCCTTGAATGCTTCCATTAGGCAGGGTGTTAGAGCACGTAAATAAGCCCCAGAAAACAAAGCAAAAGAACAAATGGTTTCTTCCCAAAACATCTCTTTGTCTGGGTTAATAAACAACACCTAGGATCCATATGAACCCCAAATCCCACAAGCAAAAGCAAAACTCTTGTGTCATGCAATCAGCTATCCAATTCTTCAAGCAACGAATGCCCCAAAAATCGAAAAGTTTCCCAAACCGATCCCCATTCCCCATGTAGTCTGTACGTCTCAGTTTATAAGCTCGCTTATACAACAAGCACTAAACATAATCCAAAGATTCCACACTTGAAAAGAAAAGAAAACTTGAACCATACAAACAAAACATCAACAACTTTGTTTTATAACCAATAAAGCTTAAGAGTCAAATTTGATAATTGCCAGGTTAAAAGTACAAATTTTATTCCTTGCAATAGAAAAAATGCAGAAGAAGAAGAAGTCTGACCAGAAGATTGCATCTATAATCCCCACAGCAAAACCAAAATTCCAGGAAAGAAATTACTTAAATTCCTGCAAGAATTTTTAAAAGAGGCAATACCTTTATCTTCCAAATCTTTTCCCTGGAAGTTTCTGTTGCTAAGAAAGGGGTACAAAGGGTCTTCCAGAAAGAAAGAAATGCAATTAACACACTGAGAACATCATGTTTAGAATAGATATGGATATTTCGTGATGGAAACGGAAATCTTGTTCTGGAAAGTGGTTGGTTTTCAGTTTTCTCAAGTTCTTTCTTTTGTTGCCTCCTAAATTAATCTGTTATTCTTGTTTTATTGAATGGCGTGAAATTGTAAGCTGCTTTGAAATCTTGTCCTAAAAGTTTGTTCTTTAGATCAACTATTCCTTTTTCTAAAATCTTAAGACTATAACATATTAATTTATATTAATATTATAAATCCATTCCTATTCCTAAAAAGATAAAACTTGAGAGCTTCTTTTGCTGAAATTAGATTTACAATTTAGAACTGTAATCAAAACTAATTTTCAAAAAAAAAACAATTTCAGAACTGCTACCAATGAAACTAAGTAGCAACTATTGGAGGAAGGATGTTTGATTTGCTCAGGGGATTGCATTGATTTAAGCATCTTGAATGCTTTGCACAATGAAAGTATTTTTTTTCCCCACTGATAAGGCAAGTTTCACGCTACCTCAAGTTCTTCACGAAAGCCAACAACAGCCTCGTCATTGATGGATAAAACAACTGGATGTTCCTTGTTTCACGGTAATTGAACCAGGCAGGGAAGCCTCTTGATTCATAGCCCTTGAAAGATCAAACAATAGGAACAAATTTTGTTCTTAACGTAAGAGATGCATAGTAAGTTTAAATCTTGGTCACCACCAATGTCATCAGCACATCAAAGACAACCAAAGATGTATAGCGTAGGACCAAAATCACTTGCTAATTTCACTTACTGAAACAATACCATGATCATATATATATATATATATAAGGAAAGTAAGAAATTGAAATAAATAATTATATTAGCAAACTTCCACATAAAGCATAGAAAATCGTCTTTGAACAATCACAATATGACTCAACAACACATGATAACGGCTTAGACAGCGGCTTTGCAACATAGAAAAGTCTGATCCAGCAAAAGAATTTGCTGCCAAAACAATCGAATACTGGTTATATTCGATCAGCTAGGTACCGTACCAGAGAGTTGATAGGCTTTCCAAAGTCAACATTTTCAGAACCCCGGTGCTTAACTTTTATTCGAGCTAGGTAATCAGCAGCAATCCAAGCAAAGCTTAACATCACTACCCCTTCGTCACCATTGGTCTTCTGTATCTCTAATGTCTTCTTGACCCATTCAGGATGGTAAGTAACTTGGTACCATGCAGATGCCTTTCTTTCATACAACTCATTTTTTTCATCCTCATTGAGCTGCTCAAAGTCGGGTCCATATTCTCAAAAGTTGTCGGAATTCTTTCCTCAGGGACCCATAAGAATGACTGAGCTTCTCCTTCAAATCTCCTAACTTCCTACTGGCAATTTAGGCATGGACCAGATATGCCCAGTTACGACCTCTTCCCTCTTAACTTTGTACTGTTGAAGAAGTCCAGCCAGCTGTCCATCATAGGAGCACTTTTTAGCCCATGCATCAGCAATGAAATCACCAGATCCAGTAATTTCAAGATCTGCATCATAATTGATGTCACTAGAATCAAAATTGAGCTGGGAAGATTCAGAGACATCTTCATAGGCATCTTTGATATGACGATAAAGTCTTCCCAGAATTTTGCTCGACTTGTACGATTGGAACTCTTCTTTGCCCATGAAATCAGGGTAATGTTTCGGTTTCAAATCAGCAGGCATTGACACGATCTTCCCGGTTTTAGGAAATCAACAGCTATAGCCGCCAACTTAGCGAGATGTATGCATTTCTCATCTTGAGCACCATGTTTGCTAAGGTCAGAATGAACCACATGTGCATTGCAAATACTTCCGAGGTGCTCATTCACCATGTTTTTCGAAAAAAACTCTATTATGTCCTGGAGAACAAATGCGAAAGAAAACATCAATAGATTATGTCTTTCACTTACTTGAAACTTAAAATAGTTCAATAATCAGAATGCAATCTGACTACCCCCTATTTGATATATTTTACACAAGCTTATATTCATACTTCTTTGCCATGATTTTTTCCAGTTTCTAACGATTGAGGATATTTAGCTGTTTGCAAAATTCATGATAAGGTATTCATCATGATCCAAATCAGAACATCATGTTCCTGTTTCACATATTATACTCAGAATTTACTAGTGTCATTGCCACCTTTTTCACCTCATTTCAGCCTACGGAAATCATAGTAACATGGACAATAAGACAGATCTTGTTACAAAACCATACAAGGAAATAAAATTTAAACATATAACTGTGCACTCAAACATTTGTCTTTGATGGCAATATTCCTTTCAATCCTAGCTTCTGAGTACCATACAAGAAAACAAAACTGTTTGTAGCAACAAATAGATGGTTTTATTAAGGAAGGCTAGTAACTTGTATAATGCATTTGAAAATAGGAAATAAAAGAAAAAAATTCATGAAAACCATAAAAGTTGAATGATAACAAAAAACAGAACAACGGTTACCTTATGAGTGACACTGCGGTTTAATTCCCGAGGCTCATCAGGGTCATACTGCATGGGTGGGGCGCTCTCCTTGCTAGGGGGGATAAGAGGTTCTTCCCATGTGGCAAAGTAAAGGTCCCCATCAAGATCACTTCCGGAAGCTTCATCCGTATGGGGTCTCTCACCATTTTGGGGGAAGACCAGGCAGTCATGCAAGTGGTGTAAGCCAGGGGCATCAACTGCTTCTAGAATTCTTATATCTCCAGGTGAAGACAAGGATTCTTAGCTACAACCACCAGCCCTTTAATTACTTCAAATTTTTTCTTGTCTCAGCGAACCTAGAGCCATGTTTTACGAAACAGTTTTCTATAGATGGATTAGACACTTGGATAAAGCACTGACCTTGTTCAAGCACTCCTAGTTCATCCAACACCCATTAGCCACCTGCCCGAATTAACAAAAATCCTAGTCTTTTCCCTAAGACCCCAAAGCTGAGATGCTCTTACACAATCAACATTCCTCTTAAGTGAGGTTCTGTCTGAGGCTTGAAACCTGCACTCAACATTATTGCCGGTGTATGCCCTAGATCACCACATGATGAAGTGAGGACTTCAAATGCTGCATCAGTGTCCACAAGGATTTTGTCCAACTTAGAAACCATGGCGTGTTGCATTCCCCAAAATACTTCATCTGGCACACCAAGTGTTGAAAGCAATATAATAATTTGCCTGTTCAGGAAGCCAGGCTGAAATTTTGTCCAAGAACAGATTTCCAGAGTTGTGTGGTTAGACTGGAACTTAATCATACTGGATCGTAATGAAAGACGAACTCCATTACCTTGTTCTGGCCAACAAGCCACGACCCCTTTACAACCTGCATATCTAATTTGATAAGCACAGGAGGATTTAAGTCCAACTTCAATTTCTGAGCAACTTCTATTGCAAGATCGGGAGTTATCTTGCCAATCCCATCTGAGAATTTGTATCCATTCCTCTCTATATCTGGAAGATTCCTGTTAACCTGTGTTGGAGGAACTTCTACCGTTGCATATGTTGATGAGAAGCACTGACCCATCCTGGCAGCACATTTAGCAATATTCCGGTTTGTAAACTTCCCCATCCAAGCTGTAATCTGACTCACATTTATCTTCCCATCTTCAGCGAAATACCATGCAGAACGATCTCTCAATTGATTGGCCGAGAAAGCAAGGAAAGAGTATTTGCGACCACACAAGTAAAATCCATCTGTAAGAATAGACCTTACCCTTTTGAAGACTCCTGTTTTGCGAGAAAACGAGGTAGATGTCACTTCCCTTACAATTGCAGCATTGTAGAAAGTGAGAACATTTGCAATCATCCGCATGCCTTCATCCATAAATGTGACCCTTAAAAACCGATCAGCAACATCTTTATATTTCCTGAGAACCCTATTAGAAAGCTCAACTTCCGAGAAGACAGTAAGCTTTGGTTGGAGTAATGACCAATCTTCTGATTTCGACCACATCAAACTGCGGAGGGCTCCTAAAGAGCTTAGGATTTTCAGCAGCCACTCATGGACATTTTTCAGCCTATCATAGGCATCATACACTGGAAGTCTAGCGGTATAAATGTGCTTTAGTGCAGCAACATTGACCTCCACTGATTGATTTCTCAGTAGGTTAAGAAGCCCTCCGATAACTGATGCTGATTGAATATGCCTTTGTGCATTACAGCGTAACCAAAAACATTATTCAAAAGGAAACCCTTCCTTGTAATCAATAATAGAAGGGATCTGACATGGTCCTCCCCAAATCAGGTTCATTATGGATGCTAAGTTGCAATTTGAGATTGGGCATCGGTACTCTTCGGTCTCTGAGATGATTCATGACATTCTTTAGCTTTTACCATAACGAGGACGGATTAGGACTCTGTATGTGTTACAACGACCAATAGTCCACTTGCAGTAAAATCAGTGGTCTGATCCACTGATCTTCATCATCCAACAGATCAAATGGAACTGACTCTTCAACGTCATCATCAGCAGTTCTATACCATATCCAAGGTGATGAAGCCAGCTGCAACAGCACCACTAAACCAGATGGTTCTGAATACTGCTTAATCTCAATGATCTCCCTCGCCAAGAACTCCACCTTGAAGTCACATTTTATTACAGCATGCTCGTTTGTGCCTTTGAATGAGAAGGCTGTATCTCTAGAGAAACAAATTTGCAGGTGTCATCAAAAGGATCCACAATAAATCAACCCCAGAAGGAGGTCCTCTCCAGCTAACAACAAACTCATTCCGGCTAGCAAATGATCCAATCTCCAGGGAGACATCTGGTAGCTTAAAGGGTGTTTTATTCCTCCTGCGTCGATTCATGTAAAAGGATTCTCAGGCCCCAAACTAACTTTCAATAGATGATTATTGAAAGCAAGCTCAGTGCGACCAGCAGCATCCACAGCCCAATATACTGTTAGAGGTGAGGCAAAATGAACAAAAGCAGGGGATCCACCTTATTATAGTCATCTGTTCTTCGGATAACTGTAGTGTCAGTTATCTTGAAATTTGGATAAGATTCTGGTGGCGTCCATGAGGTCTTCAGTCTGCACCTCCAGACAATGCCGACTTGATTTTCCAAGTAGTCCATCAGAGCTTTGGCTTTGACATGTCTGTCAAATCCACCGACAACTTGTGTCACCACAGTGTCCTTCGCACTTCCTTCTACCTCCATATTTCAGAAAATTACCCACTTCAATTTGATTTCCAACAATTTCCTGAAACAAAACCAGGCACAACATATCCATAAAATGAGAATAACACACAACACTAAGAAAAAAACAAATGTTGCAGGGTAAGAATACCACCAACTACATACGGGCAAATTTTGCAAAGGTTAGAGCTTGTGTTTTGACAGTAGCAGAAACAGATTATAACATGACAACCAAAACTCATAGAGCATCTTCTTCATGTTGTTAGAACAAGTTGAAGAATCGTTAATAACAAAAGAACGGGCGATCTAACTTTTTTCCTGTTCTTTAGTGGAAATTAAAAGGGGAAATGTAAAATGAAAAGATCCATCCTTAATTACTAAACTTAGTCAAGAATTTATAATTTAACTTTACAAAAAAACACCCACTTGCAGTATGATATCAAGAACATGAATATAAATATAAAGCCGGAGTGTTCTTCCATTGTTTTAGGTGCAGAAAGCAGGAAACTTAAAGAGAATATAACTAAACAGAAGACGAAATTCAATATCTTTATCTTCTACTAAATTCCCTTACAGCCAAATAATCAAATCAAACATTTAGTAAATAGCAGAATCAAAACGAAAAAAAAAACTTCAAATTTGACACAATGTCATAAATTTAGAAATACCCAAAACCAGATCCCATTTTCTTTCAAACAGAAACATGACCATTGCATTATAAGAAACCAACCGAAATTCATGTTGGAAAAAGAATAAAAATGGCTTGTAGGAAAAGGCTGCTAACCTGAAGAGTTTACTTCGACACAACAGAAGCAGCAGCTTTGAAGGCGTTTGCAGTCTGCAGAGTAAGAGAAAGACGTGAGCAAAAGCAAAGTTTTTGTGATCTTAGTGAGATGATTGAGGGTACGAAGGATCAACACGGTAATATAAGTAAAAAAAAAGTGTGCTTTTTTCGTGTGTAATTCACGTAGTAGTAGTTTAGGAGGGAGAGGAAGAGGAGCTTTGATTTTATCTAACTACTTCTTGGACAAGGTTTGATCTCCCGCTTTTGCCTTTCTTTATAATTAATATTGCATATGCCTTGCAATTTCGTTTCTGAAAATGATTTGATTTGGAGAGTTGAAATTTGTCCCCAGACTTAGCATTCCTTGTCCAGGAAGTAGTTTCACTTAGGGATGGGTTTTCCTCGTGTTGTGTAAGAATTTCGGTTCACATATATTAGTCAAAATTATATATCCTCTAATCAATTCGAATTATTTAAAAATATACATTCCCGATTCCCGTCCGATTCATTTTTTAGATAAAATTTAAATTCGATCTGATTTGAAATATATATTTATTAAAAAAATTGTTTTTTATTCTATAATAGAAATTTAATTGAAAAAAATATACAGGGATTATTGCAATTATCCCTAATATATAACATAAAATTAATTTTTTTAGATCAAATTAAGTCAAATAATTTTATCCTAAATCCGAATCCGACTCAATCCGAACATAACCTTTAAAAAAACCCTAACCCAATTTCAAAATTATTTTAAAAAATTAAGACTTTATCACTTCGTGTCGAACCAAAAACTATTAGACTCATGTCTCAGGCTCATTAATAATTTCACTTACCTTAAATGAAAATCAAGGTTGTTTCATTTTATAATTAAAATTGAAAATTATATAATTTATATACTTTTATATGAATAATACTTATTTATATATTATTGATTTTTTGAATAAAACAATATTTATATTGTTATACGCCAGTTAATTTTAGAATAAAAATAAGAGTAAATTATACCGGTGACCACTCAACTATAGCTCATTTCATTTTTACTATCATTTTGAATTCTTATTAATCAGACCACTCAATTATTTAAATGCATTCAATCAAGTCACTTGCCACTAAACGGTTGACGAATTATATGACAATTAGTAAAATTACACATTTGGTCATCAATATTTATATATTCTATCAATTTACTCCTTATTTGAGGACATATCATTTAATTGAAACACTTTTTTAATTTAATTATTAATAAAATTATTTTTGTCCAACCAGACGGTGACATGTGTAGGTTAATAGAAAACAACACTCACGATTTGAGAGATTACTGAGAATTAAACCCACGTGGCTCTTGGAAGAAGTAAAGCAAGCATCACCACTGGACCAAGCATTCATTTGTGATTAGATTTACATAATTCATATAAAACCTGTTACTGCCAAAAAAACTACTTATTTAGGGACTTAAACCTAAGCAAACTATATGATTAGCGCATTCTAATCATAAATTAATACAAAATTAATATTTTTCTTTTCATAATTATAATTTAAAAGAATTTTAAATTTTTTTTTAATATTTTTAGACAAAATTTATTTTTTTTTTTCATAATTATAATTTTTTTTAATTATTTCTACAAAAATTTCAACTAAATGTAAAAATAAAAGTTAAAGCATTAAATTATAATTATGAAAAATAAAAATATTAAATTTTGTCTAAAAATGTAAAAAATTAAATTTATTTTAAAATAATTATGAAAAGAAAATTATTAAATTTTGTATTAAATTGTGATTAGAGTGCCCTAATTATATAGCTTGCTTAGTTTTAAGTTCCTAAATAAGTATTTTCTTTCTTTATTTTTTTTGGCAGTAACAGATTTATACAAAGCCTAATCATAAATGAAGGCTTTCCAATGGTGCTTGCTTTTCCTCTCTAAAGCCATGATGTGGGTTCGATTCCCACCACCCTCAAATTGTTGTGTGTTGTTTTTTCCTTTAACGTTGTGTGTTGTTTTTTCCTTTAACCATGTCACCATGTGGTTGGACAAAAAATAATTAAATAAATTAAAAATATATAAAAAAAACGCTCCATTAACAATGACACATGTCCTCATATGATTAAAATATTAAATTTATTTAATTAAATTAAATTAGGACTAAATTATTAGAACGTATAAATATTGATGACCAAATATGTAATTATATCAATTTTAATACTTATGATTTAAA